>NC_057801.1:209554981-209877620 GCF_018294505.1 Triticum aestivum
CCAGGACGGGCTCCGCGGGCCGGCGGTGGAGGCGGGTGGCGCGGCGCCACGTGGCGCGCATGGATGTGCCAGGAGGCGGCGGAGGCTGACGTGGCGCGGCGCTATTGGCTGCAGCGACGCGGCTGCCGGCGGTGGACACGTCCGGCGGCGGGGTGGACATGTCCGACGGACGAGAGGGAGGTTTGATCTAGGGTTTGCTCGAGATTTTGGGGGAGGGGGCTAATTTATAGGTAGAGGGAGCTAGGGGAGTCCAAATGAGGAGCGATTTTCAGCCACGCGATCGTGATCGAACGACCGAGAGCATGGAGGGGAGTTAGATGGGTTTTGGGCCATTTTGGAGGGGGTGTTGGGCTGCAAAGAGAAGGGGTTTTGCAGTTACCCGGTTAACCGTTGGAGTATCAAACAGACTCCAAATGGCACGAAACTTGACAGGCGGTCTACCGGTGCTATACCAAGACCGCTTGGCAAACCTCGGGCCATTCCGAGAAAGTTTAACACCCACTCACAACAGGAGAGAAGAAGGGGACGCCGGATGACATAGGAGTGCCGAATTGCAAAACGTACAACGGGGAAAATGCTTGGATGCATGAGACGAACATGTATGCAAAATGAGATGCACATGATGACATGATAAAATGCAACACACAAGCAAATGACAAGGCAACGACGGCGAATAACTGGAAGACACCTGGCGCAACGAATCCGGGGCGTTACAACACTCCTCCACTAACAAGAGATCTTGTCCCGAGATCTTAGGACCGAGACGGAAGGGAAAAGGGATGAGGTGAAACAAGAACTCAAGAGAAGAAGCAAAGAATCGAGAGCACTCGAGAATAAGAGAGGAATGACGAGAATGACGAGAATCGAAAGCTCACGGAATCAGATAGACTATGAAACCGGCTTGTTCTAACCGGAGTGGTTAGAATGAGAAAAGAAACGAATAAGACTGAAAGAATTTAGGCAGCACTTCGGCTGAAACATGGGGGAATAGAACACGAGCTTGAGAGGATGGCATGATACTTGATGAACTCTTGAAGAATGAATTGAATCACGAAGAACCACCATGAAGAACTCCGATACCAAAAGGATGACGAGATAGAATGAAAGATGAAAGGAATAAGATTAAATCTTACGATGATTTAGATGGAGGTTCCGACGAAATGTCTGAGGAAATCTGAACTCCGGAAAAGAAAAGATGAAATACTTGGAACTAGAATTTATTCATCAGGAACAAACTCCGAAGGAAGGAATTACTCACTTGGAGGAAATAAGAATAAGATTTATTGTATGCTTATCCTTCATCAAATTAAATTGATGACAAGCAATGGATTTTGCATACTACTTATTCTTCTTGAAAAGGATTGAGAAGTGACATATCGCAAACTTGAGAAGGTCTTCATGAATCACCGATAGGATTGAAAAGATCGAATGAATTAATATGATAAGCAAGGAAAAAGAATCTAAAAGAACCACCGTTAGAATTCGAAAATTGAATTATGAAAGAGAATGAATCGCCGGGAAGAATTAGAAGAACCAATAAGCTAGAGGGGATTTAGATGCAAAAGAACAAAGAGATCATGAGCTGATTAAAGAACACTTGAACGAAGCACCGGGATAATTGGATAACGATAACTGGAATTATGGCCTCTGGTGAAAAGAAATGGAAAAACAACTTCTGACATGCTCCGGATGGGTAAGCAAAGGAATATCTGACAAATGGAATAATTCGAGAGGATAACAAGAAGCTAGAACCGCGAATCTCCGAGAGAACGGACAAGATTTAAGAGAAATCTTCTTCTGTCTTCAAATGACGACGATAAACACCACCAAAATTGCTAAGGCACTCCGGGGAAACAAAAAGCGAAGAGGTTGAGCCAATAATGAAATGATTTGAAATCGATCTTGGAAAAGGCATGTGACTGATGAAATTCATTCTTATGTCACACTTGAAAAGAATTTGAGAATAACTCCGGGGAATTAGAAGAGTCAGGTAAGATCCTGGGAAAAGACCTGTGGGTTAGGGCCCACTAAAATAGAACACCGTTGAAAAGGATTGTTGAACAGATAGATGATGCACCGGAACGATTGAAATATTTGAATGAGGTGGCAACCTCGAATTAATTGGAACACGGACGAATCTCCTGAGATGTCTTGAGCACTCCGAAAGGATAAACTGGCGAGAGGCGAACAAGCAAGGAGAACACTTGATCCAAGGAAAAGAATGTGATCACCTGAAAAACTTGAATTGAATCCACCGGAAAAGAAAAAAAGAGATGAAGAATGACGAACGAGGCGAGAATTCACTGGTTGAAATAATTGAGGGAAGACTGAAGAGGCTCCGAGCGAATGAAATAGATGGTCGAAAGAGAGTCAGACTCCGGGAAGGAGAGGGTGGGAGGGCGGGAAAACAAAGGCAACTTTGAAGGGGAACCGACGAATATCTTGAAGAGAAAACACCGGTTGAAATCATTGAGGAAAGAAGGCAAAGACTTCGCATGAGTCGGATGGATACTCGATTACGGACTCCGGTTCCGAGAGGAAGAAGGGAGGGCGGGTGGGAAAAACAAGGATAACTTCGGACAGGGAAACAACATCGATTGAAAAGAGCTGAGGATTGATCTCCCAAAGACAAAGAGGTTCGAGTCATCTTGACGAGGAATGCGCCGGATAAAAGAGGATGGACAACTCACGAAACTAACCACGTGATCCTAAAGAAAAAATTTGAATGGGAAGAGGAGTAAGTCAAAACACCTACGTCAAGATTCCTCACCAGAGCGATGAAGGGGGCTGAGGAGTAAAAAGAATTCCTACTCTCCGATATAACTAGACTCCGAAAATAGTTTTCTCTAGACTCAACAACGGCCAAACTACACGATCAATCAAGGGGGGCTCCTAGGGTCGGTCGAGGCTCTGATACCAACTTGTCACGCCCAATATGCGACCCTATCCAAAAGGAACTCGAAGGTCCCACCAAGGATAGACCCGCATATTGGAACGCTTTTGCAAGGTGGATATCATTACATCAACATTACATAATAGATGGGGATACATCCAATACATACAATGTCACATGAATACAACAATACATCATACAAGAACAACATCCGACTACGGATGAATCATAAACAGAAACTCAAACAATATCCACCCTGCTAGCCCAGGCTGCCGACCTGGAACCTATCCCCTGATCGAAGAAGTAGAAGAAGAACTCAACGCAAGCAAGCATCGCTCTCACGTCATGGTCATTGCATAACCTGTACCTGCAACTGTTGTTGTAGTAATCTGTGAGCCACGACGACTCAGCAATCCCATTACCATGGGTATCAAGACTAGCAAAGCTTAATGGGAAAGGAAGGGGTAAAGTGGTGAGGTTGCAGCAGCGACTAAGCATATATGGTGGCTAACATACGCAAATAAGAGCGAGAAGAGAAGCAAAGGAACGGTCGTGAAGCTAGCAATGATCAAGAGGTGATCCTGAACACCTACTTACGTCGAACATAACCCAAAGACCGTGTTCACTTCCCGGTCTCCGCCGAGAAGAGACCATCACGGCTACACATGCGATTGATGCGTTTTAATTCGGATCAGGTGTCAAGTTATCTACAACCGGACATTAACAAATTCCCATCTGCCACATAACCGCGGGCACGACTCTCGAAAGTTTAAACCCTGCAGGGGTGTCCCAACTTAGCCCATGACAAGCTCTCGCGATCAACGAAGGAATAGACCTTCTCCCAGGAAGACCCTCAGTCTCGGAATCCCGGTTTACAAGACATTTCGACAATGGTAAAACAAGACCAGCAAAGCCGCCCGATGCGCCGACAATCCCGATAAGAGCTGCACATATCTCGTTCTCAGGGCAACACCGGATCAGTCAAGCTACGAGTAAAACCAGCCCTCGAGTTGCCACGAGGTGGCCCCGTAGGCTGCTCAGTTCGGACCAACACTTAGACAAGCACTGGCCCGGGGGGCTAAAATAAAGATGACCCTTGGGTTAATTACTCCCAAGGGAAAGGTAGGTGGTGGTGAGGCAAATGGTAAAACCAAGGTTGGGCCTTGCTGGACAAGTTTTATTCAAAGCGAACTGTCAGGGGGGTCCCATAAATCACCCGACCGTGTTAGGAACGCAAAATCTGGGAACATAACACCGGTATGACGGAAACTAGGGCGGCAAGAGTGGAACAAAACACCAGGCATAAGGCCGAGCCTTCCACCCTTTACCAAATATATAGGTGCATTAATAATATAAGAGATATTGTGATATCCCAACATAACCCTGTCCACCATGGAGAAATCTTCAACTTCACCTGCAACTAACAACGCTATAAGAGGGGCTGAGCACAGCGGTAACATAGCCAAACAGTGGTTTGCTAGGAATTGTGTCAAAGGTTAGAGGTTCATGGCAATTTGGGATGGCTTGATAAACAGGTAATAGGTAGCGCAGCATAGCGATAGAACGAAGCAACTAGCATAGCAATGATAGTAGTGAGATCCAGGGTAGCGGTCATTATGAACACCTACGGGTTCTGCCTCCTTGACTTCACCCCCAATGCCGTTCTGACCATGGCAGTTTTTGCACATCTCGGCGAAAACTTTGTCGGAGTCTATCCAAATGTAGCTCTTTTTCGCCACTTCTTTATGCCCCGAGTTGAGAGGGGAGCCTTTATCCGGCGGGATCGCCTGGATCTCAAGAGCTGGCAAGAAGGAAGCTTATCTGGAGGGAGAGTTCCGCAGCAAGTGGGAGGAATGGAGAGAAAACTGGTGCTGGATTGTCGAGGAGAACCCGCAGCCATTTACCGCCCAGCGCCAAGCCCCAGTAGCGCGTGGCAACGATTGGAGCAACGTGGCCCCGGAAGACGATAGGCTGAAGATTGCCGTCACCCGGATCCAACGCCTCAGGCTTGTCGGGCTCACTGTAGGCGTCGTTGGCGCAGATTTTCTTCGCCGCTGCATCGCCCCCCCGCAGGAGAGAAGGAGACCCGCCTGGGAGTTCCAGAATGCGGCGGATATCATGAGGCTGCGCCCGGGCCTCAACTTCAACTTCACTGTCCTGGAACTGGACGCGATGCTCCAGGAACTGTTCAAGCACGACCCTCAACATCCTGAAGTGTTCAGGTTGCCGAAGGGTGTCATTCCGCTGTGCAACAACTCCTCGCTCGACCGCATCCGTGCAATGGTGCCGCTGTGCGATTCGCATGGAAGTGTCGCAACTTGGCAAGAGCCTGCAGACGACGTCGTGCAGGAGTTCTTTGACGGCTTGGTAGAAGTGCCGGTCCGCTCCAATGAACAGAAAAGCCTTACTCGCGACACCACCGATGCGGAGATGCAGCGCATCGCCACTAGGCTGGAAGAGGCGGCGGCAGCCGCTGCTGCGGGCGAGTTTGGATTCCCCGTGGAGGAGGCAGAGGCAGCAGAGGCGGCAAGCCTTGCCGAGCGAGAGGGGCTTGCCGGCGAGGGAGAGCTTGCCGGGCCTGAGGTCGAGTCGAGCGAGCCTGCCGAGGGTGCGAGCGGTTCGTTGAAGATCAACTCCTCTTCCTCCTCATCTTCAGACAGCTCGCCGCAAGCAGAGCCCCCAGCTCCACCAAGAAGGCATCTCCGCAAGGCCGGGGACGTAGCGGGGCGGCAGACGAGTCAACAGCCGCCGCGCTGCGTGACACGCTCCACCGTGGCAAGCACTGTTGCCGCGGGAGCACCTCACGCCGCTGTGGCAACTGGAGCGGGGTCCTCCCGGACCACCGCTTCTGCTCCTGCCGCTTCTCATGCCGCGGAGGCGGCCGGAGCTGGGACGTCTCAGACCACCGCCACTACCCCCGCCAAGAGGCTAAGGGAACCTACTCCTTCGCCTCGTCGCGCCAGAGGTGAGCCGGACTTCGACCTCTCCGCGCTCAGCTCCGACAAGGAAGAAGAAGAGTAAGATTCTCTGCTGTACTTGTAGTTCTTCAATTCTTGCTGTTTTGTCTTCTATCTGATTTGCTTTACTCCGAACTCATTCCTTTTCAGGACCCCGGCCCAGAGAGCGGCGAAGAGAGCCAAGGTCCCGGTGATTGTCATCGAGGACGAACCCACCGCGACAGCAGGGGGTGTGTCCGAGACCACCTTCCCGGACGAGCCCCCAGCGTAAGTATATGGTTTACTTCCCGTTGTTAGGCGCGCATGGGTGCTCTTTCTTTGCTGACATCTGACTATTAGTTTTTGTAGGAGCAGAGCAGCCTCACCAGGAGTGCCCGGAAGCCGCCCCCGACGTGCCATCTGCTTCGACTACACCGCCAAGGGAGGGTTCCCCGGCAAGGAAGCGTTCTCCGGCAAGGGAGAATTTTCCGGTAAGGGAGAAGTCTCCGGCAAGGGAGAGTCCTCCGGCAAGGGACAGCACCAGCGATCCCCCGGTGGTGGAGACCATGACTGTAGAACCCAATACAGGTAATCCTCTTGCTTGAAAACTTCCCTTGGGTTCTTCTTCTTCTGATTTTCTTTTTGGATATTTGCTTGACTTTTCTCCCTTTTCCGGCCGTCAGATCCATCTACCGTGGAGCCGATGGAGACCGAGGTTGCCGGCGAGGAGAATGCGCGCGGCAATACCGACGACGCCGCTGCCACCGAAGAAGTGGCCGGCGCTGATGATCCCGCCGGTGAAGAGGCCGCCATAGCTGCTGCCGCAAAAGCCGGCGAGGGGTCTGGCGATCGCACTGACGGCCCTGAGGCCGCAGGAGCGCCAGGCGCTACACCGACCGCCGATCCCTCCGCCGCTGCCGCAGCGTCAGGCTCCGAAGAGCCCCAGCCCGGTGCCTATTTGAAGGCCGGCGATGGCGTCTTCATCAAACTCCCCTGGGAGTCAAGCTCCAGGGCGCCGATTGAAGGAGAAATCTTTGATGGAGAGGTGCTCGCCTCCGCTGGGCTGACGCTGGTTGACGCGTCGAGCAGCAGCAGCGGCGAGCCTGAGGAGGAGCGGCTGCTGCGGAAGGTGGTGTCGCTCTACCGCGCTCGACAGGCCAAGATGGAATCCCGAGAAGTGCTTGTTGCAAAGGCTGGAGTGGATATCGAGAAGCGCGCGGAGGAGCTCTGGGGTCTTAACCAGGAAGCTCTCCGATCCCTGGCAGAGGAGCGGGAGCAACTTGCCGAGGAGCAGAAAGCCTTCTTCCTCGAGAAGGCTGAAGTTGAAGAGCGACAGCGGCTTGCCGCCGAGAAGCTGTCTGCGCGGGAGGGCGAGTTGGCGCAATGGAAGGTCAGCCTTGACAGCCACGAGGAGGAGCTTGTTGCGCGCGAGCAAACATTCGGCGGGGCTCTCAAGCAAGCAGAGGACACTGCTGCAGCTGCCGAGGTCGCCAAGAAGGAGCTGGAGACGAAGGTGGCGCAGCTAGAGGCCGATCTCAAGGCGAGCGGTGAAGAGCTTGCTGCGCTCAAGCGTGAGCGCGAGAAGGATGCCTACAGCTTTGGCGAGCTGCAGGGTCGTCTTGCCGAGAGGGGCAAAGAGCTTAGCGCCGCCAAGGACTCCAATGCAGATCTTGAGTTGAAGCTGACTACTTTGACCAAGACGCTAGACGGTGCCAGGGAGCAGGAGGTGGCCTTGAAGGAGAAGATCAAGGCCGACGAGGCGCTGCTGGCGAGGGCTGCTGCCGCCCAGGACACTTTTAGGGAGAATGTGGAGCACTGGACGGAGGGTCTCGTGGATGTTGCCGCAACCATTGACAGGGAGCTGGCGCAGCTGGGGATGGAGGATCTCGGGTATCCTTCCAATGAGAACCTCCATCCCAGTGTCAAGCTCACCTTGTTCTTCAAAGGCGTGGTGACGGCCCTCCAGCGACTCCGGGAGAAGATCCCAAAGCAGCTGGCCGACGAATCGCGCAAGATCTGCGCGGGAGCTCTTCAAAAGGTGTTGGTGAAGGTGGCCTTCCGCAACCCGGGCCTCAACCTGACCAACATCCTCAAGACCCTGCCGCCGGATGCTGATCTGGAAGCGCTCAAGACCCTCGTCGCACCCATTGTGGACAAGGTGAGCGGGATCAAGAGGGTTGAGGGCAATCACGTTGATTAGGCCGCCCGTTTTCTCCTTTTCTTGTCGCTGTTGGTCATGTTATGAGAACAATCTGTTAGAGCTGCAACAGGCTATCTTGTAATATAACTCTATTTTGGGTAGCGATTGCTATGTTATTTCCTTTACTTGATTCCTTCCTTTGTATGTTTTTGCCCTACGCTTTTAGGGAACTTGCCGGTGCAGGCACCTTAGCCGCGAGCGCCGAGTGCGGGACGTCAGCAGCCTACTGGCGGTGCCGCTACCGACAAGAAACCTTGTCGCAACTAGTCGCAGCTCACTTAAGTTGTTGAGCGGACTCGAAACAAAGTAAGGGCGCAACTAGCTACGAGTTGGTTCCTCCGCGCACAGGTTTTCCATACAAAGCACGGTCGTTCGAGGAAGATAACTTAAAAAATTTAAAACTGATTGCTCAAACTTTGGCAACTTAGCTTTTCTGTCGTTTTCTTCCCAGTAAGACGAAACTTTCTTGAACGACGCTTGGTTCACACCATTATCTTCTCCTTTCCCCCCGGCAAACTTGTGGGAGAGGGAACCTTCCTTTCTTTGGGAAAAAGAAAGAAGAGAAAATAAAGATATGGAGCCTTTCGGCTCGTTATTGCTTACCAGGGGTAGGTGCTGCACAAGGTGTCAGATAACACGTGCAAAAGAAAGCATGCAATTGACAAGATGCATAGAGCACATGAGCTTTACTTATGCACGGGGTCTGCGCCCGGCTTTGTACAAAGGATTACATGCAACATCGGCAGGACTTGTACAAAAGGTGGTTGCCGGAACAGGTTCCAGCAACCGCGCCCTACGGGTAAAACTTACGAAGATGCTCAATGTTCCAGGAGTTGCTCACCGGAATGCCATCTTCGGTCTCAAGGCGGACAGCGCCAGGCCTAGTGACTCGTTTCACCCGGTAAGGGCCTTCCCACTTCGGCGTCAACTTGTTGGAATTCTTGGCGGACTGAACGCGCCGAAGAACAAGGTCGCCTTCCTTGAGACTTCTGGCATTAACTTTGCGGCTATGGTAGTGGCGCAAAGCTTGCTGGTATCGAGCAGCTCGTATAGCGGCCTGAAGACAGTCTTCCTCAAGGAGTAGCGTGTCATCTTGTCACAGCTGCTCTTGCTCAAGCTCATCATAAGCGAGCACTCGAGGTGACCCGTATACGAGTTCCGTGGGGAGAACTTCCTTTGCTCCATAGACTAGAGCGAAAGGTGTCTGGCGAGTGGCTCGACTTGGCGTCGTCCTGATCGACCAAAGAACCACCGGCAGCTCCTCAATCCAGTTCTTTCCGCACTTGCGCAGCCTGTCGAAAGTCCTGGTCTTGAGCCCGCGCAGCCTTCAGCATTTGCCCTCTCTGCTTGACCATTGCTTCTCGGGTGAGCAACAGAAGCGAAGCAGACCTTGGCGCCAAGATCTTGGACATACTGCATGAATGTGCGGCTCGTGAATTACGTGCCGTTGTCGGTGATGATCCTGTTAGGGATCTCGAAGCGGCAAATAATCGACCTGAAGAACTTGACTGCTGACAGTGCTGTCACCTTCCCCACTGCTTCCACTTCCGGCCACTTTGTGAACTTGTCGATTGCAACGTACAAGTACTCAAAGCCCCCGACAGCTCGGGGAAAAGGGCCGAGGATGTCGAGCCCCCAGACCGAAAATGGCCAGGATAAAGGGATCGTCTGGAGAGCTTGAGCTGGCTGGTGTATCTGCTTGGAATGGAACTGGCACGCTTCACACTTGGTTACTTGTGCAGTTGCATCCTGGAGGGCTGTCGGCCAAAAGAAACCTTGCCGGAACACTTTGCCGGCAAGTGCTCTTGTGCCAATGTGGTGACCACATATGCCTCCATGTATCTCTGCCAACAGCTTTTGTCCGCCTTCCCGGTGAATACACTTCAATTTCACACCGTTGAGTCTTCTTCTGTACAGTGTGTTGTCGACAAACTGGTACATACTTGACTGCCGGGCTACTCTTTCCACTTCTTCTTGCTCTTCGGGAAGTTCTCCTGTCTGAAGGAAACGGACAATCTGCTGTGCCCATGCTGGAGCTTGCGGCTCGACAACAAGGACTAAAGGCACATCTATTGCTGCGGGAACATCCGCTTGTACGGCAAGAACCTGCGGCTCAGCCGGAGCTTGACGTCCCTCGGCAAGCTTGCCGGAGCAAAACTTGTTGGGAGCGTCTGCTTCAATGGAACAAACCCTAGGGCTTGCCGGAGCAGACTGCTCCTCAGCACCCTTGGTGTTGATCTTGGGGACCTTCTTGGTGGTGGCTTCGGGGAGCTCTGCCGAAAAATAGTCACCAGAAATCAACTTCCTCTTCTTGCTCTGTCCAGTTGATGGCGTTACAGACGGTTGAGTCAGTTTGAGCACAAAGATCCCAGGTTCCACAGGTAACTTAAGTGCGGCACACTTCGACAGACCATCGGCAATGTCGTTATCAACTCTTGGAACATGCTCCATCTGTAGGCCGTCAAAGTGCTCTTCTAGCTTTCTCACTTCATCAACGTAAGCTTCCATCAACGGACTCTGATAATTCTTGTTCACTTGGCGGACGACAAGCTGCGAGTCACCCCTGACGATGAGCTTCTTGATCCCAAGGTCTGCCGCGATCCTGAGACCGGCAAGCAAACCTTCATACTCTGCGGTATTGTTTGTTGCTTGCCCCTGGGAAAGTGCATCTGGACTACGTACTTGAGGTGCTCTCCGATGGGTGCAACAAGTAGCACGCCCGCACCGGTGCCTTGCAGCGAGAAGGCACCATCAAAGTACATCAGCCACTCATTGCCTGCTTCCTTGACGGGGATGCTCGTTTCTGGAATTTCTTCATCTGGTGTTGGCGTCCACTCTGCTATGAATTCTGCCAATGCTCTGCTTTGGATTGTTGAAGTCCTCTCAAAATTGAGGCCAAAGCTTGACAGTTCCAGTGCCCACTCGACAATCCTGCCTGTTGCTTCTGGATTCTGCAGTACCCTTTTCAGCGGAAAACGAGTGACAACTGTGATCTCATGTGCTTGGAAGTAATGGCGCAGCTTTCTCGAGGCCATGAGAAGGCCGAAAAGCAATTTCTGCACACCAGAGTACCTCGACCTAGCCCCCTGCAGAAGGGAACTGACAAAGTAAACTGGGCGCTGCACCATTCTCTTCTATATCTCCTCACGCGCCTGCGCAAATCAATCTTTGTCGGGACCAGAGCTTGTTGGTGAAGCCCCCTGCTTGTCGCTGGATGCATCTGCCGTGGTTGCTGGCTCATCATCCGCCTCCCTCTCTGCTACTAATGCAGCACTAACCACTTGATTGGTTGCCGCTAAATACAGCAGCAACTTCTCTTGTGGCTTAGGTGCGACAAGTGTTGGAGTGGACGACGGGTATCTCTTCAAGTCTTGCAGCGCAGCCTCCGCTTCCGGAGTCCATTTCATTGGACCTGCCTTTTTCAATATTTTGAAAAACGGCAGGGAGCGCTCAGCAGACCTAGAGATAAACCTGCTGAGAGCCGCCACACAACCGGTAAGTCTTCGTACATCCTTGACGCGCTTTGGTGCTTCAATCTGCTCAATGGCCTTGATCTTGTCGGGATTGGCTTCAATTCCCCGCTGAGACACGAAGAACCCGAGAAGCTTGCCGGAGGGGACTCCAAACACACACTTCTCGGGGTTAAGCTTGAGGTTGATCTTGCGCAGATTTGCAAAGGTTTCGTCTAAATCTTGAATCAGAGTTGCCCTGTCCTTGCTCTTGACCACTATGTCATCCATGTAGGCTTCCACATTTCTGTGTATTTGTGGCTCAAAAGCGTCATGGACTACCCTTGCAAATGTTGAACCAGCATTCTTTAAACCGAAAGGCATCCGTATGAAACAGTATGTGCCACATGGAGTGATGAATGCGGTCTTCTCCTCATCCTCTTCTGCCATGAAGATCTGATGGTATCCTGAGTATGCATCAAGAAATGAAAGCAAGTCACATCCGGCCGTGGAGTCAACAATCTGGTCAATGCGCGGCAAGGGAAATGGGTCTTTGGGACAAGCTTTATTGACATCGGTAAAGTCGATACAAAGCCTCCATTTCCCGTTTGCCTTCCGCACAACTACAGGATTGGCCAACCACGTAGGATGGAGTACTCCTCTGACAAGGCATGCTGCTTCCAATTTCTTGATTTCTTCTGTGATGAATTCTTGGCGCTCCACTGCTTGTTTCCTGACTTTCTGCTTGATGGGCCGCGCATAAGGACAGACGGCAAGATGGTGCTCGATTACTTTCCTGGGAACACCAGGGATGTCAGACGGTTGCCACGCAAACACGTCGACGTTCGCCCGCAGGAAAGCAACGAGCGCACTTTCCTATTTAGGATCGAGAGTGGCACTGATGGTGAAGGTGCCACCAGTGCCGTCCTCCTTGGCGGACACCTTCTTGGTCTCTGGTGGAGCTGCTATTGTCTTCTTACACTTGCCGGTGGAGCTCAATGGTGCGTCCTCGACGGTAGCGCAGCACTCCGAAAAGGTGCGCTTGCCGGAGTGGGCATCAGAACTCTTGCTGGACTTGGTCTTCTTCTTCCCCCCGAGAGATTCAACGGCAAGCGTCTTGCGATCTGTTGCGGCTGCTGCTTCCCGGTAGATCTTGTTGGCGCAGATAAGAGCATCCTTCTTGTCGCCAGGGACAGAGATGACACTTATCGGGCCTGGCATCTTCAGCATGTTGTATGCATAGTGAGAGGCTGCCATGAATTTGGCGAGTGCTGGACGGCCGAGTATCCCATTGTAAGGCAATGGAAAGTCAGCAATTTCAAAGGTGACCCTCTCATTCCTGAAGTTCAATTCACTGCCAAATGTCACCGGCAACGTGATCTTTCCCTTTGGCTTGCTCCTTCCTGGATTGATTCCTTGGAATGTGCCGGTCTCTTCGAGCTCGCTGTCAGGGATCTGGAGTTTCTGGAGTACCACGGAGGAGATCAGGTTCAAGCCGGCCCCGCCGTCAACTAGCATCTTAGTGACCTTGAGGTTGCGGATAGTTGGTGAAACCAACATCGGCAAGCACCCGACCGCAGTTATGCGATCAGGGTGGTCCTCAATATCAAAGACGATAGGCGTGCTGGACCATTTCAAAGGCTTGCGTGACTCGACGGGTGGTTCTGCCGCATTGACTTCCCGCACCCACTGCTTGAGCTGGCGGTGTGAAGTATGCAGAGAAGCACCGCCATTAACGCATAGGACCTCTGTGGCTTTCTGGAACTCCTGCTCACCGGTCTCGTCATCATCCATATCTTCATCGTCGTCATCATCTTCAACCTTGTTGCGGCCGCGGGGAGGTCTGTCTCCTTGCCGCTGCTTGGCCTTGCCGCGGCATCCTCCTCGGCCGGGGAGTTTCTTGCCGGATCCTCCAGCACCTTCTTGGGCCTTCTCCTTGTCGCGTCGCTCGTATTCAACCTTTTGCTGCTCGACAAGCTGCTCGACCTTCTTGCAGCTCTGGAGGTCATGGCCCTTGGTGCGGTGGATCTTGCAGTACTGCTTGTCGGTGTCGTCGGTGCATGCGGCAATCTCCTTGCCGGGGCTACCAGCTTTGGCTTTCTTGGTGCCACCTCCATTGCCGGACTGCTCAACGACTAGCACATCTTTGCCTTTCTTTTTCCTGTTGTTCCCCCGCCGGTTTTTCTTTGCCGGGGCAGCATCCTCGCTATCAGATCCTCCTGCTTCTGTATTCTCTCCGGGGAGTTTCCTCCCTTCCTCAGCACGTGCACACTTGTCGGCCAGGGCATATAGCTCACTGACATCTCTGATCTTGCACATCGCCATCTCCTCCCGCATCCTGCGGTTTCGCACGTTCTGATGGAACGCGCTGATGACCGCGGCAGGGTAGACATCTGGGATGTTGTGCTGTACACGGCTGAATCTCTGAATGTACTTGCGCAGGGGCTCCCCTTCCTTCTGGGCGAGCAAATGAAGGCCACTCTCTTGGCCACTAGGCTTGTGGCCGCCTGTGAAGGCGCCGACAAACTGATGGCATAGGTCTGCCCAGGAGGATATGGAGTTGTCCAGCAAGTGCATGAGCTAGGACCTGACATTGGGCTTGAGCACCACCGGGAAGTAGTTGGCAAGGATCTTGTCGTCCCGCCCCCCGGCAGCTTGCACCGCGATGGTGTAGATGCTGAAGAACTCTGATGGATGCGACTTGCCATCATACTTCTCTGGTACGTCTGGCTTGAAATACTTCATGCTGGGCCACTGGACTTGCCGCAGCTCACGAGTGAACGCAGGGCAACCTACCGCGTACGGCAAGTCGCCTGGTTCCCCTGGCGCATGCATGTCGACAGAGGGCCCAGCGCGCTGGTCCGATTGACGCCGCGCTTCTCTTCGGCGCTCGATGCGAGTACGAGCGTCTTCTTGCTGTCATTCGTGAAGAACTTCGCGCTGATCGCGACGAGCTCGTGGATCTGATGATGCGGTGGAGTCGCTGTCGAGGTAGATCCGGCGAGTCGGCGATCTTGGCCTTCGGGGCGGAGAGTGCATGGTGGTTGCACCCCCACCGGTTTTGACGCCATCGGCTCGTGCCTGGCAGTCTTGCCGCGGCCGCGATGTACTCGGCTGCCATGGAGTGTCGCCGTTGGCGAAGCCGATGAGACTCTGAATGGTGACCCTCCATTCGTCGATCTTGTCTGCCGTTGGAGGGTAATCCAGGAGCAGTTGAGCTCGCGCCAAAGCTTCTGCTGGAGTGGTGGTTGGCAGTGGCGAATGGTGCGAGGAGAGGGATATGCTCGAACTTCTAACTGTGTTGGAAGGAGTAGTATCCCGTCCAGGCGACCGTGTCTCGCTCGTGCCAGCATGTTGGCGTGCATGCTGGTCTTGAGCACCCCGAGATCCGCCGGCCCGATCTTGGTCCAATGAACGTATGGTACCATGAGTACCATGACGCTGTCGGTCCCGCGCCTCCTGAGATGGGTGTGGTGCATGTACGGACGCCGAGGTCTGCGCAGCCTTGTCCTTGGACCTGGCAGCACCGTGAGCTCCCTCGTCGACGCCCGTTCTTCCGCCGGCGTCTACCCCACCACCCGTTTGCTCCGGTGGTGGTGGGACCGACGCAGATGGAGCAGCCGCCTCCGAAGCCTTCTTCTTCGGTGGCATGTCGATGGAAAAGATGAAGATCTAGCTCATGTGAACGCCGGATCAGGTTCACACAACCTCGACGCCCCCCCTACCTGGCGCGCCAAAGATGTCGGGGAAACTGATCCACGAACACCTATGGGACCGGCGGACCGAGCCCCTTTCGGTTCGGCGGGGGGTGGAGATCGCACGAAGAGCAGATCGAGGCGAAGCACACGAGCAGTTTACCCAGCTTCGGAGCTCTCCGGAGAGATAATACTCCTACTGCTGCATGTCTGAGTGTATTGAATTCTTGCTCGGGAGCGCTGAGTTCTATAGTACACACTAGCTGCTAGCGAGACCGAGCGTGGGTGTTTCCGGCCTTCGAACCCCCTCTATGTTGCGCATGGGCCTCCTTTTATATGCTCAAGGGGTCACCGACAGGTGGCAACGCAGACAAGGGTAAAAATGGAAAGGTGTTGCGGTTGGTACAACTACCTGTACAGTGTATCATACCTAACCCTGACGGCAGGGGACAAAGGCATTAAATGCCCGTCTACGTCGCCCAAATAGTGCAAAAATGGGACCGTCAGGGACGCCACCGCTTGCCACGATGGCAATCTTGTCAGCGCCGCTTGCCACCGCGCACCGCTGGCTGCACAGCCTCTTGCCACGCGCGCCTGGAAAGGTCCCAGGGCGACATGTTGGTGGATGTGCTGGAGCGCGGGTACAGAGTGGTAGCTTTCCGCGGCGAGCGCCTTGCCGCGGTCGTTGTCTTGTCGCGTCCGGAAGCTTGTCGCTCACCGGGCCTCACCGGGAAGCGTGGCGCGTCGCGGCAAGTTCCTTGAGATGCCTTGGTTGTCCTTCCCGGCAAGCTCCTCTTGCCGGGGCCTTGTCTCCTTGGCTTGAATACTTTGTTCTTGAATGGCTCCAAAGGAACCATGGAGGACCTTGGCGGTCACACGGCAAGCCTTGCCACGGGGTGCTACGACTGCCCTTGCACAAGTTCGGGATACTAGGGTACCCCTACTTTAGTACACCGACAGTGGGCTTCTTCCTCTCTTCCTCCTTTAGATCCTTCTCTCGTCCCAGGACTATGGTGTACTCAACATCTAGCGCAGCGACACACTCATCATGTGAGTTTTCGAACATGCCTCTGAAGCGAGCAAGGCATCCTTTCACCATCGCGGAAGAATGGGTGTAGATGACGTCGAACTCATTGCCGGTGATGGTTCTAACCTTGTACTCACCGCCGATCATGGAGATTTGGGACGCCATGGATTTGGGAGGAGGGTTAGGATTAGTGGAACTACCGTAATGTGAAAGGACAGGACGACTAGGAGCGAACCGCCATAATATTAAAGGACGTGCGGGGACGAGTAGGAGCGAATTGCCAGCGTGCGAACGATAGGGTAGTGGCTTTCCATTCTCCCATGATACGGCCTTCCGAGAGCCCTTGGATCTGAGATCGAACGGTTGCATGGCGTGATTCTAGACCTATGGGTGAATATCCTATCTTGGCGGGTTATTCTGCAAATTTTCAGCAACTTAGCATGCGACTGTTCGATCTCAGATCCAAGGGCAGCCAGCAGCCCGTATCATGGTCGCGCCTACCACGACCGTCACATTGCTCGCGCGGTCGCGCCCTTGGAGATTTAACACGGTGTGTTAGGCTATCTGATGTTGGCATGTCATACATAGTCATCACTTAGGCACTCATACTACAACAAGGTTAGCTATAAGCTTGGCTATAAGTGTATTTTTTTACTTCTCTCTATCTCTTTCCTCGTACTCCCTCCGTCCCATAATATAAGAACATTTTTGACACTAGTATAGTGCCAAAAGCGTTCTTATATTATGGGACAGAGGGAGTAGTATTTATTGCATATGCCAAGGAGTGACCTCTTCCAATGAAATGGTGCTTAGATGAGGTGCTAAGGGCATTAAATGGCTTAGCAATCAAGTCCCCAATGCATAGGTGCTTATTAGTTTTTTTTGCTAAGTTTGCTTCATTTAATTAGCTATAGACTCAAAATTGTCTTTTCACCTAGGTACACGCGCTTAGCACCATTTCTTCCTTGGGTCACCAAACTAGTCTCTCTCTTCTTAATTAACTTGCCACATCAGACTTTATGCCTATGTGGCAAGCTTAGTACCTGTAGGAGCAAGTAAGTACTACAATAGTGGGCTATAAGCCGGCTTTACATGGCATTTTTGCATACGTGGAGGAAAGAGGCAAGGAAAAAATAGAGAAGTGGGCTCTCATGCAAGAGCCAGCCTCTACATGGTGGGGCATTGGGAGAGGCACCTGTATGGAGGTGGTCAGGAATCGTGAGACTCACGCCGGCGTAGCACCGCAGTTAAAATGATAATGGCATGTCAAATCATGGGGCCCCACCTGTCCAGTAGTAACTCGCTGTCAAATCACACAGCCCTATGTTTGCAGCAGCCTACTCCCTCATCTTCTCGCGTCTCTGTCGAACCGACTAGGCAGAACTGCCCCGCCTACCGCGCAGGAAAAGCCCCGCCCTCGACTTTTAAATAGTATAGTATACTAATTTTGTATCCATGGATTGCGCCATGGAGCAAAGCCTCAAGAAAACGGCGGTACACATGTACGGAGTATACAACACGCCCATCGCGTTCGCGTCGCACCCCAGACGGTCAGTCATATTGCGTTTGCACACACATGTGGGACCGCAATTGAGAAGCGACCATAGGCACACTCCCCGGCCCCGCAAGTCGGTTGACTTAATAGAAGAGAGAGACGAGTGATAGTACTAGAGAAGTGTTGTACTACGTTAGTGCCTGGACGATCCCTGCAACACACGGAAGATCAGTTCGTCCATGCAAGTGAACAGACTCCAGCAGACACGCCTGGATTGGCTATCATCTACATATCGTGCAGGCTGTGTTGTACAAGGCTATAGTTCTGGTGAGAAATCTAAAAAAGGTTTCTTGGCATCTCACAAAATTAGGTGTCATTGTGCTTCGGATCACTGCAAGGGTTAAACAACGACAATTGAGTTGGGCTAGTCATTGGGGGCACATGCACGAAGACTACTCGGCTGCCATCTAGGTCAAGCCGGCCATGTTAATTAGGACATCTATCGACGGACCCCTATTCTATGAGTTTATCTTTAGTTTGAGCTTTGATCCTCGTCTAGTTTGTCCATCGAGATTCATGTTGTCTCCTTTGGGCAGTGAGGTTATGTTTTCTTGTCATGTGGCATTCTTTCATGTTATATGTTATAATCCGGTGCTTCAGATCAAAATGATGACAGCTGTGCCTCCAGGCCACATGCATGAAGACTTCTCGACAGTCATTGACGAGGTCAAGCCGGCTCCGGCAGACAAAAGAAAACTAGTACTCCACTATATAGGCAGGAGCCTCCGCGCTTGCTTGCTAGTGTTGCTGTCTTCACACCGTCTCGTCCTCTCCAGATCTAAACACGACAACGGTGGCTGAGGGAGTCCTGGACTAGGGGGTGTCCGGACAGCCAGACTATCATCGTCCGCCAGACTCCAAGACTATGAAGATACATGATTGAAGACTTCGTCCCGTGTCCGGATGGGACTTTCCTTGGCGTGGAAGGCAAGCTTGGCGATACGGATATGTAGATCTCCTACCATTGTAACCGACTCTGTGTAACCCTAGCCCTCTCCGATGTCTATATAAACCGGAGGGTTTTAGTCCGTAGGACACAACAACCATTACAACAATCATACCATAGGCTAGCTTCTAGGGTTTAGCCTCCTTGATCTCGTGGTAGATCCACTCTTGTACTACCCATATCATCAATATCAATCAAGCAGGAGTAGGGTTTTACCTCCATCGAGAGGGCCCGAACTTGGGTAAAAACATCGTGTCCCTTGTCTCATGTTACCATCCGCCTAGACGCACAGTTCGGGACCCCCTACCCGAGATCCGCCGGTTTTGACACCGACATTGGTGCTTTCATTGAGAGTTCCTCTGTGTCGTCGCCGATAGAAAGGATGCCTCTTCCTGTCTTCAAGGACGATATCTTTGCCAAAGGAGCCCTGGCCGCTGGTCAAACTATCCGGCTAGGTGGCTTTCTCATGGCCGCCTGTCCGGCCACCGCTTCGACAATGACCTCTCAGGTCGTCAAAAGCAATCTTCACATCAGCTTGGAATTCGCCGAGCGGCTAGATCCAATGGAGCTCTCATCCGTAAACGAGCTCTTGGACCGCATCGCCGCCCTAGGAGTCGCTACACACTACAATCAGATTGGGCTTAAAACCGATCTGAGAGAGATTAACTCTCCCCAGGTCACCCACCATGTTGCAGTGGTAGAGGAACAACGCGGCGACTCTTCTCCTGTATTAAAAACTAGTCATGTCCGGACTCCCGAACCCTCCATGCCGGATTCCCGCGGAGGCGCGGACTTCGATCAAACACTGAACCTAAAGTCAGGCACCGGACCGGACTCATTATACAACATCCAGCAATCCAAGCTCCCAAATCTGGAAGCTCCTCGGCCTTGGAGCCTCGAGACGGGTAGGGTTCCGGACTTAATTCCACCCACCCGCCCAGACATATGCGATCTATCTCTAATCCGGCAAGAGCCTGCTGAAACAGTACATCATTACTGGGCCAGATTCCTCCTGGTTATGGACATGATAAAGGACTGCCGAGAGGAAAACGCAATCTCAATCTTTTGCAATAATTGCATGGATGAGGGAATCTTGAACGCCATCAGCCGTCGTGAAGTTACACAGTTCGCCAACCTGGCGTCCATAGTGCGGAAGTACTGTGCGATGGAGAGTTTCCGGAAAACCGAAATCAAGTTTTGGGACAATCTGGCCCCGAATACAACCCCAGTCCGCAACAAAAGGGTGCATCACACTCAGGCACCGGGTACAAAAACCAAAAAGCAGAAACCCCATAAAGGGCACGGAACCGTACTAGAGGGGTGGCTCAGCGGACCCTGTAAAATTCACAGTACAGAGGGCGCCACCCCAACACATAGCCTTCGAGCATGTTGGATATTATGGCAGGTGGCCAAAAGTGGTGAGGAGGTTCTAGCCCCGGGAAACCACTCCAACAATACCAATACGGTATCAACAGTCTTCGAGACTTTTGCATCAAATAACATGCGGAAACAAACAATTCGCAGCCTCGCCGAAGTCTACCAAGTAGCAACAACAAATCCATGGAGCGACACAGCCATCACCTTCAACGCCAGCGACGAACCTAAATTCCGAACAGCCCGAGCACTAGCCGCACTGGTACTCAGTCCAATAGTGGACGGCCTTCGACTTACTAAGGTCCTCATGGATGGCGGCAGCGGGTTAAACCTCATCTACGAGGAAACTCTTCAAAAAATGGAAATAGACTGGAGCCGCATTGAGCGAAGTAGCACAACCTTCAGAGGAATAATCCCTAGCCGGGATGCGCGCTGCACCGGAAAAATCACACTCGATGTGGTGTTCGGCTCGCCGGACAATTACAGATCCGAAGAAGTCATGTTCCAAGTGGCCCGTTCAACAGCGGATATCACGCTATATTAGGACGAGAGGCATTCACAATTTTTCAAGCCGTACCCCACTACGGGTACATGAAGCTCAAAATGCCTGGGCCCGGCGGTATAATCACTCTCGTTAGTGATCCGGACATAGCACTCCGCACTGAAAACAAGACAGCCGCATTAGCCCTGGAGGCACTATCCGAAGCCCTAGCGGCAGAGGAACTCACCGCGCTACGCTCTAAAGTGAACAGAGACGATGTGATACTCGATAAAAGATCCAAGTCCACCTCCTTTAAACCAGCGGACGAAATAGTAAAATTCCAGGTCCATCCAACGGACCCGACAAAGACGGCCTCCATCGGGGCGCAGTTGAACCCTGATGTAGACGCCGCACTGCGAGAATTCCTTTGGGAAAATTGGGACATCTTCGCCTGGCATCCTTCAGATATGCCAGGAATCCCACGCAGATTAGCAGAGCACAGCCTAAACATCCTAAAAGGATTCAAGCCAGTCAAACAGGCTCTTTGACGATTTTCCGAACCCAAAAGACAGGCAATGGGGGAAGAGCTAGCCAAACTATTGGAAGCCGGATTCATCAGAGACATCAAACATCCGGATTGGCTAGCAAACCTAGTAATGGTACCAAAGAAGGACAAATCCTAGCGCCTATGTGTCGATTTTAAAGACCTTAACAAGGCTTGCCCAAAGGATCCCTTCCCCCTCCCCCGCATCGACCAGATAATCGATGCTACCGCAGGACACGATTCATTGTGCTTCCTCGACGCATACTCCGGCTACCATCAAATAGAGATGGCAGAAGCGGACCAAGCCACAACGGCATTCATCACTCCATACGGAACATTCTGCTTCAACACGATGCCCTTCGGACTTAAAAACGCCGGCGCAACATATCAGCAAATGATTCAAACATGTCTGGCCACCCAGATCAGCAAAACAGTAGAGGCATACGTAGACGACGTAGTCGTCAAAACCAAACACGTCGAAACTCTAGTAGACGACTTGAGGCTCACATTCGAAAACGACAGAGCATATGACATCAAGCTGAATCCGGAAAATGCATTTTCGGCGTACCAGCCGGAAAGCTCCTGGGCTTTATTGTATCCGGCAGAGGAATCGAAGCGAACCCAGCCAAGATCCGAGCTCTGTCACAGCTAGATATCCCAAAGGACCTCAAACAAATACAAAAATTGACTGGATGCGTGGCAGCTCTAAGCCGCTTTATCTCCCGTTTGGGAGAAAAGGCACTGCCCCTCTATCGCCTCCTCAGACGCTCCGAACACGTCGAGTGGACGGATGCTGCCACGGCCAGACTCGAAGAAATAAAGGCCATATTGGCAACAAATCCAGTCCTGGCTGCGCCTAACCTAGGCGAACCAATGTTGTTATACATCGCGGCAACACATCAAGTTGTGAGCGCGGTACTCGTCGTAGAACGAGAGACAGAAGGGCATAAATTCCCTCTTCAAAAACCAGTGTACTACGTATCCACTGTTTTAACTCCCTGCAAGTCCCGTTACCCGCACTATCAAAAGATAGCGTATGCGGTGTTCATGGCATCCCGGAAGCTCCGACACTACTTTCAAGAGTGTTCGATAACAGTGGCCTCCGAAGTACCCCTCAACGACATTATAAACAACTGCGACGCGATGGGCAGGATTGCAAAATGGGCCATTGAGCTCTTACCATTCGATATAACTTACAAACCTCGGCGAGCTATAAAGTCACAAGTTTTGGCTGACTTTGTCGCTGAATGGACTGAAGCCGAACTCCCTAAAGAGTACGGCGCATACTCCAATTGGATTATAAACTTCGACGGCTCTAAAATGTTGGCCGGATTGGGGACTGGCGTCATATTGACGTCCCCAACCGGGGACACAGTCCAATACGTACTTCAGATAATGTACACGGACTTCAACAATGCAGCCGAATATGAGGCCCTTTTACACGGCCTCCGGATGGCAATCTCCATCGGCATTCAACGCCTAGAGGTGCGCGGGGATTCAAACCTCGCAATATCCCAAATAAATGGAGACTTTGATGCCAAGGATCCGAAAATGGCAGCCTATCGTAATGTTGTCCTTAAAATGTCAGCTCGGTTCGAAGGACTTGAATTCCACCACGTAGCCAGGGATAATAACCAAGCAGCTGACGTACTGGCACGCATCGGTGCAAAACGTGACGCTGTCCCTCCAAATATCTTCCTCGAACGGCTCTTTAAGCCATCCGTACTATGGGAAGAGGAGTCCGGAAATAACAACCGGAAGCAGCCGCCCCAACCGACACAAAGCAATTTGACATAATCGGCAATTCAGCCGATGAAATAACACCTTCAGCCCACGACATCATGGCAGTAATCGCCTCGTGGACAGATCCATTCCTAGCCTACTTACTTAGGCAGGAACTTCCCGAAGACCAAAACGAGGCCCGCTGCATAGTTCGGCGATCTAAAGCCTACAAGGTCCATGAGGGAGAACTATATAAGAAAAGCACAACTGGAGTCCTTCAAAGGTGTATCTCCGAAGAGGAAGGGCGAAACCTTCTGGCTGAAATTCACGCCGGATTAGGCGGACACCACGCCTTAGCTCGGGCCCTTGTAGGAAAGGCATTCCGTACAGGATTTTATTGGCCGACGGCCCGGGCAGATGCTCAGGACTTAGTCCAAAGATGCGTCGGTTGTCAGCTCTTTGCTAATCAGAGCCATATGCCACCCACCGCCCTCAAAACTATACCTATTACCTGGCCGTTCATAGTCTGGGGGCTTGACATGGTTGGACCCCTTAAAGGGGGAACCCACAACCAAAGGTACCTATTGGTCATGGTTGAAAAATTCACCAAATGGATAGAGGCCAAGCCAGTTAAAACGGAAGAGTCCGGACCAGTGATAGACTTCATATCCGGGGTAGTACACCGTTATGGTGTCCCCCACAGCATCATCACCGATAACGGCATGAACTTCACGGCCGACGAGGTTAAGTCATGGTGCAAAAATATGGGCATTAAGCTCGATTACGCTTCAGTCTATCATCCTCAAACCAACGGTCAAGTGGAACGAGCAAATGGTCTAATAATGAGCGGCATCAAACCCAGACTAGTGCAGTCACTTACGAAATCTGACACGCACTGGGTAGAGGAGCTCAACTCCGTACTTTGGGGGCTGCGGATAACGCCCAACCGTACTACCGGATTCACACCATTTTTTATGGTATACGGCGCAGAGGCAGTTCTGCCCTGCGACATCATTCATGACTCACCTCGAGTGCGCATGTACGAAGAAAGAGAAGCCGAGCTGGATCGGCACGATAGCCTGTACGCATTGGAGGAAGAACGCGACGTCGCCAAGGCTCGTTCTGCATTCTATCAGCAGCAGGCTCGAAGATATCAAAGCAGAGAAGTACGGGCCAAGACTTACAACGTTGGCGAACTAGTTCTACGCCTGCCGGACAAGAAAAAGGACAAGTTCAAGCCCAAATGGGAAGGCCCCTCCATTATCGATCAAGTCCTGACCGGCGGAGCGTACCATCTACGAAATGCGTCGGACAACCGACTCAAGCCGAACCCATGGAACGCAGCCCGCCTCCGAAGATTCTACGCCTAGCGCCGGAATAAGAGTTCGTCCCATTCCCCCGTCCAAATTTTTACATTTCATCTGTCTTTTGTTTCTCTTTCTTCCATAACCCCTTTTCCTAAAAAGCCCTTAAAGGCATACTCGCGCATTGTTCGCACACACTTGACGTGCTATCCGCACTCATTATACCTGGGGGCTTCTATACCAGAAGCTTAATTATAGGGGCTTCATGCCCAACACATGTGTCAAACTTCCACATGTACCTTATATTCACCATTATATGCATCGATATGACTTAAGTTTTGGCCAAGCTGGGTTGCCTGGCTCCTGTGCTTACCCCTACATTCCCGATTGTTCGACTAGGAGGTAAAGGGAGCACCTCTACGATTGTTACTGCCGGGTCAGCCGGATGTGTACCTCAGACTGGGTGAAGCCGAAAGCTAGCGTTCTTAAGGGAATATTCGGTCGGTGACTCGAAAGATGATTTTTTACATACTTATTTATCTGCCCCCAGATGTTTTCTGCTCTTTTCGCAGTCCGGACATGCACTTTAGGGCATGCCTCCCAGGGAAAGGAACCCTTAACGGAACTATTCTCCCTGGAAGATGTTTCTTACTAACCATGTAATATAACATAACTAGTTGGGCACTTGTCTGATAAAGCACTAATGACCCCTACGCCTGGTCTCCATGCATGCCCCGGTTGTTTCTTAACCGAGAAGGTATTCGGACACACTCCGGACTCTAGGGTCCCGAGGTTGAAGCGAAAAGGTCGGCAAAGACAAACGATCTACAATCCGGCTAGAAGGCATTTTACATGTCATTTTAAAATACATTGTCAAATCGACTGACTGTATTCCTCCTCAATCCCGTCTAACAGGCTGTCTAATTTACAGTCCCGTTGGGAAAATTTAGCGGCCAACTCTACTTGGCCGTATACTAAACTCACAGGGATCTCCTTCCCATCGGGCCCCACAGGTCCGACCTCGGCCATGTGGTTGGGATCCGCCTTCTTGTACCGCGTCTTCACCATGGCCCAGGCCTCCCTGGCACCTTGGCGGCAGGCCGAAATCTTCCATAAACGGAAGCGCTGCCGCACTCCCTGAAGCTTCTCCGCAAGCTCCCCAAGGCCCTCGGGTAGGGAGAGGGCTGGCCATAAAGCCTGGACGACGCCGCTCATTGCCTGCCGAACTCGTTCGAGCAGTTGCAACAGCTCGGGAAGTTGATCACCCGTTGATACGGGCATCTCCTCCGCAGGGCGACCTGTGAGTATACCTACAGACATATTTTGTCAATTGACTTCCTCGCCGAACTCTTCTTTTCAAAGGAGTTCGCTCAAGCACTTACTATAGATGCCGCGACGAAGCCGCTGATTCTCCTTAACGGAGCCAGACAGCTCGGCCCGAACACCTTTCAGCTCTTCTCCAAGCTGGGCGTGGGCATCCTGGAGCTTGTTCCTTTCCTGCTGCACCTTATTCAGCACCCTCTCGCCGGCCTTCAGCTGGCGCAGTAGTTCTTGCCTGTCCGGATCTTGTCCGGCAGCACCTGCAATGTCATTATTAGACTTGCGCGCACGCCGCACACCACTTATCTTTTTAAAAATAATGTGTTACCAGGAGGGGTCTCTGTGTTTCCTCCTGCGGCAGCAAGTGCGGCCTCGAGTTGGGCCTTACACTCTTGCAGCTCCTGAGATAGTTGGGTATTCTTCTCGGTAAGATCCTGCGTTTCAAATGATCCTTAAATCAGTTAATATAACTTCTTTAAGTCTCGGGGGCTACTGGCATATACAACTATTAAATTCTCTTACCCGTATGTCTTTTACATACTGCTCTGTGGCTCTGGTCAAACCATCTTGAGCAGCACGGAGGTGCGCGTCCCCCGCGTTAAAGGCATTCAACGCCTCAGGGGAGAAGCACGCGTCACGAAAAACTGTCCGACGGCGCCTGTGGTTCATGGCGCTCTCCACCTCAGACTTGGTGGCGGACAGTCTGTCCGCATCCTCCGTTGGAGGAGTATCCGGCTCGCGCCTTGCGCTCGCCTCCCCCTCCAGACCAGGTGCTGGAGCCTGGCTGGTAGAGGCTGGGTTGGCAACCTCTACGCCCGCAGTCCGGCGGGCGCTTTTTCTCCTACAAAAGTCATGAGCATTCAAACGCTTCCTAGGAACGTTGCTCTAAATAACGAACCATGAGCTATACCTTTGCGGCGACATTTCAATCCGCGCCGCGCTCCTCTTCCGCCTACTGGGCCGGACTGACCATTGTTGGTCAGCCGCTGCGGGCTCGGCTTCCCGCCTTGAAGGCGCCTCCTGCAAAGCGCCATCGTATATGTTGGTCAGGAATGAGCAAGGAAGAAGTAATGGTGTCAGGACTTCGGTCACAATCACCTGGGAAGCCGGATATAGTCCGGGGTAGTCAGCCGTAATGGCGACTAAATCATTATCCATGCTGAGCTGGTGGAACACCCCGTCGATTAGCTCCACCTTTATGTTCGGGTCCTCTTCGGAGGCCGGATCCTGGGATCTCTCTGGATCCTCGGGTTGCGGAGCTGGACTAAGCATGCCCTCCACAACCCGACGCACCTCCTGCATAGAAAGCATAATATAAGAAACTTAAACTTTGAAAGCATGGGTCGGGCACACAAAGTGTTCGCTTACCCAACGCCGAGGGCTATTCATGGAGAACCCATTCAACGGGCTCGTCTGGAGGAAATCCTCCTTCTCCCCCTTGTACAGGCCGGACAGGATCTTCGCCAGGTCTTCGGCCGATCCCGGCCCTTTGCGGCCATGACGGGTGGCATCGTCCTCCCCGTTGAAATCCCACATAGGGTGGCCCCTGTATTGCAGCGGCTGCACCCCCCGCATAATGCATGTTGCCATGACTCCAATCATGGTCAACCCGGAATGGGCCAGTAACCTTATCCGGCCCATCAAATAATGGACGCTCTTGTCTTCCTCCAGCTGGGGGCTCCGTGGGCGCCAGCTAAGGCGTTTCTTCAAAGGAGCATTACTGAACTCCGGGAGGCCGATCCGAACAGGGTCCGGCAGCGGAGCGTCTTCTATGTAAAACCATTCTGAAGGCCAGTCTTCGGACGCCTTCTTAGGGGTTCCGGATGGATATCCGGTCCCGGCGATGCGCCATATTTCGGCACCGCCCACTTGATATATGGACCCCTCGTGAGAGCGGGGTACAAGGCAGAACAACCTCTTCCACAGCGCAAAATGGGGCTCGACGCCCAGAAATAGCTCGCAAAGAGCTACGTAACCCGCGATATGCAGGATAGAGGCGGGCGTGAGGTGATGGAGCTGGAGTCCGTAGAACTCCAGGAGCCCGCGGAGGAACGGATGTATAGGAAATCCGAGCCCCCTTATCAGATAGGGGACGAAGCATACCCGCTCCCCTTTGTTGGGATTGGGGTAGCCTCCGCTTGCTTCCCACCTTGGTAGGTGGCCAGCCCGGCTCGAACCGGAACCATGAAGGCCGGAGGGAGATATCCCTCCGCTTGGAGCGTCACCAGCTCGTTGTGCGGGACAGAACATCTCCGCCAATCTCCTGGCAGAGGGCTGGGAGCGCGAGAGGAGGAGCCGCGTCGACGGTCCATGATGGAATGGATTTTTGGTCAGAGGCGCTCCGATGAGTACTCGCGGAAGGAAGATGGTGTGATTTGGATCTGGATTCTTGCCTCTCTTATAGGCAGATTATTTGCACAGCTAGGGGGTAAAACATAAAAGATACCCTGGCTTTTCGCATTCGTGCGACGCGTGGAAGATGGCCATTATTGGGCGTGGAAGCCAAGAAGCGCAACATTGATAAGGAAGCCGGACACTGTTCGGCAGGTACATGGAACTTAAAGGAGAACCCGCCTTGCAACGCCGAAGACTACATACGCGCTGGACTTATCGTCATTGAAGCCTGGTTCGGGGGCTACTGAGGGAGTCCTGGACTAGGGGGTGTCCGGACAGCCGGACTATCATCGTCAGCCGGACTCCAAGACTATGAAGATACAAGATTGAAGACTTCGTCCCGTGTCCGGATGGGACTTTCCTTGGCGTGGAAGGCAAGCTTGGCGATACGGATATGTAGATCTCCTACCATTGTAACCGACTCTGTGTAACCCTAGCCCTCTCCGGTGTCTATATAAACTGGAGGGTTTTAGTCCGTAGGACACAACAACCATTACAACAATCATACCATAGGCTAGCTTCTAGGGTTTAGCCTCCTTGATCTCGTGGTAGATCCACTCTTGTACTACCCATATCATCAATATCAATCAAGCAGGAGTAGGGTTTTACCTCCATCGAGAGGGCCCGAACCTGGGTAAAAACATCGTGTCCCTTGTCTCCTGTTACCATCCGCCTAGACGCACAGTTCGGGACACCCTACCCGAGATCCGCCGGTTTTGACACCGACAGTGGCCACACTCTCTCTCTGCTCACCGCTAGTCATAGATCCAGCCGGATCCTCTCCAATGGGGAAGGTGAGTAGGTGCAACGTTCACGCGGTCGTCCTCGGCGACGGCTCTTACCCATTGCCGACACGTCCTGATCAGCATGCCTTATCGTTCTCTCCCAAGCACTGTTGGCGAGGGAGGACCTCCGACACCTTCTTCCTCGCTGGCGTAGTGTGGGCAGATCCGGCCTCCCGCTGCCCACCTAGTGACATCCCGGCGACCATCAGGTATAAATTTCTTCGAAACTGGCCTTGTTCTACTTCTTGAACTCCTGAAGTTGCTGCATTTGTATCTTTTGCTATTTCTCAGGCCCCCTCGTAGATAGGATCGATCGGCTGTTCAAAAACAACCTAAATTTTTATGGTTAAGAGGTAAAACTAGTTCATGCACTCGAATCTAGTACTACTTGGTTCAAACAAGGAAGAAAGGGGGTGGGGGTGGGGGAAGACTTGTTACCTGAATCTAGGACTTGATCGAAAGAGGAAATAATGGGGGCGAAAAGTAGCAGACACTGGCTATCCAACTGGTCTCTAGGTCTAATAGGGAAATAAAGGGAAACGCAGTACAAACTCAATATAAACCCGATCTATTGGTTGAAAAAGGAAAGAAAGTGGGGACTAGGGGACAAGTCAACAGAGTAAGTCCAACACTAGATTTCCTAGCCTCACACAGTATAAGGTGGCTGTACCGAACAAAAGTGGGACCAACCCAGATATCATGTTCTGATGTTTGTTGCCCCGAGCAACTCTTATGTAATGCCATTGGTAAAATGTAGCAGTCGCACTGTTAAAAGTAAGGACACATTAAACCAATGTTGTTTTCAATGTAATACCTCCACTAATATGAATCAATGGCACTTTTTTACATGTCCTGCTAAATTTCCCATTAAGATAAGTTGCTTCTTTTCGTTAGAAATGCAACTGTCCTGGTCTGCCTACTCTCACGTGCCCAAAGTAATGTCTTATTTAACAGTTGTCATAGTTAATCCTAATGCCCACACTAATATCTAGCAATACCACTGCTTTAGAAATTGCTACTGTCCTTGTAGGATTGCCATTCAGATAAGGAACATCCTTCTTTTCATTTGATGCATGTGTCATCACTTGTTAGTCACCCTCCTTTCCACCTTTTTTGTGCAAACAGAGATATACATTTCACGCTCGATCTTAGTTGAACTGCACAAATGATATCCAAATTATAGTTGAACATTCCAGGAGTTTCACAACCAACCTTGATGTTGCTCAATTTTATTGCAACTAATGAAGAAGAAGCTCTATGGGTTTCGTTTTCTGATGGAAATGGAATCGGGGCTGGAGCCCTTTTCTTAAAAAAATGAAGAAGAAGCTGCTAGCTCATGGGACATTGCTTCATTTTAGGTGAACTGCACTAAAAGGTCCCATGAATTGAATCATCCATGTTGGTGACTTAAAGAGCCAGCTTCAGCTTCCCAGTCTAAGCACCCCCGGCCTCCATCCTTGCGATGCATGGTACACCTCGTTTGCCACCTGCTCGACCCTAGTGTTACTGATAACATGAAGTAATAATACAGTTAGAGTTAGTGTCCTCTCTATCATTTCATTTCCAATGTAGATAAAGAAAGTGCATCTCTTTGTTAAAGTTCTTATCTTTGTTAATGTATGTTTCATCAACTAGTCCCATTGTGAATTGAAAGTGCAACTATCCCTAAGTGGTTTTGGTAATTCCTAACAACATATAGCTCATTGAGCTAACATCATTCCAAGATGAACATTTCAGGAAAATCTCAATGAATGGCGTGGCATGGATGAGAAAAGTGGATCCCTCAAAATGCTAAGGATAAAAGGATTGGCTCAAGCTCAAAAGCTCAAGACTCTACATTTTATATTTTAGTGATCCAAGATCACATTGAGTCTATAGGAAAAGCCAATACTATCAAGGAGGGATGAGGTGTTGCTTAATGAATTTCTTGCTCCACAGTGCTTAGTGATATGATCCAAAACCCTCAACTACTTTCTCACATCCACATATGACCTAAACCAAAAGTCTAACTCGGCCCCACCGATTCTTTCTATCCGGCACCACCGATTTCAGATGTCTTAGCCACTACCACAAACCCTAGGCAAATCGGTGTCACCGATAGGGATCTCGGTCTCATCGACATGGGATTGTAATCTCTCTATTTCCCTTCGTAACATTTCGGTACCACCGAGATGAGCAATCGGTCCCACCGATATTGCAATGTAAACTCCCTATTTCCTTTTCGTAACATTTCGGTCCCGCCGAAATGAGCAAACCGGTCCCACCGAGTTTACCTGACCAACTCTCTGGTTAGCTTATTACCAAAATCGGTCTCACCGAGTTTGTGTAATCGGTCTCACCGAGATTACGTTATGCCCTAACCCTAACCATATCGGTCCTACCGAGTTGCATGTCGGTCCCACCGAAAATCCTAATGGTCACTAGATTTGCTAAATCGGTCCGACCGAGTTCTTCAATTCGGTCCCACCGAGTTTGGCAAGTTGTGTGTAACGGTTAGATTTTGTGTGGAGGCTATATATACCCCTCCACCTCCTCTTCATTCGTGGAGAGAGCCATCAGAACAAACCTACACTTCCAACTTGCTGTTTCTGGGAGAGAACCACCTACTCATGTGTTGAGGCCAAGATATTCCATTCCTACCATATGAATCTTGATCTCTAGCCTTCCCCAAGTTGCTTTCCACTCAAATCTTCTTTCCACCAAATCGAAATCCTGTGAGAGAGAGTTGAGTGTTGGGGAGACTATCATTTCAAGCACAAGACCAAGGAGTTCATCATCAACACACCATTTGTTACTTCTTGGAGAGTGGTGTCTCCTAGATTGACTAGGTGTCACTTGGGAGCCTCCGACAAGATTGTGGAGTTGAACCAAGGAGTTTGTAAGGGCAAGGAGATCGCCTACTTCGTGAAGATCTACCGTTAGTGAGGCAAGTCCTTCGTGGGCGACGACCATGGTGGGATAGACAAGGTTGCTTCTTCGTGGACCCTTCGTGGGTGGAGCCCTCCGTGGACTCGCGCAACCGTTACCCTTCATGGGTTGAAGTCTCCATCAATGTGGATGTATGATAGCACCACCTATCGGAACCACAACAAAAACATCCGGGTCTCCAATTGCGTTTGCATCCTCCAAACCCTTCCCTTTATATTCTTGCAAGTTGCATGCTTCACTTTCCACGGCTCATATACTCTTTGCATGCTTGCTTGAATTGTGTTAAGATTGCTTGACTTGTGCTAAGATAGCTAAAATCTGCCAAAAACTAACATTGGGAAAAGGATAAGTTTTTATTTGGTCAAGTAGTCTAATCACCCCCCCTCTAGACATACTTTCGATCGTACAAGTGGTATCAGAGCTTTGGTCTCCATTTGCTTTGATTTCCATAGCTTTTGGTGGTCATAGCCTTGGTTTCACAACCTAGGAGAGTATGGCGTCTAGCGAGGGAAATTATCACCGTAGAGGTCCTTACTTTGATGGTACTAATTTTGCTAGTTGGAAGCATAAGATGAAAACGCATATTCTTGGACATAACCCCGCCGTTTGGGCTATTGTGTGTATTGGCTTGCAAGGTGAATTCTTTGATGGGAGAGAACCAAACCGTGAAGCTAGCGCGGAAGAGTTGAAGATGCTACAATACAACGCTCAAGCTTGTGATATCCTCTTCAATGGATTGTGCCCCGAAGAATTCAGCAAAATCAGCCGTCTTGAGAATGCAAAGGAAATTTGGGATACTTTGATTGATATGCATGAAGGTACTGACTCCGTCAAGGAATCCAAGTTGGATGTGCTCCAAAGTCAACTTGACAAGTTCAAAATGAAGGATGGTGAAGGTGTCGCTGAAATGTACTCTAGGCTTGCTCTTATCACAAATGAGATTGCAGGCTTAGGAAGTGAAGAGATGACCGACAAATTCATCATCAAGAATATCCTAAGAGCTTTGGACAGAAAATATGATACCGTGTGCACATTGATCCAAATGATGCCCAATTACAAAGATCTCAAGCCAACAGAAGTCATTGGAAGAATTGTTGCTCATGAGATGTCACTCAAGGATAAGGAGGAACTTCACAACAAGTCAAGTGGTGCTTACAAAGCCTCATGTGAAGCCCCCACATCATCAAGTGAGAAACAAACCTTCAATGAAGAATTGAGCCTAATGGTGAAGAGCTTCAACAAAGTCTACAAGAGTAGAAGCAAAGAGAGAAGCTCCAAGTCAAGGTCCTACAATGAAAAAAGATCTTCTAGTCGAGAGCGCAATTGCTACAATTGTGGGAGACCCGGACACTATTCCAATGAGTGTACGGCACCCCACAAAAGAGGAGAAGAATCACCCAAGAGGAGAAGTAGAAGAGAAGAATCACCACCAAGAGAGAGGAGGAGTAGAGATGATCATGATGAACGAAGAACATCCTGGAGAAGCAAGGATTCGGAAAGGAAGGACAAGTCATCAAGGAGCTACACAAAACGAAGACATCAAGATCATGTTGGTGAATGGGTATCCGGCTTCGACTCCGACAATCACTCCGAGAGAAGGTATCACTCCGACTCTGAATATACTCAAGATGAAGGTGTTGCCGGTCTAGCACTTGTGTCATCCAACTCCTACGACATATTTGATTCACCAAATGAAGGACTTGGAAGATGCTTCATGGCTATAGGCCCAAAGGTAACACACCTCGAGTATGTTGATGTCAATAGTGATGAAGATGACTTGCTAGGTGATGATGATTTACTTGTTGACAACTCTAGTGATGAATACTATGATGAAACGTCAATTAATCATGCTAATCAAGATAAAACGAATGAAAATGATAAGTAGAAGATTGAGCTTCTAACTAAAGAACTAAACACTCTTAAGTTAGCTCATGAAACTATCTTAGAAGATCATCGAGAACTTTTACGGACTCATTAGAAGTTACGCTTTGAAAAGCTCAACCTTGAGCAAGAGCAATAAATGATGATCTCCGTAACAAAAGTTCTTCTTACATTGCCAAGTGTTTACTCTTATCTACTTACATGCCTCAAGTCAAGTCCATTAACAAGAACAAGAAGGATTCTTCCTCTAGTAGTAACAATAATCATGCTAAATCCAATGTTGTTGCCTCTAGTAGTTTTCTTGATTCCACTATGATTCTCTTAGCCAAGTTACACTTGAGCAAGAAAATAGCTTATTGAAGGGAATTATAGAGAAAGCTGTTTACAAGAGTCTTGCCGGGAGTAAGCAATTTGAGGAAATTGTACGCAAGCAAGGAAGGCACCGGTAGAACCAAGGTGATGGTATTGAACGAAAGTTCAATGCCAATAAAGTTTGTTCCTCAACAAGAGAAGTATGATCCTACTTCCTTCAAGGGGACTGTCACACCCTGATTTTCATGGCACAACACCTAAGCTAATAAATCATGATAAATTCTGGTTTGACAAAAACTTTTGGGTGTTTTGTCCTTGCTTTGATTGAATGTTTGACTGCTGTTTGCAAGTGCTCTAAAAATTAAATAAATCCTCCAACTCTTATACTCCTTTCCATTGATCCAAAAACCTTTCCCAATGATCATGCCATGTGTATAGGACATAAAAATAATTTCTTGCAAAAATAATTTGGCCAAATAGTATTTTCAAAAACTAGTTTTCCGAAAACCCCTGAATTGAGATTTGCACTGCAAGTACTTAATTAAGGGAAGTAAAAATCTTTCCAAAAATATTTTGGACTCCTATTAGATATAGGATACCCAGAAACCACAAAAATATAATTTTAAAGGTTATTTTCCTATTTTATTTAAAAGCTTTTTCTTAAGGCCAGAAATGGTCTTTAATAGGGAAAAACTATTTTATTGTTTTAAAAATATTTGACAAAAATCAGGGAAACTCAGTGGACATATATTGTCCATATATAAGAGTTTCAACACATGGTCATGTTCAAAATATTGGTCAAATCCCTCAAAAACCCTTTCTGGATATTTCAATCTTTTGAAATATTTACAAATGAAATATTCTCCAAAAATTCCAAGAAAATTCTATCATGTCACATATGACATGTTTGATGATCTTGACAAGTATCATGTCATGGAGAAGAGTATAACCCCATGAAATACCCTCAAAACCATTTCTGTCCATTTTCAAGTTTGAGCAGCTTTACATTGCCAAACATGTCCAAATGTTCTCAAACTTGGTGCACATGCTCCAATGGTCTAATAATTCATCTAGACCAAATGGCACAGGTTGGAGAACAAGTTAACTTGATCAAAGAGCCCCAAAACCCTTTCTGTCCAGAACCAAATTTGAACAACTCTACATTGGAAACTTTCTCCTTTTGATCTCAACTTTTGTGGACATGTTCAGAACCACAAATGATGACACTACACCAAGTGGTGCATCAAGGAGAATAGGTTTGCATGACTAAATCTTGGTAAAGCCATTTCTACTAATTTCTAGGGTTTACCAAAGTTGCATTGTCAACTTTCTTCAAATGAGCTCCAACTTGGTGATCAACCTCATTTATATATGACACTTGATCCTGTTAATCTTCATATCATTTGGAATCCATTTGCTTGCCCAAACCACCATCAAACACCTTCTGGCAGAAATTTAAAATGCATGTTCTGGCCATTTCCACTAGTCTCCGTGAGCTAATCCTTCTCCCACAACACCATCTGGTCCTCCTCTAACCCCTGCATCTTTCCCTGCCCAAGGAGCCATGATTATGGGGGTGAAAAGCTCTTTTTCCCTCTCTGGAAAGCACCATTTCTCTCTCTCCCAACCTCCCTCCTCACTCTAGTGGATCCCCAAGGCATCCAATGCCATTTCCAGTTTGTTTACTCCCCCCTGCAACCACCATACACAAGTGGGCGCGTGAGGACGCGAGAAAAAGCCGCGGGTGCCGGCCATTTACGCGCTCTGGAGCATGTCAGCATGCTCCCGACCGTTGATGCCGCGTCCCTCGACCACCTCGAGCCTCGCCCTCACGCCTGTCGAGGTGCCTCAACGTCCGCAACACGCCACGCCCCTGGGCCCCTCCTCCTTCTCCCTCCTGCTGCCTCCTTTTGCACGCGCGCCGGCCGCCCGAGAGCTCCAATGGGCATGCTCACACGCGCGCTGCCCTGACGCTCCCCCGCTCCTTCTCTCCCTTCCCCTGGCCGTAGACCACGCCCAGGAAGACCCCCGACTGGAAGCCAAGCCCTCCCGTGGCCTCTAGCGATGGCTACGGCCTCGCCGGCGCACGGTCCCGCTGTGCACCTCGCCCCCTTCTATTTAAAGCCACCTCGAGCCCCCTCTCGACTACTTTGGCTCTCTTTCTCTCCCATACGCTCCCCAGGCCTACCCATTCATCCCCCCGAGCCCTCCTTGCTCCTCCATGGCCGAAGCCAAGCCGCCGGCCTCCTCTCAAATTCCCGTGAATGAGGCCTCCTCCTCCCCTCCTTTCTCCGTCAGGAAACCCCTAGGCCACGGAGGAACCTTCCCCCTCTTCTTCCTCTGCTCCGGTACCCCATAGCGCCGATGCCACCATCACCTCCGGCCTCGTCCGCCGCGACCAACGCCCCGCTCGACCCCGTACTCCTCGGCGATCGTGCCACCCGCGCATGGATGCGTCTTGGCTCCCTGAGTACACCGGTGGGCCGAGCGCCGTGGGAGGTGTTCGGGGTCGCCGGCAATCATCGCCGGAGTCGTCGGCCGCGCCAGCCGCTTGAGGTTGAAGACGACCGCGGTGGCGTGCGGGCGGGCCCTACACGTCAGCGAGTTAGCGCCCGGGCCCGTGGGGTTTAAGTGAAGACGGATTCTGCGCCTACCGCTTCCCCGCGGTGAAGACGCCCTGGAGCGAGTACGCCTCCGACTTGGCCCCTGTCGCCCGCGTGGCCGAGCCGCTGGGCCGGCCTAGTGCGCTGCGGCACTATGCTGCATCCTGTGCACATCATAGGTATAACACCCCCCTTCCATTGTCTTTTTCTTTTTTTCCAGAAACTTATAAAATCCATAAACAATTCAAATGGACTCCAAATTTGATGATTCAAATTTCTAGTGACTCTATAAATCATGACCTACCTGGTGATACAACATGCACATTTTTCCAGAGACCTTTTCTTCACAGATATTTATCAAATCCCATTTTTCCTATTTCTGTGATGAACTTTAGAAAATCACAGAGAGCTCAAGATTGTTACAAATGCCATGATTCAAATCCCTAGATGCTTCTAAATTCATAACTTAGTTTTTGAACATTTTTACTAATACTTTCTGTACCACCTCAAATAATGGTCTATTTCTTTATATATAGCCAACTTTGCAAATTCATAGGAAAATCATCTCAACTCCAAATCCAGTGAAACCAATTCCTAGATGCTTCAAAAATCATCCGTTGTTAAATGGGTACCTTTGCTCATTTTTCAAAAATATATTTATGTACACTTCTTGCAAACCAATTAATCCCTTGATTCCATCATATTGAAATGTTCAGAGATGTCCATTGATCAAATCCTAATGAAACCACTTTGGTCATCCCTCATATGACCAGAGGTATCCCAGAAAAGTCCAACTCATATTTTTAGAGCACTTTTATTTCCTGCCTTGTTGTGTTGCTTATTATGGTTGCTTTCAATGATAGTTGACGAAGTAGACGAAATGCTCGGAGTTGGACCAGAGATATTTGAAGACCTCGAAGACTTTGTTAAAACAGGCAAGCAGCCCTTTGACCATGTCTATGAAACCTTTTTATGCATGTCATATAGCACCATATTGTTGTTGCAACGGAATCATGATGAGGTGGTATCCACTTTGATGGTTTGCCACCGTACTTCCTTGTTGATACTTGCATTGTGCATGACCCTACCTTCTTATGAGGGTTATGCTGGCGGGAGTGGATAGGATGCTAAAGTAGTGCTACGCAAAAAGGGACAGGAATATGCATGATGATGGAGACAAAGTATTTTAAAAAGACTTTTTCGAAAACCCCGTTGGGTGCCACTTATGCCCGAGGGAGATGATGAGATGGGTAACCACTTGATGACGAAGTGGTGTACCAAGGCAAGTGTGTGTGTTGTTTTCGAAAACTGATTAGATTTAAGATTTGATGACTGTCATAACCTTACATGCGCAACCACTCTACCCTTATATGGGAAAGGGAATTATTGATTACCTAGATCGATACTAGCTTTGAGCCCGCATTACTAGTGATGGGGGAGAGTTGGTGCTCTCTCTCGGGATGGGGTCGTGCCAGGTAGGGCGGCCATGACTGTTTTCACAGGGCACCGGACACACCGTTGGTACCCCGTGCTTGTGGTATGTGATGAATATGGGTGCGAGGCTCCACAACTTTATGATGTGAAATGTTGGGCACGGGGGTTACTACCAATCGAGTGGACTCCATGTTAGTGTCGTCTAGGGAAAGGTAGTGATCGGGTGCTTACCCCGGGTACTTGAGGTATCGCGGGTCGTGGATGACACGAAAGTTCCCCGGATCTTGTGGGTACAGTGTGCAACCTCTGCAGAGTGTAAAACTATTCGAATAGCCGTGTCCATGGTCAAGGACGGTTGGCGGTGCTGCTTAAACTATGTCCAGAGTTTACAAACCAGTGTGTGTGGATAACTACTTGGGTCAAGTCAAAGGACTTGACGTGATTGAGATGGGTTGGTGCCCACTCTATTTATGTTGATATTTGTAACTTGTCCTCATGGTTATTTGAATTCTCTTGATGCATGTCTTATAAGTTGTTGAACATGTCATTGCTCTCAAAACTAGCTTTCTACAAAAATTTACCTATATCATGCATTGTTGTATCTTGAACCAAAGCATGGGTTGCTTGCGAGTACATTCAAAGTACTCATTGGCTTGCCACTGGTTATTTTATTGACCAGGCATGAAAGAACAGGATATGATGAAGAATACTTCGATGACGAACATGCGAGCTAGGATGCTCCCTCGTCAGAATGCCTGTAGGGTTAAGGAAGATGGCATGGGTCCAAGTTATCGACGAAGATTTCCGCTGCAATGATATACTCAAGACTTGACCATAATGGTCCTACTTGTGTAAAACGGTATGTATGGATGTAAGACTCTTGTTATTGAGCTTCTGTGTGTTCAGTGAGCATTGATCTCTGGGATCACTGTACACGTGCATTCGGTGATCACGACTTATGAGTCGGGGTCCCCACAGAGCTGGTATCAGAGCCATCCTGACTGTAGGAAGCCTTAGTTAGCATGGTCGTTAGTGAGGGTAAAACTATTTCCAAAACTACTACTAGTTTTCAAAACTATCTATACTTCTCTTCCCTTCTCAGTTTTTTGAAAACTAAGGTATACTTTCCTTATTGATCTCTTCCCCTTCAAAACCTTTGGTTGCTAGAACCCTTATGCCCCTGGCCACTAGATTCCTTGTAATCCTCGTGGATAATCTAGAAGGAAGATTCCTTGCCAGACATTCACCCACACCTCCTGAACACAAGATTGGTGACATCACAACAAGACGATACCAACAGAAGATACATCCTCGAGGAATGAGGACCTGAAGACCCAGGAGATAGTGACACCCTTGACACTGCCCCGAGACGATGCAACCTTAGCCTACGATGATCAGGGCATAGGATATGTAAGATCATGACATACATCGCTAATAGAGTAACCCTGTCACTACCGTTGCTGTATCGGCAACCACCGGTGGATGAGAACCTAGCCATTTGGTACGCCTCACTATAGTGAGCAGGAAAACGGTTCTCTTCGTCCCCCGCTCTTGGTATCGATGTTGTCATCAACGTAACTGATAAGTTGGACCTCTATTATGCGTTGTTAGTGTCACTACATAAAGGGTTGCCTACCTGGTACACTCGACGCCTTAGAAGGCAAGAGGTTTCGTCATGATTAAGAAGACAAAAGGAGACCAAGTCAATGCCAGCTACGAGGAGCCTCCTTGACCCCATCACTTCAGCAGGCAAAAAGTTGTTGAAGAATCTTCAGGCTCAACCTGGATCGTTTCATCGAACAACTACAAGAGACGTAGCAACACCGGAGGAAAGCTCAGAAGACTGCACGAGGCATGAAGTAAAGCACGACTACTTAGTCCAAGAACCCCTAGGGTAGGATGTGTCGTGTACCCCCTATGCATAGTCGCGTTCGTATGATGGTTCGAATAGAACCATGATTGTGTGTTGCTTGTTTTTATTTGTTTGTGTTTTTGATATCAGTCGCCCTTTTTGCCCTAGGCAACAAGTACGCAACTATATCACCTGCCTTATTTTTTTGTTTGTGTTTGGCCTTTTTGGCACTTGTTTGTTTGCACCTGCACTATAGAACCCCCTTTAGGCATCCCCCTTTTATGCTACTTATCCCTCTCATCTCTCTCCTCAACTGAAGACCAGAAGACAAGCTATACCAAGGGTTCTACTTTGGCAACCAACGAGCATTGGAGACTTTTGTTGCAGCCTCCTCGACCAAGTGCAACCCAGTAGCATTATGTCTACTCCTCAAGATTAGGAACCCATTCCTAGACCCTTCGAGACTTCATAAGATACCCCAGCTCGAATCCTTAACCATGTGCTTAACCCACAAAATTGCAAGAGAACCTGTTAAGCCTTCGTAACCTTGCTTATCACTGCGTTCATTAGGGAACTAGTGGACATAGTGAACAAGCACATTATCATCCTAATATAGAACCAGGACTGACGATGCCATAAGGAAGACCAGTTTGAGGATATAGGAATTGAGGACAAATGACTTGGTGGGTTTATATCAGTGACCTTGAGGAATTATCTGAGACTTTGGTGGATTATGAGGCTTCATGTTGGTAGATGAACTTGGTGGGATCATGATTATAGAGTAGCATAGCTTTCATTACCCCTGAGTAAATTGGATTTAATAGGACAATTATGATCGCAAGCTGAAATTCTTGGAAGTATAAGGATTTGACTTAGCCAGGGGATATCGATAGGAGACAGTTTATATTACGAAAATGACTTTGGGAAAGCATGTAGGAATTCTCGTTGGACATGAGATTTGGATTTAAATAGGTGATCCTAGTTGAGTATAGGTGGTGAGTAAGTCTACATGGTTCGGAGTAAATTGGATTTAGACTGATGATCTCGATCATGATACCATGTTTTTTTGGAGGACAATAAACTAGGAGATTGGACAAATTGTCGGAGTTTATTTAGGGTTCTATATAAGCTTGACCTTGGAGTTTACTTGGCCATGATAATGGCAATTGGTGGATTGGCTATAGTAAGGTAGCCTTCCCAGTATTTGTGGATTATAGGTTATTAGAAGATCGTGTGGAACACCATAGAGATTGGATTTGAAGAACTACTGGATCACGTAGTGACTGGTGTAGTTAATGGGTTGTTGGAGTTGATTCATAGGAAGGAAACAAGATCTTGGAGTGGCTTACGACGTGTTTCCTTAGGATAGAGATGCTTTACCATGGACCTTGGGTCAATAGACTGAGCACTTGGATTGTGGTGATTAAATTCAAGCTTAGCAGCTTATATGCTCTACCCATGGATTTTTAGGGGTAGCCATACATATGAGTTTGGGATAGTGACATGTATAGATTTATTAGACCTCCCTTTGGGAGTCATGAGGATAAGAATAGCATGAGTGATGATTGGAGCTGACCTACAAGAGTCGATGCTTTCGGGGTATAAGGTTATTTGTTTGAAGGACTAGGTAGAACTATTGGCATCTCAGAAACTGTGCTCAAGGATGGGATGATAAACATTCACTCGCACCCTGGAATCCCTGAAACCCTTAAGCCCTACCAAGCCACAACGTGGTTGGATCATGACCTTGGGCTTTGGCTCTAGATCAATAAGACCTTGGCCAATGCTCAACCGTGACCCTCACCAATGCCTCAGCCCACTCTACGTACCCCAAATACTTCATAGAGTACTTGGGCAAGTTAATCATCATCCTTACTTGAGGACATGTATGTCCACATGAAGACGGAAGAAGAGTTGATCAGCTGGTTAGGGAACATCCGAAGACCGCCATGTCAAGGAGGAAGAACTATACCAACCACCGTCGTCAAGAAGTGAGCTTCCGCGTTGAAGACCGTGCATATCTGCAAGCCACTCCTCTCAAAGGCACCGAACATTCCCAAGACAAGGAAGCTTACACCAAGATTCATCGGCCTTCTTCAAGATCACTCCAAGAGTTAACAACCCCCTCCGAGATCGCTACGAGACGAAGAGAAAACAGATACCAACTAGAGTTACCACCTGACTCACCCATTGTGCACAGCGTTTTTCCACACGACACCACTCCAGAAACATTTCCAACTTCCTAACTAGCCCGGTCTCTACAAGGACATCGATCACCGAGCCATCGACCTCCAGCCCAATATAACCTATCCGAGAGACCATTAGCAACCTGGATCAAGCAGAACGTCAAACACAAAGACACATTGAGGGAGTCCTGGACTAGGGGGTGTCCAGACAGCTGGACTATCATCGTCCGCCGGACTCCAAGACTACGAAGATACAAGATTGAAGACTCCGTCCAATGTCCGGATGGGACTTTCCTTGGCGTGGAAGGCAAGCTTGGCGATACGGATATGTAGATCTCCTACCATTGTAACCGACTCTGTGTAACCCTAGCCTTCTTCGGTGTCTATATAAACCGGAGGGCTTTAGTCCGTAGGACACAACATACATTACAACAATCATACCATAGGCTAGCTTTAGGGTTTAGCCTCCTTGATCTCGTGGTAGATCCACTCTTGTACTACCCATATCATCAATATTAATCAAGCAGGACGTAGGGTTTTACCTCCATCAAGAGGGCCCGAACCTGGGTAAAACATCGTGTCCCTTGTCTCCTGTTACCATCCGCCTAGACGCACAGTTCGGGACCCCCTACCCGAGATCCGCCGGTTTTGACACCGACATTGGTGCTTTCATTGAGAGTTCCTCTGTGTCGTCACCGATAGGCTCGATGGCATCTTCAATCAACAACGCTGTCCAGGGTGAGACTTTTCTCCCCGGACAGATCTTCGTATTCGGCGGCTTCGCACTGCGGGCTAATTCACTTGGCCATCTGGAGCAGATCGAAAGCTACGCCCCTGGCCATCAGGTCAGATTCGGAAGCCTAAACTTCACGGCCGACATCCGCGGGGACTTGATCTTCGACGGGCTCGAGCCACAGCCAAGCGCGCCGCACTGTTACGATGGGCATGATCTAGCTCTGCCGCCGAACAGTGCCTTGGTGGCCGCACAAGAACCCGCTCCGGCCCTTAGTCCGGAGCCGATCGCCCAGATCGAGGACCGGTGGTTGGACACCGCCTCGGGGGCTGCAACTTCTACGGCGATGGAGCCGAACACTAACCTTGTCCCTCGCGAAGCTCGTGACTCCGAGGTGCCGGACTCCTTGCCGGACTCCGGACCTCCCACGCCCCTGCCAATCGAATCTGATTGGGCGCCGGTTATGGAATTCACCGCCGCGGACATCTTCCAACACTCGCCCTTTGGCGACATCCTAAATTCGCTAAAGCACCTCTCGCTATCCGGAGAGTCCTGGCCGGATTATGGCCAGGATGGTTGGGATACGGACGACGAAGAAATTCAGAGCCCACCCACCACCCACTTTGTAGCCACTGTCGACGATCTAACCGACATGCTAGACTACGACTCCGAAGACATCGACGCTATGGACGACGATGCCGGAGACGAACAGGAACCAGCGCCTACAGGGCACTGGAAGACCACCTCGTCATACGACATATACATGGTGGACACCCCAAAAGACGGGGACGGCGAAGAAGCAGCGGAGGCAGATTCCTTAAAGAAACAGCCCAAGCGCCGGCGTCAGCGGCGCCGCTCTAAATCCCGCCACAGCAAGAATGGAGATTCCGGCACAGGAGATAATAATACCCCAGAGAGTGCCGAAGACAATCCCCTCCAGCAAGACTCAGCGCAGGAGGATGCAGAAGCAAGCCCTCACGAGAGGGCGGCAGACGAAGAGGTCGAGGATATAACTATATACCTCCCTCCGAAGACGAGGCAAGCCTCAACGACGACGAATTCGTCGTGCCCGAGGATCCCGTCGAACAAGAGCGTTTTAAACGCAGGCTTATCGCCACGGCAAATAGCCTAAAGAAAAAGCAGCAGCAGCTTCAAGCTGATCAGGACCTGCTGGCCGATCGATGGACCGAGGTCCTCGCGGCCGAAGAGTATAAACTCGAACGCCCCTCCAAAAGCTACCCAAGACGCAAGTTGCTCCCCCGATTAGAGGAGGAAGCATACATACCTTCATCACCAGCGCACGATACGGCCGACCGACCACCCCGTGGTCGCGACAGAGAGGCATCCAGGCCCTCCACCAAGACCGTACCCCGGCATCGCTCCAAAAGTACGAAGCCAAGAGGGAACGCGCCGGACTTGCGAGATGTATTGGAGGACAAAGCAAGGCAATCCAGATCCATCTACGGATCACGTGGGCGCCCCACGACCCACGACGAATACCGTCGCGCCGGATACAATAACCCCGGCCGGGCCGAACACAGCAGACAACGCTCTCTCGAGCTACGTCGTGATATTGCTCAATATAGAGGCGCCGCACACCCGCTATGCTTCACTGACGAAGTAATGGATCATCAAATCCCTGAAGGGTTTAAACCCGTAAACATCGAATCCTACGATGGAACAACAGACCCCGCGGTTTGGATCGAAGATTATCTCCTTCACATCCATATGGCCCGCGGCGACGATCTCCATGCCATCAAGTATCTCCCACTCAAGCTTAAAGGACCAGCTCGGCATTGGCTTAACAGCTTGCCCGCAGAGTCAATTGGGTGTTGGGAAGACCTGGAAGCCGCATTCCTCGACAACTTCCAGGGCACGTATGTGCGGCCACCAGACGCCGATGACCTAAGCCACATAATTCAGCAGCCAGACGAATCGGCCAGACAATTCTGGACACGGTTCTTGACAAAGAAAAACCAAATCGTCGACTGTCCGGATGCAGAGGCCCTCGCAGCCTTCAAACATAACATCCGCGACGAGTGGCTAGCCCGGCACCTGGGACAGGAAAAGCCGAAATCCATGGCAGCCCTCACATCATTAATGACCCGCTTTTGCGCGGGAGAGGATAGCTGGCTAGCTCGCAGCAACAACCTCAGTAAAAATTCTGGCAGTCCGGATACTAAGGACCACAATGGCAGGTCGCGTCGAAGCAAAAATAAACGCCGCATTAACGGCGACGACAAGGAGGATACGGCAGTCAACGCCGGATTCCGAGGCTCTAAACCCGGTCAGCGGAAGAAGCCATTCAAAAGAACCACTCCGGGTCCGTCCAATTTGGACCGAATACTCGACCGCTTATGCCAGATACATGGCACCCCTGAAAAGCCAGCTAATCACACCAACAGAGATTGCTGGGTGTTCAAGCAGGCAGGCAAGTTAATTGCCGAAAACAACGACAAGGGGCTAAACAGCGACGACGAGGAAGAGACCCGACCGCCGAACAATAGAGGACAGAAGGGTTTCCCCCCACAAGTGCGGACGGTGAACATGATCTACGCAACCCATATACCCAAGAGGGAGCGGAAGCGTGCACTAAGGGACGTATACGCGATGGAGCCAGTCGCCCCGAAGTTCAATCCATGGTCCTCTTGTCCGATCACTTTCGATCGAAGAGACCATCCGACCAGCATCCGCCATGGCGGATTCGCCGCATTGGTTTTAGACCCAATCGTCGATGGATTTCACCTCACGAGAGTCCTGATGGACGGCGGCAGTAGCCTGAACCTGCTTTATCAGGATACAGTGCGCAAGATGGGCATAGACCCCTCAAGGATTAAACCTACAAAGACAACCTTTAAAGGCGTCATACCAGGTGTGGAGGCCAATTGTACAGGCTCAGTCACACTGGAAGTGGTCTTCGGATCCCCGGATAATTTCCGGAGCGAGGAGTTAATCTTCGACATAGTCCCATTTCGCAGCGGCTATCACGCTCTGCTCGGACGAACCGCGTTTGCAAAGTTCAACGCGGTGCCGCATTATGCATACCTCAAGCTCAAGATGCCAGGCCCTCGTGGAGTCATCACGGTCAACGGAAATACGGAACGCTCCCTCCGAACGGAGGAACATACAGCGGCTCTCGCGGCAGAAGTACAGAGCAGCCTTTTAAGGCAATTTTCGAGTCCGGCCGTTAAACGGCCGGATACAGCCAAACGCGCCCGAAGCAACACCAACCAAGACCACCTGGCACGATCCGAGCACGCGTAGCAATGCGGCCCTAACCCCCGCCCTCGCATGATTGCAAGAACAACCCTCCGCGTACATCATTACGCTTTGGAGATACCATGGGCGTAGGGGAAGGGGCACGACCACAATGGACCCAGAGTGCGGCTCGACCACACCAGGGGCTCGCAAGTGTGTCACTCTTTCTTATTATTATTTTCCTTCTTTATGTACACAGGACTCCGTTAGCCAGAGGCCCTGTCCAGCGGTGAACCTGCCGAACTCATGATGCAATAGCCGGGGAGTAAAGAATGCGGCGACGAACACTCAGGTGGTCTCAATTACGAGCATTAAATTTGATTATATACACCAAGTCCGCAGCCCATCCCTGGAGGGGGACATGTTTAATTAGTCCAAAACCCTTGCTTACCGCACTATTTGTATCAGTCTGCACTCATAGCAGACTTCCTTTAATAAACGATGCAGCACTTTTTTGTCGGTTATTACATATATATGTTCATTACATGACATCTTGCACCCGTATATTTTGGTACGGCCTAATACACCAGGGGCTTATGTTCCCCACATTATGGTGTGATAAGTCCGAACACTTTCACAAGTGCGGCACCCCGAACTTATAGCATTATATGAATCGGCTCCGAATCATGTCTTGGGTCAATAGTTGGGTTTGCCCGGCTCCCACGTTTTGGTGCCTTAGGTTCCGTTCCGTCGGCTAAGGTGGCACTGGGAGAACCACTGCGATTGCGCCCTGGTTGAGCCGGGCGAGCGCCTCAGTGGAGAAAGCTAAAACTGACCGGCATGATAAGGCGAGAGACTGGTCGCTGTTCGAGAGGTCTTTTCGGGTCCTTAAAGACTCACGCCGCTTCGAGCGAAGTTCCGGATAATGTCCGATGAAGGCGTGGATAGCGCCCCAAATTCGGTCTTCCGAATACTAGGGGCTTCGCCGAAATTTAAAATTATAGAATTCTATGGCTAAGTGAGAGTGTTCAAGCATTATAAGTCCGGTTGCCTTGTTCGTTGCGTTGAGCGCCTCCCTAGATGGACCCAAAAATGGGAACAAGAGTGCTCAAGTTATCCCGAACACCCCAGCACTTGCGGCTTGGGGGCTGAAGCCAACGACTTGCCATCTCTCAGATTTTATAAACGGCCGCACAGAAGGTAATATTTTAAATTAAACAAGCGTCGCTTAAAGCACACATGAACAAAGTTTCAGCGCACAGGATAATACATAGCGAGTTTACTCAAAAATTACATCTCTAGGGCATTCATCTGCAATATCGCGGGCCCCCTTCAGGACAGTTTTATAATACATTTCGGGCGTACGATACTCCTTGCCCGGTGGCGGCGGGTCAGTAAGAAGCTTCTCCGCATCCAGCCTGCCCCAGTGCACCTTTGTGCGGGCAAGGGCCCGCCGAGCACCTTCAATACAGGCGGAGCGCTTGATGACCTCCACCCAGGGGCACGCATCCACCAGCCGCCGCACGAGGCCGAAGTAGCTCCCAGGCATGGCCTGTCCAGGCCACAGCTGGACTATAAGGCCCTTCATGGCCTCCTCAGCTACCTTGTGGAGTTCGACCAGCTGCTTCAGCTGGTCGCTTGGGGGCACCGGATGGCCGACCTCAGCGTACTGAGACCAGAAGACCTTCTCCGTTGAGCTCCCCTCCTCGCCACGGTAGAATGCGGCGGCATCGGACACACTACGCGGCAGATCTGCAAACGCCCCTGGAGAGCTCCGAATGCGGGTAAGTGTCAGGTAGTTTACATTAACATGCTTGCTTTGCATGAAAAATGCCTTACCCGCCGCTATCTTCTTTACATCTTCAACCTCCTGAAGGGCCTTACGGGCCTCGGCCTTGGCGGACTTGGCACTTTCGAGAGCCGAGGCAAGCTCGGACTCTCGAGTCTTGGAGTCGCGCTCCAAGCTCTCATGCTTCTCCATGAGAGCCTGGAGCTCTTGCCGCACTTCCGCCACCTGTGCCTCCTGCTTTTCTCGCTCTGCCCGTTCCGCGGCCGCACTGCGTTCGGCCGCGGACACAGCCTCCTTCAGGGCTGCCACCTCGTTTGTGGCCCCTGCAATACCCATATTATCCTTGTTAATTTTATTGCGACCAAAATCCTTTTCTGTAAGGTAACAATTCAAAGTGGTGCTACTCACCTTCTTTGTCCTCGAGCTGCCTCTTGGCATGGCCGAGCTCTCGCTCGGACCGCTCGAGATCTTGCTTTAATGTACCAACCTCCGCAGTCAGTGCGGCAGAGGTCAGCAGCACAGCCTGCAAACCCATATTGACATAATTTATTAGCAACCTGCGAATATCTTTTTAGATCCTCAGTCCGGCTTTTCTTTCCGAACACCGAACCGAGCATCAGGGGCTACTGTCTATGCGGTATTACATTACACAATTTTAACTTCTTACCTCAAAGCCTGTTAAAAGGCTACTGCAGGCTTCGGTCAGCCCGCTCTTGGCGAGCTGGACCTTCTGAATCACCGCACTCATAACAGTGCGGTGTTCTTCCTCGATGGAAGCGCCTTTGAGCGCCTCCAGCAAGTTGTCCGGCGCCTCCGGTTGGACGGAGGCCGCCGGCGTCACGGTCTTGCCCTTCTTTCGAAGGGGCCGCCTGCCGGACTCTGGAACCACTACAGGTTCCGACGTAGAGTCCGGCGCAAAGTCCGGGAGGCTGCCTTGCGGCGCCTCCGGAGCCTCCTCCTGATGGGTCCCTTTCTGGGATCCCACCTCGGCGTCCTCATCGGCGCGGGGGGTAGAGGCAGTCGGAAGTGAATCCACATCCGACGGGGCCAACGACCCGCTCGATGAAGCGGGGAGATCATCATCGGCCGGACTGCGGACAGTATGCGGCATTAGTAGGACACTATGTGACACGAAAGAAATTGCTTATCAGGGATCCGGATACTTACGATCTCGCCGGAGGCCTGGCCCTTGAAGGCCACTCCTCCTCGCCAACGTCGGTGTTGGCGGAGCTGTCCGGGGGAATAGTTCTCCCCCTCTTGGACCCTTCGGCCTCCCCTGTTGGGGAAGCCTTCCTCTTCCTCTCTCCCTCCTCCGGGAGAGAGTCTTCTTCCTCCTCCTCATCTTCGGGGGAGGAGTCCGCCTCGTCGTCGGACGCCTGATTACGGGAACTCTTTTGAGTGCCCGTGGCCGCCTTCTTGGCCTTCCTCTCCGGCACCACGTGCGGTGCCGGAACCAGCAGCCCCGCTAGACGGGCATCCACTGGGTCTTCTGGCATGGGAGCCGGGCAGATGAGCTGCTCGGCCTTCTTCATCCATTCCTGTCAAAGGAAAAGGGAGATTGAAACCCTCTTAGAATCAATCTATTTACAACAAGTGTCCCGTAAAGGGGTTGAATCACTTACCTCGTCAGCTGGATGCTGCGAGCGGAATCCGCGATCTTCCGTCGCGGATGCGGGGGCTTCGGCGCCCTTAAACAGCACCCTCCAGGCGCCTTCGTACGTCGTGTCGAAGAGCCCGCTCTTGGCATGGGAGGATCCGGCGGACGAGCATGACTTGGACCACGTCAACGAGCCTGAGCTTCTTGTTCACCAGCTTCTGGATACAGGCTCGGAGTCCCGTCAGCTCCTTCGGATTACCCCACAGCAAGCCCTTCTCTTTCCAGGAGGTGAGCTGCGTAGGGATACCAGATCTAAACTCGGGGGCCGCCGCCCACGTAGGGTCGCGCGGCTCGGTGATATAGAACCACCCCGATTGCCACCCCTTGACGGAGTCCACGAAGGCCCCTTCGAACCAGAGGACGTTGGGCATCTTGCCCAACATGGCGCCTCCGCACTCCGCCTGCGTGCCCTTCACTACCTTCGGCTTGACGTTGAAGGTCTTGAGCCACAAGCCGAAGTGGGGCCGGATGCAGAGGAGGGCCTCACACACGACGATGAACGCCGAGATGTTGAGGATGAAGTTCGGCGCCAGATCGTGGAAATCCAGGCCGTAGTAGAACATGAGCCCCCGGACAAAGGGGTGAAGTGGAAAGCCCAGTCCGCGGAGGAAGTGGGGAAGGAAAACGACCCTCTCATGGGGCCCGGGGGTAGGGATGAGCTGCCCCTCGTCGGGCAGCCGGTGCGCGATATCGCCGGAAAGGTATCCGGCGCTGCGCAGCTTGGTGATGTGCTCCTCCTTGACGGTGGAAGCCAACCATTTGCCTCCCCCTTCGGACATGGTCGGGGAAGGTTAAGACGAGATGCGCGAGCTTGGGCGTTGGAGCTTAAGTGCGCGGGGATGGATAAGCAAAGGAGGAAGAAGGCGTGGGTGAAAAGGTGAATCCTTATCCCTTATATATAGGCGGGCGAAGACTATGCGCCCCCCCACCAGCCTGGTAAAACTCGCTTATCTCCCAAGCGCCACCATCAATGGCGCGGTTGGGTTACCCACGTCCGTATTGATGAGATTCCTGGAATAAGGGGAACACGATCTCTGCTTCGACAAGACGTGCCAAGGAAACCGCTTCGCTAAACGTGCTGAGGTGGTATAATAAAAAACGATTCAAGTAAAGGCTTGATAGCGGTGTGATGTCATGCCGCAAAATACGTTAGCAGATTGGACTTGTGTACATTTTATTCTCTCTACGGTGGAATGTGGAATTTATTTTGCAGAGCCGGACACTATCCTGGTGTTCATGATCTTCTCTGGATTATTCAAAGGAGGAACCCGCCTTGCAATGCCGAACATTATGCGCGCCGGACTTATCGTCATTGAAGCCTGGTTCAGGGGCTACTGAGGGAGTCCTGGACTAGGGGGTGTCCGGACAGCCGGACTATCATCGTCCGCCGGACTCCAAGACTACGAAGATACAAGATTGAAGACTCCGTCCCGTGTCCGGATGGGACTTTCCTTGGCGTGGAAGGCAAGCTTGGCGATACGGATATGTAGATCTCCTACCATTGTAACCGACTCTGTGTAACCCTAGACTTCTCCGGTGTCTATATAAACCGGAGGGCTTTAGTCCGTAGGACACAACATACATTACAACAATCATACCATAGGCTAGCTTTAGGGTTTAGCCTCCTTGATCTCATGGTAGATCCACTCTTGTACTACCCATATCATCAATATTAATCAAGCAGGACGTAGGGTTTTACCTCCATCAAGAGGGCCCGAACCTGGGTAAAACAACGTGTCCCTTGTCTCCTGTTACCATCCGCCTAGACGCACAGTTCGGGACCCCTACCCGAGATCTGCCGGTTTTGACACCGAGACACATCATCAAGTAATTCAAGGTTCAATGGAACACTACACGAAAGTAGAAGAAGTATGAGGACGTGAAGACTACCCCAGATCCAAGCTTATGTATCCCTTCCACGCCTAGTTTGGGAATCTCGGGGACGAGATTCTTGTAAGGGGGGTAGGTCTGTCAGACCCTGATTTTCATGGCACAACACTTAAGCTAATAAATCATGATAAATTCTGGTTTGACAAAAACTTTTGGTAGTTTTGTCCTTGCTTTGATTGAATGTTTGACTGCTGTTTGCAAGTGCTCTAAAAATTAAATAAATCCTCCAACTCTTATACTCCTTTCCCTTGATCCAAAAACCTTTCCCAATGATCATGCCATGTGTATAGGACATAAAAATAATTTCTTGAAAAAAATAATTTGGCCAAATAGTATTTTCAAAAACTAGTTTTCCAAAAACCCCTGAATTGAGATTTGCACTGCAAGTACTTAATTAAGGGCAGTAAAAATCTTTCCAAAAATATATTGGACTCCTATTAGATATAGGATACCCAGAAACCACAAAAATATAATTTTAAAGTTTATTTTCCTATTTTATTTAAAAGCTTTTTCTTAAGGCCAGAAATGGTCTTTAATAGGGAAAAATTATTTTATTGTTTTAAAAATATTTGACAAAAATCAGGGAATCTCAGTGGACATATATTGTCCATATATAAGAGTTTCAACACATGGTCATGTTCAAAATATTGGTCAAATCCCTCAAAACCCTTTCTGGATATTTCAAGCTTTCGAAATATTTACAAATGAAATATTCTCCAAAAATTCCAAGAAAATTCTATCATGTCACATATGACATGTTTGATGATCTTGGCAAGTATCATGTCATGGAGAATAGTATAACCCCATGGAATCCCCTCAAAACCATTTCTGTCCATTTTGAAGTTTGAGCAGCTTTACATTGCCAAACATGTCCAAATGTTCTCAAACTTGGTGCACATGCTCCAATGGTCTAATAATTCATCTAGACAAAATGGCACAGGTTGGAGAACAAGTTAACTTGATCAAAGTGCCCCAAAACCCTTTCTGTCAAGAACCAAATTTGAACAACTCTACATTGGAAACTTTATCCTTTTGATCTCAACTTTTGTGGACATGTTCAGAACCACAAATGATGACACTACACCAAGTGGTGCATCAAGGAGAACAGGTTTGCATGACTAAATCTTGGTAAATCCATTTCTGCTAATTTCTAGGGTTTACCAAAGTTGCATTGTCAACTTTCTTAAAATGAGCTCCAACTTGGTGATCAACCTCATTTATATATGACAATTGATCCTGTTAATCTTCATATCATTTGCAATCCATTTGCTTGCCCAAACCACCATCAAACACCTTCTGGCAGAAATTTAAAATGCATGTTCTGGCCATTTCCACTAGTCTCCGTGAGCTAATCCTTCTCCCACAACACCATCTGGTCCTCCTCTAACCCCTGCATCTTTCCCTGCCCAAGGAGCCATGATTATGGGGGTGAAAAGCTCTTTTTCCCTCTCTGGATAGCACCATTTCTCTCTCTCCCAACCTCCCTCCTCACTCCAGTGGATCCCCAAGGCATCCAATGCCATTTCCACTTTGTTTACTCCCCCCTGCAACCACCAGACACAAGTGGGCGCGTGAGGACGTGAGAAAAAGCCGCGGGTGCCGGCCATTTGCGCGCTCTGGAGCACGTCAGCGTGCTCCCGACCGTTGACGCCGCGTTCCTCGACCACCTCGAGCCTCCCCCTCGCGCCTGACGAGGTGCCTCGACATCTGCAACATGCCACGCCCCTGGGCCCCTCCTCCTTCTCCCTCCTGCTGCCTCCTTTCGCACGCGCGCCGGCCGCCCGAGAGCTCCAATGGGCATGCTCACACGCGCGCTGCCCTGACGCTCCCCCGCTCCTTCTCTCCCTTCCCCTGGCCGTAGACCACGCCCAGGAAGACCCCCGACTCGAAGCCAAGCCCTCCCGTGGCCTCTAGCGACGGCTACGGCCTCGCCGGCGCACGGTCCCGCTGTGCACCTCGCCCCCTTCTATTTAAAGCCGCCTCGAGCCCCCTCTCGACTACTTTGGCTCTCTTTCTCTCCCATACGCTCCCTAGGCCTACCCATTCGTCCCCCCCGAGCCCTCCTTGCTCCTCCATGGCCGAAGCCAAGCCGCCGGCCTCCTCTCAAATTCCCGCGAATGAGGCCTCCTCCTCCCCTCCTTTCTCCATCAGGAAACCCCTAGGCCACGGAGGAACCTTCCCCCTCTTCTTCCTCTGCTCCGGTACCCCGTAGCGCCGATGCCACCATCACCTCCGGCGTCGTCCATCGCGACCAACGCCCCGCTCGACCCCGTACTCCTTGGCGATCGTGCCACCCGCGGATGGATGCGTCTTGGCTCCCTGAGTACACCGGTGGGCCGAGCGCCGTGGGAGGTGGTCGGGGTCGCCGGCAATCATCGCCGGAGTCGTCGGCCGCGCCAGCCGCTCGAGGTTGAAAACGACCACGGCGGCGTGTGGGCTGGCCCTCCACGTCAGCGAGTCAGCGCCCAGGCCCGCGAGGTTTAAGTGAAGACGGATTCTGCGCCTACCGCTTCCCCGCGGTGAAGACGCCCTGGAGCGAGTACGCCTCCGACGTGGCCCCTGTCGCCTGCGTGGCCGAGCCGCTGGGCCGGCCCAGTGCGCTGCGGCACTATGCTGCATCTAGTGCACAACATAGGTATAATGCTCCCCTTCCTTTGTCTTTTTCTTTTTTTCCAGAAACTTATAAAATCCATAAACAATTCAAATGGACTCCAAATTTGATGATTCAAATTTCTAGTGACTCTATAAATCATGACCTACCTGGTGATACAACATGCACATTTTTCCAGAGACCTTTTCTTCACAGATATTTATCAAATCCCATTTTTCCTATTTCTGTGATGAACTTTAGAAAATCACAGAGAGCTCAAGATTGTTACAAATGCCATGATTCAAATCCCTAGATGCTTCTAAATTCATAACTTAGTTTTTGAACATTTTTACTAATACTTTCTGTATCACCTCAAATAATGGTCTATTTCTTTATATATAGCCAACTTTGCAAATTCATAGGAAAATCATCTCAACTCCAAATCCAGTGAAACCAATTCCTAGATGCTTCAAAAATCATCCTTTGTTAAATGGGTGCCTTTGCTCATTTTTCAAAAATATATTTCTGTACACTTCTTGCAAACCCATTAATCCCTTGATTCCATCATATTGAAATGTTCAGAGATGTCCATTGATCAAATCCTAATGAAACCACTTTGGTCATCCCTCATATGACCAGAGGTATCCCAGAGAAGTCCAACTCATATTTTTAGAGCACTTTTATTTCCTGCCTTGTTGTGTTGCTTATTATGGTTGCTTTCAATGATAGTTGACGAAGTAAACGAAATGCTCGGAGTTGGACCAGAGATATTTGAAGACCTCGAAGACTTTGTTAAAACAGGTAAGCAGCCCTTTGACCATGTCTATGAAACCTTTTTATGCATGTCATACAGCACCATATTGTTGTTGCAACGGAATCATGATGAGGTGGTATCCACTTTGATGGTTTAACACTGTACTTCCTCGTTGATACTTGCATTGTGCATGACCCTACCTTCTTATGAGGGTTATGCCGGCGGGAGTAGATAGGATGCTAAAGTAGTGCTACACAAAAAGGGACGGGAATATGCATGATGATGGTGCCACTTATGCCCGAGGGAGATGATGAGATGGGTAACCACTTGATGACGAAGTGGTGTACCGAGGCAAGTGTGTGTGTTGTTTTCGAAAACGGATTAGATTTAAGATTTGATGACTGTGCCAACCTTACATGCGCAACCACTCTACCCTTATATGGGAAAGGGCATTATTGATTACCTAGATCGATACTAGCTTTGAGCCCGCATTACTAATGACGGGGGAGAGTTGGTGCTCTCTCTTGGGATGGGGTCGTGCCAGGTAGGGCGGCCATGACTGTTTTCACAGGGCACCGGGCACACCGTTGGTACCCCGTGCTTGTGGTATGTGATGAATATGGGAGCGAGGCTCCACAACTTTATGATGTGAAATGTTGGGCACGGGGGTTACTACCAATCGAGTGGACTCCATGTTAGTGTCGTCTAGGGAAAGGTAGTGCTCGGGTGCTTACCCCGGGTACTTGAGGTATCGCGGGTCGTGGATGACACGGAAGTTTCCCGGATCTTGTGGGTACAGTGTGCAACCTCTGCAGAGTGTAAAACTATTCGAATAGCCGTGTCCACGGTCAAGGATGGTTGGGCGGTGCTGCTTAAACTATGTCCAGAGTTTACAAACCAGTGTGTGTGGATAACTACTTGGGTCATGTCAAAGGACTTGACGTGATTGAGATGGGTTGGTGCCCACTCTATTTATGTTGATATTTGTAACCTGTCCTCATGGTTACTTGATTTCTCTTGATGCATGTCCTGTAAGTTGTTGAACATGTCAGTGCACTCAAAACTAGCTTTCTGCAAAAATTTACCTATATCATGCATTGTTGTATCTTGAACCAAAGCATGGGTTGCTTGCGAGTACATTCAAAGTACTCATTGGCTTGCCACTGGTTATTTTATTGACCAGGCATGAAAGAACAGGATATGATGAAGAATACTTCAATGACGAACATGCGAGCTAGGACGCTCCCCCATCAGAATGCCTGTAGGGTTAAGGCAGATGGCATGGGTCCAAGTTATCGACGAAGATTTCCGCTGTGATGATATACTCAAGACTTGACCATAATGGTCCTACTTGTGTAAAACGGTATGTATGGATGTAAGACTCTTGTTATTCAGCTTCTGTGTGTTCAGTGAGCATTGATCTCTGGGATCACTGTACACGTGCATTCGGTGATCACGACTTATGAGTCAGGGTCCCCACAGGGACACAAGCTCAAGATGATCTTCCACCACAAGACTACAAGCAAAAAGGCAAAGATAAGCTTCAAGAGGAGATTGATGCATTTTAAGAAGCTCCTAAGGCCTTGGTCAAGTGGGTTCCCAAGACTACGTCAAGTTCTACTTCATCAAGTATGACTACAACTCCAAGGATTCCCATCAAGATGATGTGGATCCCGAAGAAGAAGAACTAGAGAGTTCTTGAGGGTGACTCCGCCAACATATTTCACTCATATCATTTTGGCAACAACATGTGCAATCAACTTCCACATCTTGCACTAGTTCAAGGAGTCACAAACCCTCTTGTTGGTAAGACAAGGGACAAGGTAACCTAATGCTATCATAGACATCATCTTGTGTGTGCATCACTCTATGTCTATGGATATCCATGTTTGTTCCTTGTGGGACTAACCCGTGTATGTATTGAAAGTGCAACTCACTCCAAAGGATTGCTCCAAATGATCTACATCAACATTGAGCATCCACATCTTCAACACCTACATGAAGACATCATCGACAAAACCCAAGGTTAGTTCATCCCTCTAAGGGGGGATCTCACATCTAGGGGGAGCTTAACTCTAAGAATTGAGTCAAAGAAACTCTAATGGTGTGAACACATCAATGCATTATGTAAAAGTGGTAACCCCACTTGAGCTTAAACGATGAGTATGACCTATGATCAAATGTTCTCATTTGACTCCTAAGTCAATATAGTCATATATAGATGACCTAGTCATCGCCAATTGTTTGATAGATGCTAGAATTGGTTGTGCATGCTTTGCCACATATTTCATTTGCCATTTTATTGTGTGAGCATGTTGGTTGCATATTTCACTCATTCGAGGACATCCCCTTGTTGCTTTGAATGATTGGTTTCTTTTTCCTTTTGCCAAGTGGATGGACAAGAATGCCTAAGAACCTTCTCTAGCTATCTATGCTTTTCTTGTCTCAAACTCTATTCATGCTACATCACAAAATTTGATCAAGTCAGATTCGAACCACTCTGTGTGAGGAGCACTCAGAGTCCCCGATTCATCATAGACTTAAACTTCCAAAACTTCTTTGTGCGTTTCGGTCTGACCGATTCTTCCATTTCGGTGATACCGAGATCACTAAGTCGATCTAGGTTTTCAATCTCGGTGCAACCGACTTGAACTTTTCGGTCACACCGAGTTGCTGTAACTGTCAATAGTTATGCATCTCGGTGCCACTGAGTTGTTCCACTCGGTCACACCGACAGGGTCGGGCTATAAATACCCACGAGCAAAAATTTGGAAACTTTCTCCGAACTCTTTCGCCCGCGCATAGCTCGCTCTGCCTCCAGGGTCTCCGGATTGTCCTCCTTGTCGCCAGCCGCCTCCAGTCGCTGGTCTCCACCGCCGTCAACAGAAATCATCCCTGCATTGCCGCCGTAGCAAGTTCATCGCCGAACTAGGGTATGGACTCGATCACAGTGCTATCCCCATCCAATTCCTAGCACATTGTGTTCATCATGAATCTTGCCACGATTGAAACTATTCTATCCAGTCAAAACACTCCATTGATTAGAGGTGAATTGAAAATTTAGGGTTAGGTTTCCGTCGAAACCATCTCGGACCCACCGAGTTGTAGAACTCGGTTCCACCAATTTGGCTAAGGCCATTGCACAAGTGATTCTCGGTCTGACCGAGAATTGCATATCAGTGTGACCGAGTTCAGGACTTTGTGAAACCCTAGCAGTCTTGGTGCCACCGAACTGTGACTCGGTTTGACCGAGTTCACTAGTTTAGGTTCCAAAAGCTGCTTCGGTATCACCGAGTTTGCAAATAGGTTGATCCGAAATGCTTTCTGTGGAAAACTAAAACTAAGTTTTTGACTCCTTCTTTTGCAAAAATCTCTGTATTTTGTGATGCTCATCCACTCTATCTCATCTATATCTATTCACAGAATCTGCAATCAGTGTTTGCAACATGTCTGATCAAAGTGACAGCCAGAACAGGGAAGAGGAGCAAATTCAGATGAGTGAGGGCACTAGTCCCTCTAGCACCTCTGATGATGGAAGCAGGGGCACCCCAAGCAACTTACCCAAAGCTGACACCAGGGCCAGAAAGAAGAAAACCTCAGAATCTGAGGATGAAGACTATGTGGCAGTTGAGGATGAGGCCACTTCCAAGAAGAAAGTGCTCAAAAAGGAGTATGGCTCAGCTGCATCCACTAAGCCAGGAGTGCAGAAGAAGGCACCTGCAAGAAGGATTCCCACTTCCAAACCCAGGAAGGTTGCCACTGGAGAAACCATGAAGTTTACTATTGAGTCAGAAGATGAAGCTGCTAGTCAAGATAAAAAGAAAAAGAGAGTCAGAACCACTACTGCCAAAGTTCTTGGCAATCCCTCTATGAGGAGAGACTCCGATGAAGAGGAAGAAGAGGTTGCTGCACCAGCACCCAAGGCTCAGAAGTTATGGGTGATGCTATTAGGTCAGGGGCTGCATCATCAAAGCCCAAAGAAGCACCCAAAGCTGCCTCCAAGCCCAAGATTGCACCAAAGAGGAATACCAGAAACATATCTGCTGCTGAGAAGAACAAGGCCCCAGTGCCTGAAACTGCTGCTGAAGAAGAAGAAGATGAAGAGCATGTCTTGAGAAAGTTGAAGCCAATGATTCCAGACCACAATGATGCTCATCCTGTGGCTGAGAACATGAACTGAGAAAGGATGCAGGCCTCAGACAGTGGAGGTTGTCTGATACTTATGCTATCAGGAGAAGGACTGCTGTTGACTACAGGTTCCATACTAAGGAACAACAGGATTTCTATGAGACAGTGTTGTTGGACAAGAAGCCTATAGTGTGTGACATGAGGTGGGTGGACTGGACCTACATGAAGGAGAATGAGGAACACTATCCTAGTGTGTATGACAATTTTAGTGCTTGCGAAGTTGCAGACTTTGTTGGGCAGAAGCTCACAAAGTGGAATGATGAGCTCATAATGCAATTCTACTCTACAACACACTTCTGTCCAGATGGGAGGATAGTATGGATGTCTGAAGGTACTAGGTACCAATCAACAATTGAAGAATGGGCAAATCTGATCAATGCACCTAAGGAGAAAGAAGATGACTTGGATGTCTATGCCAAGAAGAAGATGGATCACAACACTATGGCACATATGTACAAGGAGATCCCAGATGCTGCAGTTGAGACACATAAGTTTGGATCAGTACATTATCTTCTGTCAGGACTACCAACCATCAACTGGATCCTCAGGCATACTCTCTTGCCCAAGTCAGGTGACCACAACATGATCAGAGGCCATGCAATAAACTTGCTACACTTATTTGATGTGCCACAGAAGTTCAAGGTCATGAGCCTCATTGTTGAGACTATCAAGAGGACAGCAGCTGACTAGAAGAGAAGTTGTGGGTATGCCCCACAGATCCAGGAGCTGATTAACTCCAAGATGGGCACATGCACATACTTGTTGGACAAGGATCACATGCCTATCTATCTAGACTTTGAGGACAACCAAGTGGTTATGGATGAAGATGAACCATCTTCTGTGCATGCTCAAGCAAAGAAGGAGAAGGCAAGGACAGAGAAGGCTACCAAGATGCCAACAATGGAAGAGGCATCTCAGTACTTTCTGAAGAGTAAACAAGATCAGCTAGGCTACTTGATTGCATCCACTCTAAGGATTGAGAAGGTGCCGGCCACCTTGACTCAAAACCAGGAGAGCCTGGAGAGAATCATGGAGTAGAAGTTCTATGACTTGGATGTGAAGGTAACTGAGATCCAGTCTGTTGTTGAGCAGCTTCAGGATGATATGCAGGAGAGGAAGGGCAAGACAACCACTGATGCATTTGCCAGAGTGCCTAGAGCTCAGAGATCAGCTGTAGTGCCAGTGACAGACACCAGAGCCACTTCATCTGCACCAGCTACAGCTCCTACAGCTCCAGTGCAACCAGCTCCAGCACCTACACCTCCAGCTCCATCCACATCAACTGAAGTCTTCGTCCAAGGAGCCATCTCTACACCACCACCTGAAGATCAAGCCTGAGAGTCGATCTAGTGCTTTGCATTTTCTATGAACTTTTTGGTAACTTGTTGCCAAAGGGGGAGAAAAATGTATAGATCATAGGCTTTGAGAGAGAGTGTTGCTTTTTATTCTCTCTTGCTTTGGTGGTTGAACTTTATTTGCTTGTTTGAGATACTTTATGTCTGTATGATACTTGGATGATCATGTGTTTGATCATATGCTACATTTATGCTTGTTGGATGACATTATCCCATTTATCTCTATATGATCATTCACTTTGCTTGGTGATGAGTGCATGCATTCAATCATTATCATTTTGAGCGCTCCACCAAGATGTATGTGACATGGAAGAGTAACCCATGAGCCTAACTCTTTGTGCACTTGCCGTCCAAAGCAAATCTTAAGCTATGCACAAATTTAGGGGGAGCTCTTGCTTATCACATACTTCTCAAAGCGACAATGTTTTTCAGTCTTATTATCATTTTTCGAAGCTTTGATCTATATGTAGTCATCAATTACCAAAAAGGGGGAGATTGAAAGTGCAACTATCCGTAGGTGGTTTTGGTAATTCCTAACAACATATAGCTCATTGATCTAACATCATTCCAAGATGAACATTTTAGGAAAAGCTCAATGAATGGCATGGCATGGATGAGAAAAGTGGATCCCTCAAAATGGTATGGATAAAAGGATTGGCTCAAGCTCAAAAGCTCAAGAATCTACATTTTACATTTTAGTGATCCAAGATCACATTGAGTCTATAGGAAAAGCCAATACTATCAAGGAGGGATGAGGTGTTGCTTAATGAGTTTCTTACTCCACATGGCTTAGTGATATGCTCCAAAACCCTCAACTACTTTCTGACATCCACATATGACCTAAACCAAAAGTCTAACTCGGCCCCACCGATTCTTTCTATCCGGCACCACCAAGTTCAGATGTCTTAGCCACTGCCACAAACCCTACGCAAATCGGTCTCACCGATAGGGATCTCAGTCTCACCGAGATGGGATTGTAATCTCTCTGTTTCCCTTCATAACGTTTCGGTACCACTGAGATGAGTGATTGGTCCCACCGGGATTGCAATGTAAACTCCCCGTTTCCTTTTCGTAATATTTCGGTCCCACCGAAATGAGCGAACCGGTCCCACCGAGTTTACCTGACCAACTCTCTGGTTAGCTTATTACCAAAATCGGTCTCACCGTGTTTGTGTAATCGGTCTCACCGAGATTACGTTATGCCCTAACCCTAACCATATTGGTCCTACCGAGTTGCATGTCGGTCCCACCAAAAATCCTAACGGTCACTAGATTTGCTAAATCGGCACCCCCCGAGTTCTTCAATTCGGTCCCACCGAGTTTGGCAAGTTGTGTGTAACGGTTAGATTTTGTGTGGAGGCTAAATATACCCCTCCACCTCCTCTTCATTCGTGGAGAGAGCCATCAGAACAAACCTACACTTCCAACTTGATGTTTCTGAGAGAGAACCACCTACTCATGTGTTGAGGCCAAGATATTCCATTCCTACCATATGAATCTTGATCTCTAGACTTCCCCAAGTTGCTTTCCACTCAAATCTTTTTTCCACCAAATCCAAATCCTGTGAGAGAGAGAGTTGAGTGTTGGGGAGACTATCATTTGAAGCACAAGAGCAAGGAGTTCATCATTAACACACCATTTGTTACTTCTTGGAGAGTGGTGTCTCCTAGATTGGCTAGGCACTACAACAAGAACCCCCATATAGCAACACATGTTTTGCAATGCTCTAAAGATGCAATGTAAGGGATGTGTCCTAGCTACGCATATATGCGTTGGAAACTTACATGTTGCTAATGATGGTAAACAACAACAGATGTATTGTGATGCACTGTATGCATTGCCACACTATTACTCATGTGACGTGCATGAACACCATTTTGAGGTATCTTTCATACGTGTGCAAATTGCTGAAACATCATTGGAAAAAAATGCCTTGCCACACTACTACCCATGTGACGTGGATGAATTCTATTTTGAGGTATCTTCCATACGTGTGCAAATTGCTGAAACATCGTTTCAAAAAAAAGGCAACCAGACACTCGAACAAGCGACCTCACGCTTATTAGAAAAGAGGCAAACCAACCCACACACATACACCTTCTGGCAAATTCTCAAATACGGCTGTATCTATAAATTGCCCCGTTGCCAGCAATAAGGCTCGCTCAGCTAGGCCATAACAAGTCAGGGCCTAGGGAGGTCTAGCGAATCGGGCCGGCGCTGATTGCAATGTCGACCAGTCGCTATTCTTTACCTAATAATAAAGCAAATGGGGTTTCTTTTGTCCGTCATGGCACTTTTCCAGAAAAGTCCCTCTATTTCAGAGAATTCAACCCGCAGTTCTGTTTTAAGTTAAAACGAAGCGTTATTTTCGTATTTTACATAAAAGTCCTTGTCTTTTCTTGAAATCAACCCGCTGTCCGGATTTAAGTCACACCCGAACTGTTATTTTACATTTTTCGAAAACCCCCCTGATCTTTTAGGTAATTCATCCGCGGATCATATTTAAGTCAAACAAATGCTTTTTAAAATCATCCATATCTTTTAAACCGTAACTCCGATTTGAACATGTTATATATGAAATTTGATTAGAAAAATATGTAGAATATGAATATGAGATTATTTTCACCTGTTAAATATTTCAAAATATTATTTTAGAATATATGTAAGTCAAATAAATGATTTTCTAAATTATCCATATCTTTTAAACCGTAACTTCGATTTTAACTTATCATAGGAAAATATGTGGAATCTAAATATGATGTTAATTTTACATGTTAAATATTTTTGGGAGCAAACTTATAATTTATAGTGTAAGATCTGTTTTCCTTTCGTACCGGCGGCGACCCGGATTGCAAATAAACACCCCGCTATAACAATATAGGGAAAAGAAAACATCGATAACTACACATGCATACCTCTAAAAAAGGTCGCAGGGGAAAACAACAGATTTCTCATCGCGCGCGCTAGAGAGAGAGAGAGAGAGAGGGAGAGGGAGGGAGGGAGGGAGAGGGAGGAGAGAGGGAGAGAGAGACGCCTTAGGATTAAACATATTCAAACACGTTTTTTTGTTTTGTGTGAACACCGAGGCCATCGTCGGCGAGGGTGAGAAGGAAGATAAGCGTCAACACAAATATGATGCCTCGCAAAAATAAAGGAGATGGACCTATTGTGATCTTGGGTGATGGTTGGGTTAAGAGTGTGTGTTATGTTTTCTCTCCCGTTGCAACGCACGGGCTCTTTTGCTAGTTACTAGTAAAAAAGGTACCCCTAAAAAAATACTCGTAAAAAAGGCACCCCTAAAAAAATACAAGTGAAAAGATGTTCTGCTTCTACAAACTCTCAAAAACAAAAACTTGCTACTTGTACTCATAAAAGGGTATCTACTTGTACGTGTATGTTTATTAGAAATCCAACATTGTAGAAAATTAAGAAACTATTTGTAAAAACATTTTTATTTTAATAATTCTGTATAAGGAGGTAAAAATAAATAAGCAAAATTTTGTTCATGTAATTTTAAAGAGTGTTTAAATTTTAGAAAAGAGTGTTTGTGCTTCTTGAAAATATATGAATTTTAAAAAGTGTTCACGGATATAAAAAAGAAAACACTATGTTCAGAAAAATATTCATCTTGTATTTTAGTGATGTTCATCGTACTTAAAAACCCATTATCGTGTATTTTAAAAAAAATGTTCCTTGTTTATTTCAAAACCATTTATCTTGCATTTAGCAATAGTTCATTGTGTATTTAAAAAACGTTACTGCTATTTTCAAGACATTCATACTGCATTTGAGTGAATTTTCAAAAAGTTCAAAATGTATTTAAAAACACATTTATTGTGTATTGCAAAAAATGATCATCGTGTATTTCAAAAATTATTCAGATATTATAGAAAAAAAATGATATCATGACTTTAAGATACTATCAGACCTTAAAATACTATCATGACTTTAAAAGTGTTCACATGTTATAGGAATAAATTTTCATCATATATTTGGACGTGTTAATTGTGTATTTCAAAATACTAACATGACTCTAAAAATGTCATTATATACATATTATTGTGTTTTGCAAAAATGGCCGTTGTGCATTTAAAAAATGTATATTATGTACTAAGAAAAGTGCAATGTACGGTTGAATAATGTTCAGAATGTGGTATTTTTTAAAGATAAACATGGAAAAGGATAAAAATCAGAAAGACAAAATTAAAACTATAAAAAAATGAAAACCCAATTAGAAAAAGGGGGCAAATGTAAAGTGAATGGACAGCCAATAGACCAACCAAAAAGTAGACATGACCACCCTGTTTGTGCGGAAAACCATAATGGAAAATCAGATCAACTAGCACGAAAAATCAATCTCCCCAGAAAGAGAACGAGGGGTAACTATGTGAGGTTCTGTTGGCAAGCGCGGCATAATGTTCGTAGTAGGCGAGATATCACATTGCAATCAATTTTGGCGTTTTGTACCATGTCGTCCGTCGTTGGGCCTCGACAGCAACTTTGATCTCTCATTCTAATTTCTTTGGCAGCAAGGTCCGATTTTCTCCGACCCTTTAGTTTGATGGCGATGATTGCAAGCTCAGGTTACATGGGATAATGCCACGTGTAAATAGCGGGCGCACGATCAGCCCAAGCGGTTGGTTGTTCCAATGCGGGAGTCAGAGTAGGTTTCTCGGCCACCATGTTTGTTTAATGTTGGTATGCGAATGGACGGCATCAGACTTCAATGCGAGTATCCAAAAATGTATGTCTATTCCCCATCCTTTTCAACTTCCCTCCACAACTTTTCATTCCTCTCCAGTTCTTCATGCGTGATTGATTACCCCTTGATTTATACCTATGAATACATTGAGTGAGTTATTTGTTTCATCATGTATTTTTGGGTTATTCAGTAGTTAAAATGTAGATTTTGCATAATATTTTTATTTCTCATTATATAAAGATGTATTTTGTTCAACATGAACAATGTAATGTACCCCGAAAAAATGTTAGGTGGCTCGTCTGGGTATTTTTGCACCAACCAAAGCAATCAAAACTGTCTATTATCTATCGTAAACTTTGTTAGTTGAGCTCTCGTGTCGCTCCTGCGGGCGACTCCGGAGCAAACCCTAGCTGTCGGGGTTACGATCCTGACAATGAGTTCTTGGGGTACGAAAGAGGGGTAGAGCCTAGCTACGACACATGTGTAACACTCGGTGTTTAGCAAGTTCGACCCCTCTCGGTGGAGGTAATAGCCCTATGTCTCGTGCCCTGAGGCTTGGTTTTTCTCGAGAGGTATGATTACAAAGATTGCTTAACCCCAGCGCAGGAGGAGTGCGGCTTATATAGAGTGCATCGTAGCTCCAACGTCCCCACGTCGTCGGGGCACTTAATGCTCATTACTACGACAGTTATAGGCGTAAAGCGCCACAACTACATCAGTTACAGGTAATGGTAGCTATGACTCTACTTTAAGGATGACTTAGGATTCCTCGACCGTTGCAGCTCCCACGTCGTCCCTCCATCTCTGTAGTCAGAGTGGTGGCCGTCATGCCAACTGAAGGATGGCCACCGAGTGACGTCGAGGTGTCTGAGTCGACCTCCTGGTATATCCATCTGAATGACAATTTGGTCCCGAGACCTACCAATGATGATGCGAGGCCCTCGGAGGACCTCGAATGACAGGTCCTTGACCCTACCTATAGTAGGTGACCTCATCATTAACCCTCGAATCGATTGAGATTTCATAGAACAAACAGACCGATCCTTCGGTTAGGACGGAGTGCTTCTAGGGCATTCGGAATATGTTTCCGAATCGTGGTTCGTTGTTCTTTAGACGAAAACACAGTGAATTCCGGACCATAAGTTTTCCCTATTGGTTACCTTGGCCGCTTGTTGTTGTGAAGTCAAAGTTGCGGGGCGGGGCCCAGGTGGCGTACGATGACGAGCGACATGTGGTCCTTTCGGTGATCTTCCTGACGCCAACCTTGCTTTGTTCTCCGTAGTTTCTCTGCCGGAGTCGGAGCTGCATTGTCTTGCCGTGGGCAGATGGCGTTCCGTCTTGTAAGTGTAGTGTTGTTCTGCAGTCAATAGGGGTGCCTTTTCCTTTTTTCTTTGATCTTCGGATCCTCCTCGTTGTTCTTCTGTCGTTTTCTACTAAATCGAATTGAAGCCAGCAATGCTAGATCTTTCAAGAAAAAAAACAATGTATCGTGCGACCCTCATGAGGGTTCACTAGCACCTATACAACAGGGAAAGGAATCATGCAATACACGTGGCGGGATGAGCGATATATTTTCCAAAGAGCGCCCGAAGCTCAAAAAAAAGAGCGCCCGGGCCTGAAAAGTTTTGGATACGCGTGGTGGGATCAGCGAAAATTCCAGCCACCATATTAATCTAGCTCTAAAATCCCTAATTTTATCTCCCTCAAACCCACGAACGCAATGCCGGTTCTCTCCGGCAGCCGCATCTATAGTAGCACCGCTGCTCCGATCTGACCCGCCACTGCTCGTACTTCTACGGCCCCGTCTCCCCGCCGGATCTAGTCTCTGAGGTGCTTTTCCTCCCTGTGGAGTACCGACTACCCCCTCCCCATTGTTTTATCGCCGCTCCTACCCGCCGCCGCCGAGGACGAAGAGGAGCAGGGTAGGGAAGCCGGTCGCCACTCATGCTGCAGCGACAAGGTCAATGGCGGTGGCCACCTCCAGATTTGGCCTCCCTCCGGCCGCATCGCCTCCTCAATGGTCCCCGGCGAGCACCCCCGCTCGTTGCACGTCCGTTCGCCTCAGGTATCTCCCGTATCTGATTCCTCGTCCACACCTAGCCTCCTCAGATTTATGCTACCTTTATGGATCTCCTTAATTGCCAACTCAATTACTACAAACAAGCATCCCCTGTGACCCAGTTGTCTTCTACTCATATGTCAACCCATTAGTACCAATTCCAAGCAAGCTTGCTGTTCAACTTCGGAGTGCGGCCGTTCTGGACAAGGTTGCTGCTGGTCAGTACTATCTCACCGCTGGTAGTTGTCTCGTGATGTGTGTCAGAAAATCTTTTTAATTCACACATCGTTAGCAATCGTTAGCAATACAGCTGGGTACAAAGATATAAGACGGAATTGGGGCCTCCCACGCACATGAACATGGCCTGCGCGGGCCACGCCGTGTCGCGGCGTTGCTCGTTTCATTAGCCATGGGAGGGATTTTTACCATAGTGACGGTTGGGTACGAACGATGATGCATGTTAGAGAGAGATGGTACTAATAAAAATTAGCTCCAGCCGCCAAAGCGAATATACTATAGTAATATAGTATAGGACGCAACAGTAGTTTTTGGTTTTTTGATAGTTGTTGGTGTGATTGCAATTAGCACAAACATCGCAATTAAGCACAACAATTGCAAATGTACTATTAACCATTGCTGGTGCGATTGCAGTTAGGACAAATACAAAATATCCATTTAGTTTTTTTATTGCCCGTCCAAAATTACCAGCAAACTAACTTCCAATCAAATTTGTAGTTATTTCTAACATGGCAACTTGCTAATTAGTGTCAGTTTTGTTTAGCATTTACCGTTGGATTGTTTATGTGCACCATACATGGTAGATGATGCACATACTTAGTTAGATCAAGTACAGAATGATTTAATTTGAAAGCTTTTGCCAGCTCGGAGCAGTGGTAGGAGTGGAGCTTTGGGAATAAATGTCAGCTTTTGGTTGCAAAAGTCCCCTTGTGGGCTCGGCCCTGCGTCGTGTGCGGCCATTTCAATAAGGAGAGTGTTGTTGTCCCTAACGCGAATCTTGGTGACGGCCCGTTCGTGATAACAAGGACTAGCTGTCAACATGTGCAGCATGACATTTCTCTTCAACTTCAACCATGTTATGTTATCTAATCTGCTGTGTTATCCTTTGCAGGGTATAGGAGGTGGGAAGATCCATAAATCATAATGCCATTTTGATCTAAGATCCTCTAAATTTGGCCGAAGAAACCACTCAGGTTATTTCCCGAATTACTGTCCAAGCAGCCCCCCTCCAGTGAGATGGCTAAATTTGTAGGTGCACCACCTATTCTCCTTAAATACCCACCAATTATGTTCAGACCAGGTTCTAGTAAGTATGCTCCACGTTTCTGTTGTAGTCCCCAACTAGTCTGTCTCATTAATTATATGTGTCAAATCGTATCTAGCTACAAGGCACAAGTATATTTGATTTATTTCTCTTATGGTAGATGTAATGTGTCAAAATAGGTACGATTCTCCCAGCTATGCTAGTAGTATTAGCCATGAGGGAATCCCCACCTAGTCTGATTGATTCCTAAATGTATTCCAGTCCAGTTTAGAATAGTTTTAAGTAGTAGCTTTGTATCATCATTCAGAGCTGACGGGTTACAAAACTACCTAGTTTACTATAGTAATAACACTGCATTATACATGACAAACACACAATTGATACAAGTGCAGGTAAATGGAGCATGGGCTATTATCTCCATAGATAACAAAGAAATCTTATGATAAGATAACATAATAAATCACGGAATGTGGAGCATAGTGTAAAAGCACAGTGAAGATGCCGATGATGACTTCATCATAAAATTCAATCACCAATGATCTTAGATATCTAACTGAGCTTTAATTTCAGCCCACTTGCAACAACAGTGAATCTGTTGTCCTGACTATATATGTGTGTGCTAGAGTTTAGACAAAAAACAGACAATACCTCTTATGATGACAATACTCTTTCCATATACAACTCGATAAATCTCTTGGTTGGTCTTTAGGGGCCTAAGCTATGATTATCGAGGCAGAGTGATGCTTCCTTTCGAAGAAAATGGATTGTTCACAAATTGGTATCCTATTTGACAAGAAGATCTTTGATGGTAATGATCTTGGTGGTTTGTGTCAGAAGGATAATGGCTTCTTTTGTTTTGGTTTGATATCTCGAGCCACTAAATTTATTTGTCATTTCATTGGGATATGGTTCTCTTATCAGTACAGGTAAAGTGGCATGATGGATATTACAAAAAGTAGTGTATTGTAAAATGTCGAATTTTAGGTAATATTTACATAAGCTACAGTGAGGAGAACAAGGTTAGTACTAAACTGTGGAATTTTGTTGCAATGATAGATGTTTTTTTGTAACTCATGCTTACCGATCTGTTTATGTCTTTGTTGCAAATTCTAGCCTTATTCTTGTGATGGCATGATATGCAAGTCATCTTTCAAAAAGTTGGGATGGACAAATAAGGACCAGAGGAACTCTAGCCACCTACAAGAAGTCGGGAGAAAAAGCCTTCGGCAAATGTGCCTTTGATGAAGAGGAGAGCCGTACAATTATGTTTGGAGTCAGACCACTCATTTGTTAATCTATTTCTTAGTGTGTATTGAAGCTACATGTTGTAGCAGGTGGTGATGTAGCTTGTGTTATTTTAGCTTATGGGGAATGTGAACTATGAATCCTGATTGGGAACTTTGGCATCGATGTTATATAGACTAATTAATTGTGATGTGATGTGAAAATACCTTGTGTTGGACAGTTGAATTGGTCAATTAAAAAATTAGCCTCCATGGAATCGGGCCAACTAATAACTGTACAGAAAAATAATTCCAAACAGCAAAAGTGGTCATGGCCTCATAGAAATTTGGGCTGGATGGCAATTCGGGCTGGATCAACCAATATTGGGCGGCCTCATAGAAATTTGGGCTGGATCAACCTATGGTAATATGGGCTGGAACAACCAATATTGGGCTGGATGGCGATCCTCTTGTGCAGGGTACGAACAACGTATATGATGTGTTGTTAGGCTCTAATTCCATATGTTGCTATCCTGCAACGCTTCTTGACATTGTTTACCAATGGATGTATATATGTCGTTGTAGACCCTTACAACGCCACCTACGGCAACGCATATTAATCCGTTGGTGTAGACCTTTCCAACACATATACAGACATACAACAATGCATCCATGTGTTGAAGAAGGGGGGTTCCTGTTGTAGTGGGTGTCACTTGGGAGCCTCCGACAAGATTGTGGAGTTGAACCAAGGAGTTTGTAAGGGCAAGGAGATCGCCTACTTCGTGAATATCTACTGCTAGTGAGGCAAGTCCTTCATGGGCGACGGCCATGGTGGGATAGACAAGGTTGCTTCTTCGTGGACCCTTCGTGGGTGGAACCCTCCGTGGACTCGCGCAACCGTTACCCTTCGTGGGTTGAGTCTCCATCAACGTGGATGTACGATAGCACCACCTATCGGAACCACGACAAAAACATCCATGTCTCCAATTGCATTTGAATCCTCCAAACCCTTCCCTTTACATTCTTGCAAGTTGCATGCTTTACTTTCCGCTGCTCATATACTCTTTGCATGCTTGCTTAAATTGTGTTAAGATTGCTTGACTTGTGCTAAGATAGCTAAAATCTGCCAAAGACTAAAATTGGGAAATGGATAAGTTTTTATTTGGTCAAGTAGTCTAATCACCCCCCTCTAGACATACTTTAGATCCTACATTAATGTTTAAGCATTTCTACAAACTTGGGTGCTTAATTTTAGTTGATCTATACAAAAATAGAGATTTGGATGTCTCAAGGTGCCTCCTTGTACTACCGCTGTACACTGATGTTCATCACTGGCAGAAGGTGTATCTGGGAGACTTGGGACGATTTCCAGTATGAGGCGTACCGTATGAGGCGTCGTAGGGCCCATCTCACCGCCGCAGCATGGCATACTATGATACTATTGCAATATTTTCTTCTGTTTATTTTGTGTGTTTCATCAACTAGTGCCACTATAATGTAATCAGGCTTTTTCATTATCGGTGCAAACAGGGTTATTCAGCTCCATTTTGGTGGAGCTGCACAAATGTATGTATGGAACCGGCATATATGCACAGTGCGAGGTGTGCCAAGTAAAAATTACCGACACCAACCATGCTCCATGCACGCATTGGCATCCACCACCACCAGTGGGATGTGTGGCGCTCTCTATGGACGGATCTTTCTCGGCAGCAAATCCTCTAACCAAATACTAGTAGCTTATATTGGCAGTTTTCTAGGGAGTACTCTTTTCTGAAAGAAGCACCGGTCTATTTTTATTTATTTGTACACTGTGTCACAACTTTGACCCAAAGGTCCAGAGCTATTTTAGGGTGATTGGCGTATTACTCGGAGACTGATTGTAAGCAAGATTTTCATTAGCTGTCACACTGATTGTAAGCATGAGTAGGTGGAAGATTAGGTTAGTGCTAAGCTTACCTTAAACCCTACTGCCGCCATTGAAACAAGGCGAGCGTCGAGGGAACCGTGGAGAACGGCGGGGAAGAAACGTCGCGCCATCCGGCCTCCTCTTGCGGTGGGAGAACGAATACTCCTGTGGCTTCGGTTGGCTCTGCACCCTCACGAACGGCACACCATACTCGATCGATTCGTTATCCTCTGGGTGCTCGACCTTCGACCTGTACGCCAACCACCTCTGCCTGACTGTCGCCTCGGGCGAATCTGTCTGCTCCATCACCCAGAAGAGATACTCGATGAACTCGGAGGACTGCGGCGTGACTGCCACCGAGGAGTACATGTACATCGCCGCCCTCATCACTGCCGTCTCGCTCTTTCGCATACATTGCCACATATCCCTCACCGTCCTCAAAATCTCCCACTCATTGTCAAACCAAGTAAGGATCTCCTTCAACCTGGCTAACTTTGCCTGGTCACTGTCGGTGATCTGCCTGATTTGCTGCTGCATCCTCTCCACAGATGTCCTTCTGAGTGGTCCGGTGCTAGCTTTGGAAGATGGGAGGAGAGACGGTGGTCTTGCAATAGAGAAGAGGGAGAGGCGAGACGGTGGTTTTGGAATGGAGATGATGGAGAGGAGAGGAGGTGGTTTTGCAATGGAGAAGAGGGAGAGGCGAGACGGTGGTTCTGGAATGGAGGTGATGGAGAGGAGAGGAGGTGGTTTTGCAATGGAGAAGAGGGAGAGGAGCATGCGGCAGCGATTTAGGATTGGACAAGAGGGCCGGTGCGCTGTGACTGGATCAAAATCAAAATCAATTTACCCTTCAATTAAGAAAGCGACCCCACATTAACTAGTCTATCTTTTATTCTGGGTCATAATTGACCATGATTTTCGCAAATAAAAATAATATAATTTGAAAGTACATTCAGATACGAACCAAACGATACATTTTTTGGTGACATGCATTCACATTTTGCTTATCAAATATAGTACGCGGTCAAACTTTGACCCAAAATACAAAAACCAAAAAATACTTCCAAGACCAGCGCCGCTCTTCCGCTCTTCTCCTTTTAAACCAACACCGCTCCTCTCCTGTTCCAATCTAAATCCAGCGCCGCTCCTCTCCTCTTCCATTTCAAAACCACCGCCCCTCCTCTCCTGTTCCAATCCAAAACCAGCGTCGCTCCTCTCTTGTTCTAATCCAAAACCAGCGCTGCACCTCTCCTCTTCCATTCAAAAACCACCGCCGACGAGTGAAGGTGCTGTGGAGAAGTAGATCGATGGAGGAGTACAACCGATACGTGAGGATCATAGACGGCGACCCTATGAAGCTATCTAGGATGTTGGAGATACAGTCTTGGTTTGACAACAAGGACCAACTAGCGGCGACGGTGACATCCATGGCCAAATATCTGCAACAGAGTGAAAAGGAGGCGATACTCCCGGAGGGAGTCGCGCGGGAGTACATAGAGCTGCTCCTCTGGGCCATGGAGCAAACAGATTCACCGAATACGATCGTGAGGGGGTGGTGGTGGGAGTATTGATCCCTGATGGAGCATCCACCAGAGATTGAAGGATCGAGCATCTACAGGGTGCCTTTTGTGAGGGTGTCCTGCCAGAGCGAGCCGATGGAGTCTTCGTCGACCGAACCCAACTGTAAGAGGAGAAAAGCAGTTGGCCCAACGACGCTTCCCCGCCATCCTCTCCCTCGCCGTTCACATCATCTCAAGGGGCGGCTGTCTGCCTCTGTGGAATAGGATGGGACTGGCCCCCAGCCCAATGGCCGGGTAGGTTGTGAATTGTCAGGAGGAGCTTAGGGTTGTCAGTATTTGCAGGTTGTGAATTGTGTTTTGTGTAGTGTATTTTGAGAGTACTTTCAGATATGAATGTCTTTTGAATTTCAGATTTGCAGTATTGAGCATATGAAGTATTTTATGAATTCTAGAGATCTATTTTTAGCACTTAAAAAATGTAGTTTCATAGGAGTATAAAAGTGCAGACAATGTGATTCTCAGAGAAGAAACTGCAACTTTCAGTTTCAGATAAGAAACTGCAAGTTTAGTTTTAGATAAGAAACTGCAACTTTCAGTTTCAGATAAGAAACTGCAAGTTTAGTTTTAGATAAGAAACTGCAACTTTCAGAGGCAGAGCATTTATATTAACACGACCTTTTCAAACAGGGTTAAAATCATGTTGGAAGTTTTATTCATGGTCGAAAATGAAACTACCAGCCAGTTAACATCATGCTGATCAACATTCATGCATAGCACATCTTCATATGATGCATAGTCAAAAAGATATGCTATTTTCAAAATGCCCGCACAATGTCGAGTGTGCGAAACACAGAGAAAACATGGGACGAAGTTTTGGCAAGTGTTGGACGTGGTGTGCGTAGATGACAATGGGGACCCACATGTCAATAAAGGCAGAGGCAAAAAATTCGGAGATATTTTCCCTGCACAGGTGGAATCGAACCCGGGCGGAATAGCTATCGGGTAGTGTCACTTGGCCACTAGGCTAGTTCAGTAGTTTCCTTAATAATAAGGCACTTCCTCATGCGGTCGGATCCCCTCCTGCGCCTTTGTGCGCTCGCCGCGACGCCGCTATCTGCCGTTGTGAACATGCTGAACAAACGAGAGGAATCTGGAGAGGACTATACGTGGAGAGGCAGACAGCCGGGACCCACAAGGTCTATGGCCGTACGCAAGCAAGTGCCTCATCGAAAAATACTTCCTCCTAATTCTATACTGACGTTGGGGCCCACGGGTTTGTCAACATAGTTACATTTTTTAGGTGCTTCAACGTAGTTACTATAGGAGATAAATTCGCAACGAAGCCGGGGAGCTGGCAGGTATCATTTATTATCACTGGGGCAACAAGTATCAACTGGGTTTTGGGGTGCCCCGTCTAGGCTTTCTTTTTTAACATGCGCAACCCACGACCTCGGATGGGAGGTCCATAGGCCTGTTTGAGGTTTTATTTTTCCTGAAACATCGGCAGCCCAATTTATGTATTTTTTTGAAGAAAACGCAGAGGTCTGTTCTATTTTCTATATAAGAATAGGAACGCCTGGTCCAACTTATGTTTCCCTTCTAACTATATTATATATATTTAAATTATTTTATATGTTATTATATATTATTTTTATTGTCATCATATATTTAACAGATACTTACATATGTAAGAAAACAATATCCCACATCTTATTAACTTATAAAAATAATTTCTAAACAATAAAATCCTGGATTGTTTTGGCACGAAAATCCTAGTGATTGTCTACAAAAGCTTGGTAAGATTTAAGGACGAATGTAATAATATCACTTATTATTTAAATATATTTATAACAAAATGCTCAGCCCCTGTATTTTTTGATAACATTGCTGGCCCAACCCAACATTATAATTAGAATCAGCCCAGCAAAATCGTGTATTTCGAGAAAGTGCAAATGGCTTGTAATTTTTTAGGAAAAAAAATAAATGGGACGCATGGATGCTACATTATTTGTTCACCCAGCCCAGCTAATGGACTATAATTCAAAGAAAGAAGATCAAATTGACTGTAAATTCTACCCCACAAAAAAAGACTATAAATTCTGAAAAAATGGGTTGAATACGTGCCACATTTTTGTCCAATAGGTCGAAGCCAACGCAAGTCGTTGTCAACTTAGTCAACAAATGATTCTGACATCGTTAGCCGTTGGATTTACATCCAACGACCGACATCCATCTTCAATCTCTCGTCTTCTTCCTCCAGCACCACCGGGACCACCTCCTGCCTCTTGCTGCTAGCAGCTCTACTAAGCACTCTTCGCTGTGAAGCGTTACTCCACCGTTGGCCAGGCCATCCCTCCACCCCTCCACACCTCCTGTTCTTCTCCACCGACGGACGAACCACACCGCACTAGAAGCAGTTAACCCTCGTACACCTCTCCATCTGCGACTCTACTCCCGCGTCTTCCCATCTCTGGCTCGTTGCTGTCCGGGCCTCGCCGTCGTCCACCACCTTGGATGCGCTCGGCGCGGCGTGGTCAACATGGTCAACGAACGACCCCATCGGAAGTAGACTGTGCATGGAGAGGCTGACGGCTGGGTCCACGGCCACACACAAGGAAATGCCTCCTTATTACGTGCAAAATAATGATTCCTCCACCTGACATCTCGGACCCACCGAAAGGGCCTTTGTATTTTGCAAAAAAACGTGCCCCCCGCTGACAGGTCGGACCCACCAGCTATTTTCGCACGCAAGGAAGTGCCTCCTTATTACGAACAAAAAAAAATGAATACTCCCCCTGCCAGCTGGAACCCAGCATAGTGGGAGGCTAACTTGTGGGCCTACCAAGTTGATGGGGATGGAGGGCTTTGTCAACTTAGTCAATATGAACGATTCTAGCTCCTGTTACGGTATGATGTTCATCCAACGGCCGTAGTGCTTCTTCAACCTCTGGTCTTCTTGCTCTAGCTGCCCAAACCAGCGCTAGTCGTGCCGCGTGCTCCTACCCCCGTGGCCAGCTGTGATGCCACGGAGGCCTCACCGCCCCCTACTACTCCCACCGCTGGCCAGGACATCCCTCTACTCACCCACACCCCCTGTTATTCTGCGGCGACCGCTGCCGAACAGTGAACCCTCGTACTCCTCTCCGCATGGGCATCCACTGCCGCGTCTTCCCCACCTCCACATCGTCACCTTCCTAGGCCTCGCCATCGTCCATCGCCCTGGTGCTCTCGGCGCGGTGTGGTCAACGTGACCAAGGAACGACTTCCATCAGACGTGGACTGTACGTGGAGAGGCTGATAGCTAGGTCCATGGTCGCAGCAAGGAAGTGCCTCCTTATTACGCGTAAAATAATGATTCCTCCACCTGACAGCAGGGACCCACCGGACGGGCCACCGTACTTCGCGAAAAAAACGTTTCCCCCCTAACTGTTGGGACCCACCAACTACATCTTCGCACGCAAGGAAGTGCGTCCGGGCAAAAAAAATGGTTCGCCCCCTGACTACTGGGACCCACCATCTACATCTTCACACGCAAGGAAGTGCCTAATAGTCGGGACCCACCTTGTCGAAGCGTACATAGCGTTGTCATTCTGGTCGCGAACGTGTACGTACATACTGGTCGTTGTAGAAGCACGCACGTGTCATAGTAGAGGCGCGCACGTAGCATGAACACGTACATACAGCGGCCAGTGTGCAAGAAAGAAAATACGGCCACATACGTACATACGGGCGGGGTCTCGAACGCCTACTCACGCATACGTATGGCCAGGGCTCGCGTACATGGCTAGGTCGGAATGGAGAAACTGCGTCGTCGTCGTGTTCATGGGGAGGCAACGGAATGCGTCGTGTTCATCGGGAGGCAATGGAATGTGTCGTGTTCATGGGGAGGCAGCGAAACGCGTGGGAGCCAACTGGCTTGGATGGAACAGCCGATGGAAAGAAGGCTTGGCGTACTGCAGAACGGAGGAAACGGCCTTGTGTTCGACCGACCACGTTTGAAATAGGATCCTGTTCATCGGGAGGGGTCTGGCGTACCGTGAAACGGAGGAAATGGACTTGTGTTGGACCTCCTACAATCGAAACAGGGTCCTGTTGATCGGGTGGGGTGTGGCATACCGCAAAACGGAGGAAACGGACTTGTGTTGGAGCGCTACGGTCGAAACAGGGGTCCTATTCATCGGGAGGGGTGTGGCGTACCACAAAATAGGACTCCATGGGATACTGTTCATCTCCACAGTCGACCTCCTCCAGCCTCCACAGGCTACTGTTCATCCACCGTCGACCTCCTCCAGCCTCCACATGCGACTGTTCATCCACGGGCTCCTGTTCATCCAGCCTCCACCGGCTACTGTTCAACCACCCCTCTCCACGGGCTCCTGTTCAACCACCCCTCCACGGGCTACTGTTCATCCACCCCTCCACCGTCTATTGTTCATCCAGCCCTCCACAGGGTCGTCCTGTTCTTCCAGCCCTCCACGGGGTCCTGTTCATCCAGCCCCAACCGGCTCGATCGATTGGGGGTCCTGTTAATCCAGAGGCAACACCACGGGGTCCTTATCATCCAGCCCCATCGGGAACTGTTCATCCAAACCCCCCAGCAACGCTCACTGTTCATCCAAACCCCCTAGCAAACGCTCACTGTTCATGTAGAGGCAGCATCGAGCGGCTTCAGTTAGCAGCAGTAGCGAAGGAATCACTCGAGTTAAGTAACGTAGCTAGTGCAATCGCTCGGGTTCAGTTAGAGCCCAACGCCTCGCTCAGGTTCAGTTACAGCCCAACGCCTCACACACACGCGCGTGCGTGTACGAGAGAAACGCGCATCGCTCGGCCCCCGACCACCCACCGTAACCGAGAACTCCCCGAAATTTTCCTCGCCCTCGCTTCTACCATGGTTTTTTCCGTCATGGACGGCCCAAAGAATGTCATGCAGCTGCGTCTCCGGCCCGCCCAGGATGAAAAGCCCATTTTCTGTCATGATTTCTTGTCATAGAAGTGGGAGCCCACCACATCTATGATGATACCGGGTTTTGTCACAATTATCGTCATAGAAGTGTCATAAGTATGACAGATTTTTTTGTTTGGCCCAAAATGTCACGGATGTGTCTTTTTTTTGTAGTGGTGGAGGGGAAACCCTAACCCGCGGAGGTAATGGGGGATGAATACAACCCTTTCGCCGGGCTCCGGAGTGGGGATGACTTGGTCCTTGGTGGGGAGCCTATGTGCGATGTCCGCAGACAGATATCTCGCCTCCCGAAGCTCCTTGACGTCCTTCTCAGTGACGGAGGAGGCCTCCCACTTGCCCTGTGAGCCAGATTCTGACATGGCTAGGGAGGTTGGTGGCGATGGGAAAGATTGAAGACTTGGCGCTGGAGCTTGAGGATGGGAAAGCAGGAGAAGGAAGAAGGCGTGGGGAAAAACATGGGTCTTTATCCTCTTATATTGGCAATGAATATCAAACGCACCCCCTCAAGCCTTAAAACTTGCCTGTTCCCGAGGGGTTATGCGAATGGCACGGTTGGATTACCCAAAACCGTATTGATGAGGATCCCGTAATGGGCGGACATGATCTCTGTTTTAATAAGACGTGTCAATAGAGGCCGTGCCTCAAAACACGAAGCAGGAGGTCTAAAAACGGTTCAAAATATTAAGAGGCCAGACGTGACGTTTCGCCAAAAAAGTTGTCAGTAGAAAGATACTGCTTTGTTTGATATCTTACCTTTGTGGCTAAGGGTTGCAACAATTATACAGAGCCAGATACAGTTCTCTTGTTCAGAAGATTGCTTTGATGTATTCAGGAGGAGGAACCCGCCTTGCAATGCCGAAGACAATCCGCGTGTCGAACATATCGTCATTGAAGACTGGTTCAGGGGCTACTGAGGGAGTCCTAGATTAGGGGGTGCTCGGGTGTCTGGGCTATGTGATGTGGGCCGGACTGATGGGCCGTGAAGATATAAGGCAAAAGACCTTCACCCGTGTCCGGGTAGGACTCTCCTATGCATGGATGGCAAGATTGGTGTTCGGATATGTAATTTCTTCCTCTGAAAACCAATTCTGTATAACCATAGCCCCTCCCCCCGGTTTGTATATAAACCGGAGGGTTTAGTCCATATAGGCCATCAGAGTTCATGCAGGCTACATATCTAGGGTTTAGCCATTACAATCTTGAGGTGGATCAACTCTTGTAACCCCTATACTCATCAAATACAATCAAACAGGACGTAGGGTTTTACCTCCATTAAGAGGGCCCAAACCTGGGTAAACATCGAGTTCCCCCTGTCCCTTGTTACCTTCGATCCTCAGACGCATAGTTCGGGACCCCCTACCCGAGATCGTGCGGTTTTGATACCGACACCAACAAACACACCACAAAAAGAGTTACATTAAATAGATATCCAATAGACCGTTATATTGAGAATCAAAAGGGAGAGAGAGGAAGCCATCTAGCTACTAACTACGGACCCTGAGGTCTATAATGACTACTCAGGCATCATCGAAGAGGCACCAATGAGGATGATGAACTCCTCCGTGATGGTTTCTAGATTGGATCTGGTGGTTCTGGAACTTGCGGTGGCTGGAATTGATTTTCGTCGACTCCCCTAGGGTTTCTGGAATATTGGGGTATTTATAGAGCAAAGAGGCGGTGCAGGAGGCCACCGAGGTGGGCCTCCCCTCAAGTACTTTCTTGGCCCAACAGGTGTCTTCTGGTCCAGAAAAATCACCAAAAAGTTTTGTTGCATTTGGACTCCGTTTGGTATTGATTTTGTGCGAAGTAAAAAACAAGCAAAAAACAACAACTTGCACTGGGCACTATGTCAATAGGTTAGTCCCAAAAAATGATATAAAGTTGCTATAAATGATTGTAAAACATCTAAGAATGATAATATAACCGCATGGAACAACAACAAAATTATAGATACGTTGGAGACGTATCATGGGCCAAGAGGGGAAATCCACTAGCCACAAGGGGCTGGTGCGCCCCCCATATGGGCTGGCCTAAGGAGGGGAAGGAAAGGGGAGAAGGGAAAGGAAAGTGTGGATTAGGATTCCCACTTCCTTCCCTCTCCCTCGCACTTTCCTTCTACCTCGGTTATATATGGCAGGGGGGAGCGGCTTGGGAGGGACTCCAAGAAGGATTCCTCCTATGTATGCTCCTCCCTCCCTCCTACCTATATATATGTGGGAGGGGGAGCATAGCACACAACAGACAATTGCCTAGCCGTGTGCGGCGCCCTCCCACCGTTTACACCCCGGTCATATTTTTGTTGTGCTTAGGCGAAGCCCGACGAAGATCACTTCACCATCACCGTCACTATGTTGTCGTGCTGACGGAACTCATCTACTACCCCGATGTCTTGCTAGATAAGGAAGGTGAGGGACATCTCCGAGCTAAACATGTGCAGAACACGGAGGTGCCGTGCGTTTGGTACTTGATCGGTTGAAGCGCGAAGAAGTTCGACTACATCAACCGCGTTGTGAAACGCTTCCGCTTACGTTCTACGAGGGTACGTAGACACACTCCCCCCTTGTTGCTATGCATATCCATAGATAGATCATTGCATGTGCGTAGAATTTTTATGTTTTCCATGCAACATTCCCCAACAGTTACGCACACGGTTGGTGTATTTTTATTAGATTTACTATCAAATACTCTATAACCAAATATTATATATTTCCAAGTTGCCGCATAGACGCTGGCACGGCTTTCCGAAAGATTTAACCCTGCAGGGGTGCTCCCACTCGTCTATCATAAATTATCACAAGTTGCGTTGAAAGACCTCAGCATCAAGATAGCCCGAAGTATCCTGAGAATACTAGTGCACAAAAAGAAATCTACTAAGACCACTCGGTGTGTCAACGCCCCGATAAGAGCCGCGCATATCTCATTCTCCAGAAACCACTATCTATGCAAAGTGTATGATAGCCAAAAGACTTCGAGTTGCCTCGAGGCGACACCGCTAGCTGCTAGGTAGGTGGGCCAACACTCATGAAGACCACTATCCTGGTTTGTTAATTAATTAACCATAGGTACCGGTAAGTCCCTATGCAAGTCTTGGTTGTTATTAGCCAAATGGGATAGCGATGTCGGGCCTTGCTGAAAGAGTTTTATTCAAATACAATGGTACGTGTCGGTGGTATACAAACGGTTTTTAACCCCTTTCCGCGATGGCATTCAGAACCGTCACTTAGTGAGTGTGGGTGATAGGGGGGTCCTTCCCACACAGCCCAGAAACCATCGGGGATATGCCCTCCTGGCACACACACTCGGCAAAATGAGGTCGTGTGCGACCGGCGAGCGAGCAAATACGGTTATACGTATAGTGGTGCTAAAAAAATTACAATTATACAGGCGAAATCATTTCCGGTCGTAAGTACATCCCACACAGTGAGTCCCTGCTAAATGTTTCCGTTCGTATATAGATCCCACATAGTCGCTGCAAGGAAAACGTTTCCGTTCATAGGTACAACACACATAATTTTCCCCGTTAAATCATTTGTGATAGCGTTCCGATCGCACAAAATATTAATGATTTTATCATTTTGCGTTATTGCATGCATAACACACAGTGCGTAGAAGAAATCGTGTGGCAAAGGCTATCCATCACACACAGCTTTTATGCGATAAACGTTTGCGCAAGGTGGCCTAACACAAACAGTTTTGAAGAGAATGTCGTGTGTGATTGTTCATTGATCCAACATGGTTTATTCCTATAAACTATGTGTGTTGCCTTAGGTCATCGCCCACGGTATTTTCTCAATAACCGTTTGCAATGGCAAAAACCAATTAGCAGGCTAATTCGCCATTAGTAGGCTAATTGCTCTATTATTAATAATCCATTTATTAATCTAATTTACATTCATATTAAACACATAATATATTTCATTCCCATATTAAGGAAGCAGGATTTCATAATTGAAATACATCAGACTACAACATGATATAGCTTCAGCACTCAGCTACCCCATTACACAACTGCACCATCACCAATTTTCACATGCAACAACTAGAACCTTTCGAAATTACCATCATAGACGGTACATAGACAGATGCATCTCATCGGGAATCTGCTGAAGCGGATGGCAAATATTGAGCCTTCAGATGTTGAAGGTCATTGCAACTTTAGGCCAGTGCTTGTGGATGTTTGACCGTCCATCCTTCATCCTCTTCAGGAACACTTCAATATTGAACAGTGGGTGTTGTATGAATACCTTCCTCGCCTCCTATCCATACAGGTGGTTTGAGAGGTATCATCAATGAACTGTTTTGGAAAGGCCTGAAAACAAGGATGTGCATAAATATCTTCTCTATATTGGAAATGGGGCAAAGGAATAAAAAAGACAAGGTATAATAGTTAGTACCATCCTGTAGTGAACTGATGTCTTCTTCATTGTGCAAACAAAGATCTTGTTATTTTTTGTCGCTAATTTCTTTATCATAACAATCTTTCTGAGTTTCTTGACTTGATTGATATTCATGGACAACTCATTTCTCCATATGCAAAAGGGTCGAAGAGTGGGTCAAAACCTCTGACAGTAGGACCTACATGTGCAAGACCAAATGGTTTAAAGCCTAAGTATTAGAATGGTTCCTATAATTGCACAATAATGTGCTATTAGACAAAGGACCATGCATGTACAAACCTCGATTGTAAACTTGAGTGCTTCCCATTGCTTCCCTGCAACACATATAAGGTAGTTAGTGATCAGGTTAAGTGAGCGTCCGCATGCTATTACTAAAATATGTTGATGAAAAATAAGCACATTGTAGATTCATCAGATTAATTCAAGCCACATGGAAGACCCATTTATTCAAACCAAGCATCATTAAGAACTAGGAAATATAGCAATTGTATATGTTTCCCATGTATTAAGTGTAGCCAAATTCGGTTATTCCTCACATGCAACAACAATACAAAATTCTACCCACGACAATTGGACATTGCGTTGCAGAATTGAACCAAGCATTTAAGTAAACACCACAACAAATGAACAAAACATTAACTGAGCACCACATTGCACAATATAACATACTCATAATAGAAGATCAGACAGTTAACCAAACCAAGCATGTTGAACAACTTGGAAATATAGCAATTGTATTTGTTTCTCATGTATTTAGTATAGCCAAATTCAATTTATTTCTCACATGGTATTCAATAATAGAAGGCACCCAAACAGTTAACTAAACACCACAACAGATGAACCAAACGTTAACTGAGCACCACATTGCACAATTTATAACATACTAGAAGATCAAATAGTTAACCAAACGAAGCATGCTTGACAACTTAGAAATATAGCAATTGGATTTGTTTCTCATGTATTTTGTAAAGAAAAATTCGATTTATTTCTCACATGGAAGACAATACAAAATTGCACCCTGAAGAACTGAACATCACATTTGCAGAATTGAACCAAACAGTTAACTGAACATGACAACTAATTAACCAAACATTTAATAAGTGAGCACCACATTGCATGACATATAGAACATATACACTAGAGCAACATATAGCATGGTAAAAGTAGATAGCACAATTCACTAGAATTTGTTAAGGAAAGGTAGGAGCGGAACACACAACGGATAAACCAGGCATGCTTAACCGGTGTAGCTAGCAAATGGCAAGGTGCTCCTCCAAGATCTGGGGTTTGGCATGAATGGCAGCCATTGTGACCTCATCCACACGTGCGGCCGCGATTTGCTTCTCCGCTGCCAAATGCTCCTTAACATCCTGGCTATACTGCGTGCACCATGGCTTAGGGCGACACTTATTTGGTGGAGGGGTCAGTGATTTGGGTGGAAGGTGTCGTGCTCGCGTCGGCAGTCGGGGCGTGTGGGATATGGAAGGAGGAGGAGGAGGATGGGGGTCGGGTGTGGATTACCTGCCTGGATAGGAGAGGCCGAGCAGCGTGAAGGAGGATCACAGACAAGTGGGGAGGCGCTGCAAGCAAGGAGTGAAGGTTTCAACTTGGAAAGGAAGGTGGAAACAGGGGAAATGTGGATTTTGGTAAGGGGGGCAGGGAGGTAGATATTTCCACCGAAGCCGAAAATTTGGAATCGCTTCAGCGAAAAAACTGGCGCGCAAAGTGTGATCAGACATGGTCCCTTATTCAGAACTGTGTACAATATGTGAACATCACAAATGATTCAGATAGCTTAACCCGTGTGCGATGAGTTTGAACGTCAATAATTTTGGTTCCAATTTCCCTCGTTACAGTGCTCATCACGTCATTGCATAATTTGGTACACAAAGGAGACTACAGCACACCCACACTTCTTAATCGAGCAAGTTCAGCAATTAAACAGAGCTAGCTGGCCTAAACATTACTCTAACAAATTAAAGACCGACGCTCCTAATTAAATAGAACAAAGAGTACTACTATGGCCGGTGCTCGTCGATCTCTGCCTCCTCCTCCATGTCCAGCTCGCGCCCGACGATCGACTTGGGAAGGGGCTCCATGGCATCCATCGCACCATACTCGGCAAGCATCTCGCCATCCACATCCGCCATATCTTTGGAAAAGGCCGCCACGAGCTGGGCATGGGCGGCCGCCATCTGGGCTTTGGCGGGCTCCGTCGTGGCAAGGTATGCCGCACAGGAATGGACGGCTGCTCGAACGCTCTCGGTGATTGCCAACTCTTCGGCCGTGGGTTGTTGACCGTTATCGGAGAAGCTTCTTTCGATTTGTGCAGTGACCGCCACAAGCTAGGCATGGGCGGCCTCGACATGGTCCTGGGCGGCCTCCATCAGGGCTAAGGCCGCTGCTGCGGAACGGACAACTGCTGTACCGCTCTCGCCAGTTGCTATCCCCGAGGCATATGTTGCTACCGCCGTGTGAGAAGCAACAACGACTGTTTGGGCTGCCTTGGCCGACCGACCGCAGACTCCGGTCGCCCTCATGAAGCTTGTTAGCACGCGCCTAGTGGCTGCGGCCGCGCTCTCGCCGGAGTGGGCCGCCGAAGTTGCCCTCGGGACGTGGGTCCACGTCCCCATCTTTCACCGGCGACGATTAAACAGTCAAATGGTATTTGGAGAGCGATCTAGTGTGCTTGACATGCCGGCTGTGGACTATAGCCGACGAACCTTCTCACGTAAGACATAGGCGTACTATACACCGAAGGTGCTCCAGGATATTTTGTACTGCATCTCACACGGTTGGTGTTAATAAACTATGTGGGATCTACTTGATTTTTCATCTTGATTTGAATTACATAATGGGGTCACAGTTGCAAAAGATGGTGTTTCAATTGCTAGAACTTCTATCTGTAGTGAACATGCAACTATACGTGTGTCGTCAAAAAATTTGGAATTATTTAGGGTTCGTTAGGACATTTTTATACGGTAACTTGGTTTTCTAGGCATTTCAGGTGCACAATTCAAAATTAAACCACATGCACATGCTCCGGTGCACCAAAATGGATTGTAAAATGATATATGTGTCCATGGGTTGATGCTTACGTCCCATTCAAGAAATGGGGATGAATTTCAAACACCACGGCACCGTGGCTCTCCAGCAAACGTTGAGGTACTTGCTTTTGTAATTCTAGTAAATACAAAACTCATCTGAAATTCATGAACCTTGGCATGCTATCATTGAACGTCATCAAGATGCTGGGGTAAAAAACTATTGTCCCATTTGGGCCAGGTTATGGTATAAGCTTCTTGCAAACCAGAGCTTCTCTCACAACAAGCATGATGGTTTCGGTAGGGAACGTGCCACCAGGGGGACGAAACGATATTTGTTGCATCTTCTTACTTTCAAAAATTTTCTCGTGTCAACATAGAACAACATGAGTGTTTGCAATTTTTTGGGATATTTCGGGGTTCGCGTGGACATTTTCATATATTAACTGAGTTTTCTATGCATTCATGTGCATAATTCAAATTTGAACTACATGCACATGCTCTAGTGCATATAAATGGGTTGAAAACTCAAATGTGTGTCCTTGGTTGCAACCTTAGGTCCCATGCAAGAAATGGGAATGAATGTCAAACACCTTTGCCACCGTCGCTCGACCGCTAACATTGAGATACATGGTTCTAAAATTCTAATAAATCGAAAACTCGTCTGAAATTCATGAAACTTGACATGCTATCATGGAATGACAACAACATGTAGTGGTAAAAATATTGTCCCACTTGGGGAAGGTTGGGGTATAAGCTTCTCACAAACCAGAGCTTCTCGCAACAAGCCTCATGGTTACGGTAGGGAACATTTCACCTTTCTGGACGAAACGATATCCGTTGCCTCTTCTTGATTTCAATTTTTGCTCTAGGTTCATCATAGAACAAGAGGGGTGTTGTGTTAAATTTGGGAATTTTTCGGCATTCATTTGGAAATTTTTATGCATTAATTAACCTTTCAATGCATTTATGTGAATAATTCAAAATTGAACTACATGCACATGCTCCAATGCATATAAATTGGTTGAAAATTCAAATCTATCTCCTTGGTTGCATGCTTAGGTCCAACACAAGAAATGGGAATGAATGTCAAACACCCTGCCACTGTTACTCGGCCACAAACATTGAGATACCTATTTTTTAAATTCTAGTAATTCCAAAACTCGTCTATAATTCATGAAACATGGCATGCTATCATGGAGCGGCATCAACACGCTGTCGTAAATATTTTGTCCCATTAGGGGCAGGTTTGCGTATAAGCTTCTCACAGACCATAGCTACTCACAACAAGCCTGATGGTTTCGATAGGGAACGTTTCACCTTTCTGGACGAAATGATAGCCGTTGCCTCTTCTTGATTTCAGTTTTTTCTCTAGTGTCAACATAGAACAACATGAGTGTGTGTCAAATTTTGAAAATTTTGGTGTTTGTTAGCACATTTCTTATGCATTAATTGAGTTTTCAATGCATTTATGTGCATAATTCAAATTTGACCTACATGCACATGCTCTAATGCATATAAATTTGTTGAAAATTCAAATATGTGTCCTTGGTTGCATGCTTAGGTCCCATGCAAGAAATTGGAATGAATGTCAAACACCCTACCACCGTCACTCGGCCGCAAACATTGAGATACCTGGTTTTTAAATTCTAGTAAATCCAAAACTTGTCTGAAGTTCATGAAGCCTGGCATGTTATCATGGAATGGCACCCGACATGCCATGGTATTTTTTGTCCCATTTGGGGTAGATTTGGGTATAAGCTTCTAAAAAACCAGAGCTTCTCACAACAAGCTTGATGGTTTCGGTAGGGAAGGTGCCACCTTTGGGGACGAAATGATACCCATTGCCTGTTATTGCTTTCAAATTTTCTTTAGTGTCATTTAGTGTCAACATAGAACAACAGGAGTGTTGTGTTCAATTTTGGATTTTTTCGGGGTTCGTTTGGACATTTTTATATATTAACTGGGTTTTCTAGGCACTTTATGTGCATAATTCAAATTTGAACTACATGCACATGCTCCAGTGCATATAAATTGGTTGAAAAATCAAATCTGTGTCCTTGGTGCATGCTTTGGTCCCATGCAAGAAATGTGACTGCCGGAAAAACGTTGAGATACTTTGTTTTTAAATTCTAGTAAATCCAAAACTCGTCTGAAATTCATGAAACTTGGCATGCTATCATGGAATGACACCCGACATGCTGTGGTAATTTTCGTGTCCATTTTGAGAGAAGGCGCACTCGAATAATAGTCAACAAAGGCATTTTGAAACAACTAGCTTCCACTCTAACATCGCAAATATTTTAGATAGAACACTTGTATGTACACTGACAGCTTCCCCAGTAAGCCAAGGGAAAATGTGTCGAGTAGGATTTATGCAGCTCTTCATCGCAAACGATTTACATAGAACACCTGTATGCAAAGTGAGAGCTATGGTCTTTCGCAGTAAGCCAAGGGAAAATTTGCTGCACAAGATTTGTGCATCTCTTCAACGCAAACGGTTCAGATTGAATAAGGTATGCAAAGCAAGACTTCGGCGCTAAGCCAAGAGAAAATTTGGCAAGCAGGATTTCTACCTCCCATCAACGCAAACGGTTTTTTCAGATGACCCATGTGCAACCACGTACAGACAATTTGGTAAGATTTGCATCTGTCATATTGGGTATATTGCCATTTGTCAAACTGGAAAGATTGACATTTGTTGATCTAGTAACATTGCCATTTGTCAATCCCTGTAACACTGTTGTCAAAATATGCAGCTAAAAATCACTAGCACTATCTAATTTTTGCAACTAAAATTCAGTAATTAAGCATAGATTTCATTCATAGGTTAAGCAGTCATGCTTAATTTATACAAACAGTTCAACTTTATAGCTAAACCGACCAAACTTTTCCCCAATTGTTGCCAACCACGTACTGAAATAGCTAGTTCAACTATATATACTAGCTAATTTTAAGTACGTTGTACAGTTCCACCACATCTATAGTCAGATGAACTGAGAAAAATAGCCCCTAAATACTACTACAAAGGGGCTTTGTACTACTTCCGGCAGCCTCTCCTCTGCCGAGCGCGGTTAGTAAGAGGAAGAGGTGGAGGAGCCTACCGACGAGCTGGACAACTGCAATATGGTGCCTGCCGCTACTGCACCTTCGGCGACGCTCACCTCGAACGCCCTCTACCGCTCTAGACAACCCCTCTCGAAGCGGTGGTTCTCCTCTTAGATCTCGAGATTCCTCGCCTCTACGTCGGTGTGTGCGGCGGCCACAGTGGCGGTAAGGTTCTTTGTGTGCTCAAAGAGGCACTCCTCCTCCTCCCACAGGAACTCGATGTAGCACGCAAGGTCGCTGCCGCACGTGCGGGCCTCCACCTCCGCCTCCCTCCTGCGGGCGGTGGTGGCGGAGCGGGTGATGATCCCGGCGGTAGACAGTGGGCTAGCAGCCACGACGGACGATGATGGGGTGGCGGCCACGACCACCAACTCCCGCCTTCGAGCCGCGGTGGAGGAGCGGGTGATGGCCACGATGGCCGACAGTGGGGTAATGGCCACGGTGGTGGAGCGTGTGATGGCCGTAGCTTTCGATGGAGCTGTGGTGGCAATGGCGGCCGACAGCAGCTGCCAACGGGCACCGGCGGCCGAGCTTGCAGTGCGTGTTCCGCGCACACCCAACTGGGATGCCACGTGCACTATACACTACGCCGGGGACTGCGCCTCCGCTGTAGTGAGGCTGGAGCTGTGCCCTGATGATGGTGGAGTGGCTGAGCGACGACGACGGTCCGGTGCCATTGCCGATTTTGGGAGAAGCAGATGAGATAAGCTATGGGGAGGGAGGAGAAAATGCGACACAGGACTCGCCGGCCATGAGGGTTTATATAGTAGGCTGATAAGCATTGGGATTTTGGGGGATATCACTGAGTCGGGGAGGAAGCTTGCGCTAGAACCCGCGCTGTTGCGCGGAAACTGGCTCAACACCGTTTGGCCAAAAGAATGCATCCGCGCACTGCTCAAGCTTGCGCTCGAACCATCTGCGGCAGCGGGGTGACAAGACGTGCGAGAGAAGGACTAAAGGGCACGTACACATATGTTTAAGAAAAAAAGGTTTGCGATTTAATTAACTACTATACACCCGTCCTGGTTTATAAGTAGGATTTAATTAATAAAATGTGAGTGCATGTCGCCAAAGATTATATCATCGTATTCGTATTTGAACATAGTTTCCAGTTATATAGTTTTTGTAACATGCATTATCATTTTGTTGGTTAAATTTGGAGAGGTTATATACCAGCAAGTGTTTGCCCACAACACAAATGGTATCGCCCTCTGCTCGCGTCCCTCGGCAAGCTCTGTTTGCCGTTAGGTGCCGCGGCGTGCTCTGCTCGCGTCCGTTGGCGCGCTTGGGTTGTGGACAACTTTTCCTTGTGTGTACAACTGCTATATGCATATATATGGTTGCTCGCCGTTGAGGCGACCGTGGAGCGGTCGCGTCCCTCCGCGCGTGCTCTGTCAGTGGTTGGGCCTGCACACGATCACGTCGGATCCCATATGCATGCGGTTGTGCCGCACGCGTTGCCACGCGATGCAGTTACGTGCTGTGAATTAGAACTGCCATCAGGGCGTGCCGATCGATATTCCAGGCCGTTTGGCTTCCCCTTTAATTCTCGCAGCCATTATAACCTTAGTCTCTTCAACCTTTCGATCGCGCCCCACAACACAACAAGCACACCCACGACGACACATAGAGAGGGGATGTCTAGCGGCGCTCCAATGGATTTCGGCGAGCATAAAGTGGAGACCCACGCGAGGGAGACGGATCTCTCGATGGTGTACACCATCGGGCTGCACATGGTGGACGACTACATCAATACCGTTGAGTAGTTGCTTGCTAGAGACAAGTACAAGGTGGTCGGCATCAACCTCCAGTACACCGCCGGTCGTCCCGGCATAGATCAGAAGGTTGCCATCGCCCAGTTGTGTGTACGCTATCATGTCCTCATCTACTACTACCGCATGGCCAGAGAGCCTTGCGACCGTTTCAATGGGTTTGTCAACAGCACCGACTAGAAGTTCTCCATGGTGGAAACCACCGACGATGTAAAAGCACTCAGTGTTACGGGCTTGGCCTGCCAGAACCTTGTCGAAATACGTGATCACTATAGGGTCTGGGGCAGCATGAAGAAGGACTCCCTGGTCAAACTCGCCTCGTCCATCATCGACCCCTACTACGAAAATATGAAGTAGGATGCCCAGAGGACAAATGCCGTATCCTGGCACAAGGCCTGGATGCGGCGACTGGATGAACCTCACCTCAGGTTCGCGGCCAAGAGCGTGTTCACATGCTACGAGATGCACAGGCGGATCATTGACATGAGGAAGTGCCTCGTTACCCAAATCGACGAGCCCGGATCGAGCCACAAGCAGAGCAAGCGTCACAAGAAGTAGATGATGACCAGATGATCGTTTATGCTAGTTAATCATGCATGTAATATATAGTTTACTTTATTGGTGTGTGGAAGTGTCATGTGTGTAGTAGCCACCTATGAAATTATGCATGTAATAGTTTCCTGTGGTGTGTGCAAATGCCATGGTTGTTGTAGCCACCTATGTAATTGGATGTTTAATTTGGTTAATCATGCATGTAATATATATGTTGTTGTTTTGTATGCAATCCCATCGCACAACACACACGTCATATTAGAAGAAACCATTTGTGTTATAATCGGTCTTCGCACACATTCTCATTACAAAATTGTTTGTCGCGTATCACACACATCTTGTTATATTGAACCGTTTATGTTCTCTTGTCTCAACAAAAATAGTTCATCTGAGTGAACCGCATGCTGTATATCGCACACACCTTGATCTGGCTGACCATTTCTTTTGTGTTGCCTAATCACAAACAGTTCATCCTAGTGAACCGTATGATGTGTATCGCACACGCCTTCATCTGGATTCCCGTTTCTTTTGTTACTCCTCATCGCAAACAGTTAATTGAACTGAACCATATGCCCAACATCGCACACGCAACCAAAATCTGAACCGTGTTTGATGCATCCGTCATCGCAAATATTTTGGACATTTTGACGGTTCTCTTACACCATCGTTTGCGATTATTGCATCGCACATAGTTTCTCGAAGGGTCTCTGATCATAGTGTCGCGTTAGCAGCATCTTTCACTAGTGATACGAATTATCGAGGTGGTCCCCATAAAACCCCAAATGTGTTAGGAGCGCTCATCAAAGAACATACCGGTATAAAGTAAACTAGGGTGGCAAGAGTGGAACAAAACACTAAGCAAAAGGTCTAGCCTTCCACCCTTTACCAAGTATATAGATGCATTAATTAAATAAGTAAGATATTGTGATATCCCATGATATCCATGTCCCAACATGGAACAACCGACGACTGCACCTGCAACTACCAACACTATAAGAGTGGAAGAGCAAAGCAGTAACATAGCCAATCAACGGTTTGCTATGATGGTGGAGGTTAGAGGCATATCATGGCAATTTGGGAGGCTGGCAAACATGTGGTAGGAAACAAGACTGAACGATAGCATCGAACAACTAGCAAGCAAAGATAGTAGTTATATCTAAGGTAATGGTCATCTTGCCTTGAATCCCGCTAGGTGATGACCTGCAAGTGCACAAGGCTATTGTAGTACTTTCATGATAAGTGAAGTGTTAAACCCACACGGAGCAAATAGGAAGGAATTACAAACCCTGCAACCACTGTATCACTTACATAAAAGGATATTGTTCATCTAAACTACAAACAAGAAATAAAAGACAGAAAATTAAAGAGACTAAACTAGGTGAAACGGTGCTTGAGTAGTAAACATTCTCGAGGGAATCAGAGTCATCACCACAAGTCAATGCTGACAACACATGATAAACATGGCTCTCTAATTATATCACTAAGCCTCTTGTATATGATCTCGCGTGGATGGATGCATCCCTACTAAGGTTACCGCATACACTTGTACCACCACCCTGATTCCCCACTTCGGTTATCACAACGATGATTAAGGGGAGTGAACTCCCCATGGTCACGGCCTTAAGTTCTAGGGTTCTACACTAATCCCTATTGTAATGATCAGGGAGGATGCGAGAATAGGTCCTGTCACTACCTACCCTTCTCACTGATATGACTTACCTCAAGTCCACAAGGGGCTAGTGTTGCGCGAGCGCTCTTCACAACACCATGAGACAATCAACACACCACATATAAAGAGAATATTGGATCTCTTATTCAACAAAGTACTAAACTAAATCAACTACTCAAACATAGGAGACGGAGAAGGCAAGTTACAAGCCAACACTGAGCCAGTGGAAGAGAGGAGCATGGTGGTCATGGTGATGGCAACAGCGGCCGCGGTGGAGATGGTGATGGTGGCAGCACATGTGATGAAGACCGCACTGACCCCAAGGGCGGTCCTCGCGGTGTAGGCTCCCCTTCTTCTTCCTCTTGGATTGGCTCTTGTCTTCTGTATGGAGGAGGTCTTGGAGCAACAATGGAGATGGATGACGGCTGCATGGATGAATGAATGTGGATGGAGGTGGCGGCTAGAGTTGATGGTGCTTATATGAAGGCCTCCCGGTATCTCCTCCGTTGATGTGGTCAGCCAAGGGCTCAAGATGAGGCTTATCTTCTTCCAATCCCTTCATTATGAGCCAAGGATCCCGTGGGAACAATTGGGGATGAAATTGGTGAAGAATCTCGTCTAGATAGGCAACTTTTGGAGCTATGTGCACGTCAAACGATCGCACATGGTCGTTTGGAACTCGTCTTTCGTGTAGTCTTTCTATGGTAAAACGTCCATCAATTCTTCATATGAACTTGGAATTTGATATTCTTGGGCTCATATGAACGACGACGATCCATTTCTGGTCTTAGATCTTGATTTGGAGCACTTTATAAAAATGACTTTTTCCGACCTTCGAAATGGCTGAGTCCAACCCCTGGCTGACTTCGTATTGAACCCATCTTTCCTCATTTCATCATGCTTGGTCCTTGGTTGCTCCAATATACCTATAGACATAAGAAAACAAAGAAAACTAACAAAAACCAAAGAAATACACAAATGTGCAATGCTCACAATGATAAGTGTTAAAATCGGTAATCATGCATAATGGACATATATTTGGTTCAATGGGACATAACATATGAAGAGAACATGCAACATATGAGATCTACAAATGCGTAAAGTATAGAGCCATCACTAGGACGAAGACCGAATCCATGAAGTAGTCGAACAAGCATAGTCGAACGAGTCATCACACTTGCAATGTTACCAGGAACTATCGAGAAGAAGCACAACTATAAAGAAGCAAATAAGACAGTAAACAAAAATAACATAACCATGGGATGATGCACCATCAAGTATGATGCATGTCCAGTTTTATGAGTCATGGCATTATAAGGTGCAACAATCCAATACTACACATTAAGTAAACCTCAATATGCAACGAGTTGCATATTGGCGAAACTCCACATCCAAGTATTTAGGTCACCCCCATTTATGCTACTCATCAATATTAAATGTTCCTTAACATAGCAAAAGGTGAAGCATAAGTAAACTAACATATCTAGTCAATTTAAACAGGGAAGGAAGCAACACATAGCAATTCCGAAAAATCCCCATGTCATTTTCGAATTTGGTACTGTTCTAATCTAAACACGATTTAAAGTTTTTAAACAGCAAAATAAAATGCACTATGTTATCTACATGTTTTTTAGTCAAGTTACATATATAATTATTTAATTCAGAGCTATTGTTTAAAAGATGTGATCAACACAAGTTTAGCATGTCATTAATGCAAACAATAATTACAAATATTTTAATCATGGATGCAAAATGATATTATGAAACTACATGCATTTCTAAGCAAGTTTCACATATAACATGATCCAAAAGGAGCCACGGTTCAAAAAATACAACCAACACAAGTTTTAAATATAATCTGCCAAAACATTGTGGAGCCTAATTGCGAGCAGCCAAACATCAATCTATAGGATGCTAACATGCACAAAAATGATATGCACTTGTAGTAGAGTTAAAATGCTAGATTTTACCAATAGGGTTCGAGTTCATAGGTATCAAGGTTAATTTGATATGATTTATGCAAAATGCAATGTTCTGTTAAATTTTAGGGACTTGGTGAAAATTTGGAGTTTGGGAAACATTAACATTATGATGCAGTCTCGGGATGCACAAAACAACATGTAAACTAGTTTTAATATTTATCATAATGATATATACATGTAGTATACCTAGCAATCTTCATTTACTCCGTTAGCACAGCTCGCTGCTACTTTTGAGTTGTGTTGGGATTTCCCCGAAGAGGAGAGTGTCGGATTTCAGGTTCCGCAAACCCTTGAGAGGTTTGAACTCTGGGGTGCGTGCGGAGATCTCAACCTACCCAGCCTCCCTACTCGCGATCATCACATCCTAGCACGTCGAGCTCAAAGGGACAGAGAGATACACCAGTTTATCCTGGTTCGGGCCACCTTGTAGTGTAATACCCTACTCCAGCTTTGTGGTGGATTTAATCGAGGGCTGAGGATGAACTAGTACAGTGGATGAACAACCTCAGGAGGTGAGGTGTTCTTGAGCTCAAGTGAGCTGGTGAGGTGGTGATGAAGGAATGGATTTGATCCGTTCCAGTTCGTCCCTTCTATGGTGGTGGCTTGGTCCTATTTATAGTGGCCTTGGTCCTCTTCCCAAATGTTGGCGGGAAGGGATCCCATAACGGCCAGATTTGAAGGGAGACAACAAGTACATCCTATCCTGACTAAAGTGGTCTTCGCCTGCAAAAGTTCCTGGTCATGACGCTGCGGTGGGCTCGGCGATGACCTCCGTCCTGCCGTGCTAGCGGTCTTGGTCTTGTTGCACCATAATGGAAACCTTTGGATGATTCCTCGGGGACTCTGTGCCTTCTGCTTGCCTCCTTTGCACCAAAGAGGGAACTGGTACTCTGCGCTTGCTGGCGCCTACCTGGCGCTCGCCTAGCCATGGTCGTCATGGCTCACATTAGCTGAGCCTCATGAGGTGAACTTTGCATAGAAATCTCTGCTCCTCGGGGGCCAGCCCTAGGAGGTCGATCCCCTTGGAGGTCTTGGTGTCATTCGCCTCGTGAGGATTGGCCCCTCGCGAGAGTCTTGAGTTGTCAATGCTGAAGCTGGGTCGTACTAGGCCGTCGATGGAGCGACGTCGTGGGCCGCAGGCATGCAAGTCTGGGTACCCCCGTATCCAGAACGCCGGTAGTAGCCCCCGGGCCCAAGGCGTGCTCGTACTTGGCTTCTAGGAGAAGCCAAGGGGCAAGTGCGGAGCGCCACGGGCCCTAACCGCCTGCGGCCTTGGATGACGCGTGGCGATTGATGGGACATCAGCATCTCCACTTCCCCATGCTGCCTCGGCAACCGTCCCCGGCTCACAAAAAGGGGCTGACACCTACCGCTGAGCCTTCATTTCCTTCCTTTTGTCTTGCTCCAGATCCCCTTCTCTCCCTATGCCAGAAAAATTCTCCAGATCTGCTGATCCTTCCTACCAAGCTCTCGCCCAATGGCCACCAAGAAAGCTAAAGCCCCAGCGTCAGCTACCGGCCCCGCCTGGTTTGAGCCGATGCTGATCACACCCTCCGTTGCTGAGGAGAAGCTCCAGACTGTGCTTCTCCTGATGGTGAGCGATGACAGCGAATGGGGGAAGACAGCGGTCCGGGTTGCCTCCGCCGAGCCGAAACCCGTGAACAGTCCTCCTTTTCTCCATCTTCGCCTTCTACTGCGAGGCGTTCGTGGGGGTGATGCCCTCCATCGCAATGCTCTGCCACTTCTTCTACCTCCGCGTGAATGGCCACCAGCCCACAGGGTGTGCTGGCTTCATTGCGGCCCATGGCAGCAACATGATTTCCCACACCGGGAAGAAGGTGGGGTATGTCCGAAACAAATGGGTCCTCATGGATGCCAGGCGCTCCCACGTCCTACTGGAGCTGCCGACCGGGCTCCCGTCATCCGAGAAGGGGTCGTCTCATGAGAAGATTATCGACCCCCAGGTGAGGCCGCTGATGGGGAAGATGGAGGATGACTTGAAGGACGAGAAGCTGATGGGGGCCATGATTGTCAAGGAGTTCCTCACGCAGCGCCTGGCGCCGCTCTAGGAGCGCTCTCGCCCCTTGTGGAAGCTTGGGGGTGCAGAAGACAAGCTTTGGCTGCGCCAAGACAGCCTACCTAACGAGGAGTTGAGCAAGGTCCTGTTTCCTTCACCGGGAAGGACCCGAGCGGCCCTCCAGATGATTACCTCCCGCTGTACCGCTGAGAAGATGGGGAGGAGATTGCCGCCGCCATGCCTATCTTTGACAAGCGCGTGCTCGTGTCGAAGGGTCCTCCCCCACCGGCCGCCTCCTTGGTGGACCTGTCCTCCGATGACCTTTCCTCTAAAGCCACCGAGGAGGGGGATGGGGAAATCTCTGCCCCGAGGCAGAGAGACCTCCTCCGCGACTTCTCCGACGATGACGACGAGGGCGCGCATCCGGTCATGGAGTTGGCTCACCCTGCCGGGGTCACCACGAGATCCGGGGGGACCTCCTTGAAGAAGTTGAAGCGAGCGGCCGTGAAGAGGGGCAGGTCGGCGCTGGTTCCCCCAGGCAGCGCTCCACCTTCTCCGTCGCCATCCAGCACGGTGCCGACCATGTGCTAGCCTGCTCCCAAGAACGTAGCTCCGGCCGTGCCTGTGAAGCCCACACTGATAAGCCTGAACAGGAACTACATCGCCACTATAACATCCCAAATTTTCTATTTGGAATGTTATACATTTTATCATCATTGCATATCATATTTTATTGCATTTTGGGTTGATCCTAGAAATTCTACGCAACTCAAGGACCCATAGAGTAAGTTGAGGATTTCGTTATTTTCATATTTAAGGTTTTCTCAAATTTTGAAAAGAGGATCTTTTGATTTTAATTATTTTCTCTTCGAATATTTCCAGTATGAATATAAAAGAGAGGGGATAAAATGACTTATCCAAAATAAAGAAATATTGGAGGAAAAATATTAAAATAAAATAAGAATTTTATTCGGCGTTTTTTTGCTATTTTATTTCAATTAGGAAAAAAAACGCGTTCTTAAAAATTGCATTAGAGGTCCAAATAAATGTTCACCTTGTCCGCCTTATTTTTAGAGGACGGGGAAAATTTATTTCAGGATTTTTGGAGTCCGTTTAGTATTTCTTTTAATCATTTTTTTGCGTGTCGGAATTATTTTAAAAAAAGGAAACCGACCTACCAGGCCGTGTCCGCCTGGGACACCGACCCGGCCGGCCCTTTAAAGGCCGAAGGCCCGAGCCGGGCCGCTGCCCCACCCGAAACCCTAGCCCGACCCCGCCGCCGCCGCCACGCGCCGCCGCCGGCGCCCGTCCCAAGCGCCGCCGCCGCCGTCGTCACGAACGCCAAGGTAGCCACCGGTTTTTTTAAAACCATTCGGTTTTATTTCGAAAACCTAGATTCGGTTTTTTAGATTAGATCGGTTCGGTTTTTTCCGGTTTAGTTAAATAGCGGACGTTCGTCCGTACGTCCATTTTAACGAACGGTGTTCACCCATTAGCCGTAGACAGCGAACGTTCATTCGTTAGTTTGTTCATCAGTTTTACTTTTCCCAGGGTTTTCCGCGATTATTTTCGATCACGATTTTTGCCTTGATCTTTGTTTTAGTTTATCTTTTTGCTCGTTTATCGGAATTAGGCGATTCAAGCGCCTAGATCTTCGTCTCGAAGCACCCTTTCTGTTTAAGCAACTTGAACAAGATTTTGGTACTGTAAAATTTGACTTTAGTCCAGATTAGTAAATGAATCTTGTTTCTTTCGCCGTTTGAGTTTCGTTGCTTCGTTTGATTTGATTCTTTTTGCAAACCGGAGTTCTTCAGTTGAACTTTCTGGTTAGATCTTTTATTTGAGTTTTACCCGTGCTTCTAGTTGAGTTCTTATTGTATGCTTGTTTGTTTGCGATAGAGTACCCGGAGTGCGAAGCGTGCTACTACGAGTCTCTAGGTTTCACGGATCATCAGCAAGGCAAGTAACAGTTTGATCATACCTCTTTACTACCCAATTTTATTGCATTAGATGAAATCCTCAAACATTGCATGGTTAGGATCTGATTAACATGTGGGTTTTGTGAAGTAGATGATGAGGTGGAACCTATTGTCCTGTTTACTAGAGTTACTTTTACGTGATGCTTATATTGCTATGCTATGCTCGTAGACGTGCTTTGGATGAGTGTATCCATGACAGATGTGAGTATTTTTAATTAATGGTTGACTTAAGGTGGCTACTTAAATACACATCTGGGTGGATTGCTTGAGGCCCCCTGGAGTACCCAGTGGTTGTCAGGGCACCTAGAGAATCCAGTGTTGTCCTAGGATATCCCGGAGTACCAGTGTGATCATCCTACGGTTTGCCACCCAGGCTCAATGGGATCATGAGATTATTCATGCTAGAAACCTCCGTGTGCAGCCACAAGCCAATATGGGCTCTGGCATAGTTGAGTAAGTTGTGTGAAGCTCTTGAAGTGGTAGATTAGCAGATGTAGTGGGTTGTAGGTGGTACTGTCTATCCAGAGTAGAGAGTTAATGCTTTAGAAAGAATGTGTCTCGATTCTCCGACCATGGATGTATTCGAGTCTTGTGGGGAAAAGTGTGCAAACCTTTGCAGAGTGTACAAACTAATCATGGTTAGCCATGTCCCCGATTATGGATGTTTTGAGTATCTAGTTCTTGGATTATCATGTTGGTCTCATCACTCTAAAGTTAATTTGATTGGGTTAATGATGATGTTTAATTGGTATTGAGTTGGAGGAACCTTCTCAATGTTTAACAACCACCATGATAGTTAAATAAATTTATTCCTTTGTTGTAGGAAAAAATTGGCTTTATGCAAAACTGTAACCATAGAGCTTTCCGCCAGCCCTATATGGATGTAGTGATATCAGTTATTCTGTTCATTACTCTATGTGTTACATTGCCAGCATATTCCATGTGCTGACCCGTTTCGGGCTCCAACGTTTCATGTTGCAGACTTTTCAGACGACAAGTAAGGTGCCATAGGTCGTTTTCTTTCACTCGGCTATGCCGTTGGAGTTGATGGACTCACTTTATCTTCCAAGCCTTCATTGTTATCGTTTTTAGATGGCCTTAAGCCATATTATTGTAATAAGTTCTCTTTTGAGGCATTCGATGTAATAAGTGTGTGATTGCCACTCTGTTATAAATCCTCAAGTACTGTGCGTGTCAGCATTACCGATCCAAGGATGACACTGATGCACAGAGACTAGACTGTATGAGGTCTGGTCGCTATAAGATGGTATCAGAGCACACGCTGACTATAGGACATGACCACTAAGCTTAAACCATAGGCCACTCTCTCTCTCTCTCTTGTCATTTCTGACTCCTCTTCTTTTTCTACTCTATAGGATGGCAGATGCAAGGAACAAGTTTACATAACCGGATGAAGACACACCTTTCGGACGACACTTGAAGGAAGTTACTAGGTACCTGAACATCAGAATACCAAGCTTCACCGGGATCTACATTGCCACTTTACCAGAAGAGGAGCGTTGGATTATTAGAGTTCAAGTTCCAGGAAGGACGTTCATCCCACTCACTGAGCCCATAGAGTTTTCCTTTGATGCACCAACCTGGAGTCTAGGAAAGAGCATGGCAGCCCACATCACCATGGGATGCATTGGAGAAGTTTACCACAAGGATCTCAAGGATACTATCTACCAGATTTGTGGGCGCCGAGATGAGCAATGTGATATGGTCAGCACCAGGAAGGATAGGTCCATTGCAGCCTTCATCCAGGAGTTAAACCAGCACATTCGACGCCAGGAGAACCAGATGTGCGCAGGCATGATAGATCTGATGAAGGCAATGACCAGAATCATGGAGCTGGAGGGAGAACTCAAGTCTACACGCGATGGATATGAGGAGGAAATGACAATACTCATGGAGAAGAATGACGATTTGATGAGGAAGCTAGGAGTATTCATGGGAGACCCCGCGCTAGGAGGAGAACACGACGATTCCACTTGTCCAGAGAACTACATCATCATCGACGACACTGACTTGGACCCCGATGATAGCGATGATGACTATGTTGATGAAGCTGGAGCAGATATCATGGAGTCTTCCACCGATTAAAACTTCTAGTCAACCACCATATCAGTAGTAGTATTCCCCCATGTATATAGTATAGTCCGAGCACTTTTGTAACGAAAGTTAGACCGCTTGTATGCACTTGTTTGAATTGATTGAAGTGATATGATTATGTTTGTCTCATGTGCATATGGTTAGTGTTTTCCCTCTCGACCTCATTCTATCCTATTTTCTCATCTTTTTCTAAACCCATCAGATGCCTCTGAGACGCGACAATGGATTTGCTTTCCCGCCGGAGCTCACTCAGTTGATACAGCAACAGAATGCCTTGATGCAGATACTAGTCTAGAACCAGAACCAGGGGAACAACAACAACAACAACCCACCACCACCACCACCACCTGTTGATCACTTAGACCGTTTCCTAAGGTTAAATCCGCCGGTGTTCTCCAGTAGCACAGAGCCGATTGTTGCAGATGATTGGCTCGGCAAGATTGGAAGGGAGTTGACCACTGTAGGATGCATAGATGTGGAGAGAGTGCGTTTTGCCGCACATCAGCTTGATGGACCTGCAGCATCATGGTGGGATAATTTCGCAGCCACTTACCCCATCGACATTGTTACATGGGACCAGTTTCAGCAGGCTTTTTGCACTGCCCATGTTTCAGCAGGTGTCAGTGTCAAAACCGGCGGATCTTGGGTAGGGGGTCCCGATCTGTGCGTCTAAGGCTAATGGTAGCAGGAGGCAAGGGACACGATGTTTTACCCAGGTTCGGGCCCTCTCGATGGAGGTAAAACCCTACTTCCTGCTTGATTGATCTTGATGATATGAGTATTACAATAGTTGATCTACCACGAGATCGTAGAGGCTAAACCCTCGAAGCTAGCCTATGATGATTATGATTGTGTCTCTAAGGACTAAACCCTCCGGTTTATATAGACACCGGAGGGGGCTAGGGTTTACACAGAGTCGGTTACAAAGAAGGAAATCTATTATCCGAATCGCCAAGCTTGCCTTCCACGCAAAGGAGAGTCCCATCCGGACACGGGACGGAGTCTTGAGTCTTGTATCTTCACGCTCCAATAGTCTGGACAAAGTGTATAGTCGGGCTGTCCGGATATCCCCTAATCTAGGACTCCCTCAGTAGCCCCTGAACCAGGCTTCAATGACGATGAGTCCGGCGGGCAGTTTGTCTTTGGCATTGCAAGGCGGGTTCCATCTCCGAGTACTCCAAAGTATTTACCGAACACTTAAATCGTGTCCGGATCTAGAAGACGATCTTCACATGCCTTTATGGGGGAGAACGATATTCCACAAATACAACCTACTGACATTTTTAGATAGCGCTACATAACATCATGGTAGAGACATTATTGAAGTGTCTCTCCACAACCAACCACCGCACACATTGTAAGGCGGTTTTCCGGGCACGTCTCGTCGAAGCAGAGATCATGTTCCCCTTATCGCGGGGCTTTCATTAATACGGGCATGGGCAGCCCAATTGCACCGCCAATCGCGGCGAGTGCGGAACGAGCGAGTTCCAATAGGCAAGTGGGGAGGCGCAAAAGCTTTTATCGCCTCTATAAAGAGATAAGGTCTCTTCCTCTTCACCCATGTCTTTCCCTTCGCTTGTCCATTCCTCTTTTCTCAAGCCCTAGCGCCCAAGCACTCGTATTCTCCACCGAAGAGAGGTTCTCCGAAGATGTCCGGATTCGGAGCAGGAGGCAAATGGATGGCTTCTACCATCCGGGAGAAGGATATCAAAAAGCTCCGAGAGGCAGGGTACCTGGCCAAGAAAATCGGCCACCGTCTTCCGCTGGCGGGACAGATCGTCCCTACTCCGGAGCCCCACAAGAGGGTCGTGTTTCTTCCTCATTTTGTCCACGGGCTCGGGTTTCCCCTTCACCCATTCGTTCGCGGCATCATATATTATTACGGGATTGATTTTCATGATCTGTCCCCCAATTCTTTTCTTAACATCTCGACATTCATCGTCGTGTGTGAGGCTTTTCTCCGTATTTCGCCCCACTTTGGTTTATGGCTGAAGATCTTCAACGTGAAGCCCAAGGTGGTCAATGGAGAGCACGCCGAATGCAGCGGCGCCATGGTGAGCAAGATGCTCAAGGTCATATGGCCGACGGGTGCCTTCAATGATTTCGTCAAGGAGTGGCAGCAGCAGTGGTTCTATATCACCGAACCGCGCGGTAAAAAGTGGGCCGTTGCTCCTGAATTCAGATCCGGAGCCCCCTTGCGGCTCATGTCCTGGCCCGAGAAGGGCCTGAATTGGTCCTTATCCGACGAGCTGTCGGTGCTCCAAACGCGCGTCCAGAGTGTGGTCGACAAGGATATCAAACTCGTCAACATAGTCCAGGTGATGTTAGTTTGCCTGGTTCTCCCTTGCCAGCGTCGAGCCTGCAATTTATGGGAATACGACCCAGCCGAGCACCAGACCCTATGAGAGCTCTATGGCTCCTCCCACAAGGACATCTGGAAGGTGCTCTTTAAGTCCGGCAAACCGTGGCCGGGCTACACCGAGGACCGCGGGTATCAACTATCCTGCTCTGTAAGTCCGGTAAGTCCTTGATGTGCTCTGTCCATCCATGTTTTAGCTAGCATGTCCAGAGGGAGACGCTTTCATCATGCTTTCTACAACAATCCCAGGAATGGACGAAAGAGGTGGAGCGGATACACTGTCCTGCCCCGCTCCCGGAGGAACCGGACGGGCCTCTTCTGACGAAGATGCTGGTCCCAGCAAGAAAGAGGCCTTTAAGAAGGTCAAGAAGACCCGGAGTGGCCTCCATCGTCGCGATGCTTGAGACACAAAATCCGAAGACTCCAGCGACCATCCCTCATCCGAAGATTAAGAGGAGGAGGAAGAAGACGGGTCCCCCGCAGGGGGAGGGAAAAAAGGACGGCTTCCTCATCCCTGGAGGCCGAATCGCCAAAGAGGGGGAAAGGTTCCCTCCTAGAGGCGTTCACCACGGCTGCTAATAGCAGCCCGGAGTGGGATCCTAGGGCCCAGCCCCTGGTAAAATGGTTTAAGTACACGAAATCCGAACACGCCTATGTGCCCGAGGTCATTAGGATGTAGTAGTTTTAACTGTCACCGTACTTCGTGCAGCCCGGCGAGGTCCCACGCCGGACAGTCCTCATCGGAGGATTCGCTGAGCTCAGATGCCCTGGAGAGCGAGACACCTCTAGAGGCCCCTTCCCCGAAGCCTAGACGCGACACCGAGGTGTCGTCTCAGCGAGACCCGGACCAGGGGGGGCATATCTCTGGGACCGGATACACGGGAGCAGCGGCTCCCATGCGTGTCGACGGCAGGGGCGATCTTAGGTTCGGCCCGCAGCCGGACACGGTCCTGGAGACCTTTAAAGTTCCAGGATCGGGTGAGCAGCCACCTTTAGGGGGAAGCTCGCCCACTCCGCCAGCAACCTCTGTCCAAGCAGAGTTGCTGGGTGGCCTATTGACAGCGCTAAAGAGCGCGTCCATCATTGATGAACATCGTGCCCTCATGGGTGCGGTGATTGAAAAGATTTAGTCCGCTGAGAGCGGACTGAATGAATCCTGCCTTAGCCTTATAAAAGGCTTTGAGGTATGTTTTTAGAAACCTTTGGGAGATTGTCATAGTATGAGTAGTAGCCCCTCATGCACTGTCCGGTGAAAGAGAGAGAAAGCAAGACAGGGGATCAAATTTCCGCTTTGTAGGAGACTCAGTTAATGACGGGTATCCCTTTGTTTGACAATAGGCGTCTCCAGAGACGACTTCCTCTCATAATGTGGAGGTGTCCGGACTAAAGCAGAGTCTAGAACGGGTCGAAGCGGAACTTGGCCGCGTGAAGAAGCAGTTGGAGGACGGGCAAGGTATGTCGAAACCTTTTGCTAAGTTGAGCACGAATTAGAAGTTGTTCATGATGAAAATATTTGTATTGTATGCTCTAGGAGCGAGTGCCGAAATTGAGGCACTGAAGAAGGCTGTGGCCAAAGCCGGCAAGAAGGCTGTCGCCGAGCAGGCTCTACGTGAGAAGCACGAGGCCAGGGTCATTGAAGCTGAGCGAGATCTCCAGGAGGCCATGAAGAAAAGCGAGACCTTGGAGCAGAGTCTAGCAGCGAAAGAATCCGAACTCGCCCAAGCTCTCCAAGCCGTAGATGATGCTCGAGAAGATGCCCGAGGTGCTCCGAAGGACATTCAGGAGGCACGGGAGGTTGCGGCTGGTAAGGCCTTTTGTACTCAAGGCCATTTTTACATAGTAATGGGAGGAATTCTAAGTTGAATTATTGTTTCTCCAGGGGCGTTTGTAGACCTGCCACGCAGCATATCAGATGCTGCCCAATTCTACCGGACTGAGGAGAAGAAGTCTACGGAGAAGCATTTCTGGTCGCAGTATTTGGCGCCGAATTATCCGGTGCCCTTTATCGATCAGCTGAAGCAGCTGGTCAAACTGCACCAGGCGGCCGAACTAGCCATGAAGGACTTGGTTGTCCGGCTGTGGCCTGCGGAGCCAATTCCAAGCAGTTACTCTGGACTCGTGAAGCGGATAGTTGGTGCTTGCCCTCGGCTCGATCTCACTAGGCGATCTGTCTACATAGAGGGTGCACGCATGGCATTTTCCCGTGCGAAGGTGCACTGGGGGAAGCTTGATGCTGAGAAGCTGATGACTGAGGGACCACCAGAGGGTAAGGAGCATCGCAAGCCCGAGTTATACTATGAAGGTGTCCTGAAAGGAGCCCACCTTGTGTCGGATCAGTGTACCAAAGACACTATATTTCCCTGAAGGCAGTCATGCCGTCCTTTGTAATGCGGGATAATGGCACTGTTATTATTTATTGCCTGTTTATATGAACATTTATTCTTACTGTGTGGCTGTTTAGTGTATATAAATCCTGAGAGTTGGCCAGTCGTCGGCTTCTGCCCCCACGTAAAAAGTACGGGGGTGTTCGGGACATACCTGAACACTCTTTATCCCCTTGTTGGGTCCTTTTAAGGAGGTGTTCCTCACCACGAACCAGGCAATCAGACTATAGGGCTTTATCACTATCACTTAGCCATAGGAATTCGAGTATGGTGGGCGCAGCCCCTAGTATTCGGAAGACCGTACTACGGGCTCTAACGGCACCTGATTAGGAAACCGATCCGTCGCACTCTGCATTGAATATGGCATTGTGCGGAATGAATCTTTAAAGATTTTACAACCTCTCGAACAGCTGACCAGCTCTCGCCATATCATGACAGTCACTTTTCAGCTTTCTCTACTAAGGTGCTCGTCCGGAAGAACTGGGACACAATCACAGTAGTTCTCCCAGTGCTACCTTAGCCGATAGAGCGGAACGTAAGGTACCAAAACATGGGATCCGGGCAAACCCAACTAATGACCCAAGACATGATTCAAAGCCGATGCATATAGTGCTATAAGTTCGAGGTGCCGAGCGACCTAAAAGGTGGCCGGACTTTATTGCCATATAATGAGTACTATGAAGCCCCTGGCATAGTGGGGCATAACACGATGTACGGGTGCCTTTATGAAGAAAGATCGTCAATGAGAAACGACGGCCGGTGAGTGTTATTTAGGTCTACGTATCGTAGTAGAATGACATGTCTATGTAGTACTGCTTATGAAAAGAGGTGTGCTGGTCGAACCTGTCGTGGCCGGACTGGAGGAAGCTGTGTGTGGATCCAAAATGTATCCGGACTGTCTCCTTTGTGGGGTGGTTACTTATGTGTTCCCGCCTTGTGCGTCCGAGCGGATTCCATGTCACTAGTCCTGTTCTGCGCAAACGTTAGTCTGTAAAGATAACTGCTCAAGGGCAGTTGCATGTCATATTGTGGTTGAACCGCGGGTGCCTGATCGGAGCCTGGCCGAACCAGTTTATCATGCCATAAAAGTAGCTCAGACTCCTCAGTTGGTGTCCTGGTAATTGGCTGCCGAATCGAAATGGGCACAACTCGCTATTCCAGCAGCACTGTGATTTCCACTCTGAGGGTGGAGTTCGGCCTTGCCCATAATTGTGATTATGTCACGCGGGTTTGGCCTGATGTTGTACCCCATTGAGTCTAGCCAACTTGGTTCGTCCCGATAGTATATGGTAGTTACCATATAAGGGGACAATGTCGAAGACTTATTCTTTGGCATGGTGTTTGTTTGGTGATCCGACAACAACCACTGGAGTGGTGGGCCTGTAAAACTTGGCCTTTGCACCTGGCATCTTTTAGAAGATGTTATTAATGGGTTTATGCCCGTAGGGGCTCGTGTGAGATGGAACCCACAAACTATTGGGTCGATGGTAAGTGCAATTAAATTGCCATGGTTGATGTTGTCCGGACGGTCGATGTGATCCAAGACGATCGGCCATATTTTTGTACTGCGGAGGATCTCCCTTTTACGTCGCCATATTTGGTGGGCTTCTCGTTGTTTGAGACTTCCCTTCAATGTTTTTGGCGCCCGACCGGCCGTTTTTGTCACATCCCTAGTTCTGGCCTGACCTATGCTAGCTTCCATGTGTGCATCATGTTTAAATTCAAATTAAATTTGAATTGAGGAATTTTCAAAGCCTCAGACAACCTCTAAAAATAACCAACATTTAAATCTCATCAAATGAGTCCAAGAAAATGTTCATGTTATTCTGTAAAAATATTGGCATAAGGTAAAATTCAAACCAATATTTTTGGAATGACAGAAATATTTATTTTGGGCCTTTGACTTAAATCAATGACATATTTGAGTTGAATTTATTTCTGTTATAAAAGAAATAAAGTTCAAATATTTTTTGTAAGTTTCCTGTGACTTTGGACTAGTTCCTGAGCTCACATAAAATTTACAGAAAGTTTTAAAATGATTTAGTTCTCAAACTAAATCAAAACAAAATAACGGAAAATAAAAAAATAGGAAAGAATAGAGGCTCACCTGACTTACCGCAGCCCACCTGACCTGGCCCAGCTCCTCCAGCCGGCCCAGCCCACTTGGCAAGTGCCAGTCGTCCTCAACCTCTGCCAGTAGGCAGAGGAGGGAGACAGCGCACGGCGCGCGTGCGGGCGCCACGCCACTAGGCTGCCTGCCTGCGTCACCTGGCCACCGCGACGCCTCGCGGCTTCTCCTCGGCGCTGCCTCGGCCCCCTGGTCGTCACTCTCCCTCGGCCTCCTCTCCCCTCCTCTGTCTCTCTCGCACGCAGCCACCGAACGCCATCGCCGCCGCGCTCGCTGCCACCGCGGCCACCGGCCACCCCAGACCTCACCGACGCGCCTAGAAGCTCCGTCTCGACGTCCTCGACCCCCTCGACGAGCCACGAGGCCCCGGACGCGCCGCAACACCACCACCGCCGCCGTTTCCCTCGTCGGCCACCGAAGATCGTCGTCGTCGATTCGCCGTCTCCCGAGCGTCCCCGAGCCCGCTAACCATCCCTACGGATCCGCTGTGAGCTCCTGCCCCTTCTCCCCCTCTCCGCTTGCCTTCTTGTGCACCACAGCGACCACACCGAGCTCGGCCGCACCCGCCGCCGCCACCGCACGTCGCCATCGTGGCCACAGCCACGTTGGCTCGATTCCGAGCACACCACCGTCCTCAAAGCACCCGTAGGAGCCTAGAACACCACCCCACGCACCTCGCCGTGCCCCCTAGCGCCGTGTTCGACCTCGGCCAAACTCCAACGACCGCCAAGGTCGTCGCCGGCGATTTTCCCGGCCACCCCGAGCCCAACCACCGCCACCAAGAGCTGCGGTTTGTTCCCAGCTTCACGTTGGTGGTCACCGCAGCCCATTTGGTCGCCGGAGTGCACAAAAGCACTCTCTCCGCCGCGTCTGGCCTCGCCCGCGGCTAGACACCGGCGGGTTTGACCCGTTGACCTTGACCGGATGGGCTCGGGTTGACCTCCCTGAGTCTATGACAAGTGGGACCCCCCTGTTAATTAACTTAGATTAGAGCTAACTAATATTAGTTAGTTAAACTAACTACTGACACGGAGGGCCCACAGGTCAGTTTGACCTGGACCGGCTCCGTTGACCTGCTGACGTCACACTGACGCACTGCTGACGCAATAAGTATTTCCTGGATTTATTTTTATACAGGAAATTCCAGAAAATAACCAAAACTTCTAAAATTCATAGAAATTCAACCGTAACTCCAAATGAAATAAATTATATATGAAAATTGATCAGAAAAATCCAATCTATCCATCTGTACCATTTTCATGCATGTTAGAACAACTTACAGCTGCTGTTTAGCACAAATCATATTAATGGCATTTAAACCTTCACATATGGAGTTTGAATTTAAAACCTAGGGTTCAAACCAACTTCATTTAACTTGCTGCTAGTTGCATTAGCTCAATCAACAGCATATTGCCATGACATTATCATGCATCATATTTGTTGCATTGCATTGATTGTGTCCCTCTTTATTTGCTGGTAACTGTCCCCTCTCGATAGACGTGGTTTCGACGATGAGATCGATGACACCGATGAAGAGCTATAATATCTTCAGAAGTGCCAGGCAAGCAAAACCCCCTTGTTCATTCCGATACAATCCCACTCTCTCGCTCTTGCTCTCTTTTATTGCATTAGGACAACATCGATTCAACTGTTACTTGCTGCGGTAGTTGAACCCCTTTATCCTCTGCATGACCTGTCATTCCACAGTAAATAGATGAAACCCACTAGCATGAGTAGGAGTTGTTTGAGCCCTGTTGTGCCTACTCATACATGCTTGTTTGTCATGCCTGCTACTTCTTAGAGTTGAGTCGGGTCTGATTCATCGAGGATGAATCAGAGGTGTGTGAACATGTCCTATTGTGTGTGAGCAAAGTGTGTGAACACGATTTGGTAAAGGTAGCGGTGAGAGGCCATGTAGGAGTACATGGTGGGTTGTCTCATTGCAGCCGTCCTCAGGAACTGAGTTCTGTGTTTGTGATCCATGATTCAGCTACTACCACGCATTGGGCCCGAAACCAATGGACCCTCTCGGCTTCTTAATCACCCTTGTCCTCTGTCCAGGAGTTGCAAGTAGTTTCTGGTGTTTGTAGTATGCTGGAGGCCGTGGGCAGCGCTGACCGGAGGGGTGGGCTGTGATGCGGTAGGCGCGTGGCACGGTGTACCGGGCGCCCGTTTGGTGTCTCGGGAACCCTGCTCACATCGTTTGGGGCTGTGAGCGAAACTTCGGCCGGATCTCCTCATGGATGGAACCCGAATAGGTGATAAACCTGGACTAGGGACTTGAGTGTTTAGGTAGGTCGTGGCCAACACCCTCGTTGGGCTTCCGCTTGAAGGTTGCCAAGTACATGTCATGTAAACGGCGGTAAGTGGTGAGAGCGTGTGTGAAGAAGTACACCCCTGCAGGGTTAACATCATCTATTTGAATAGCCGTGTCTGCGGTAAAGAACTTCTGGGTTGCCTATAACAGTTCATAGACAAGTGAAAGTGGATACTCTAAAATACGCAAGATAAGCGTGAGTGCTATGGGTGGCGTTCTCGTAGGGAGACGGGAGCGGATCCATAGTGGTGTATTGATATGGTGAATATGTGGACTCGTGTGCGCCACCTCAAAAGAGTTACTTGCATTCGTAGTTCAGGATAGCCACCGAGTCAAAGCTGGCTTGCTGCAGTTAAACCCCACCATCCCGTTTATTGATAATGATGCATATGTAGTTAGTTCTGATGTAAGTCTTGCTGGGTACATTTGTACTCACGTTTGCCTATTTTATGTTTTTGCAAAGAGACTTCAGTCTCGCTAGTAGTTCCACGTGGACTTTGACGTTTAGCTTGTTACCTCAGCTACGATCTTGTGCCCTCGGCAGGATCTGGTAGATAGTCAGGCTTCTAAGCCTTTTTCATTTGTAGATGTCTGTACTCAGACATGTTAGCTTCCGCTTGTGCTTTGATTTGTATGCTCTGAATGTTGGGTCATGAGACCTATGTTTGTAATATCTCGCTCCTCGGAGCCTAATGAATAAATACTTGAGTCGTAGAGTCATGTTGTGATGCCATGTTGTATTTGCACATATCGAGCATATTGTGTGTATGTTATTGAAATGCTTGGTATGTGTGGGATCTGACTATCTAGTTGTTTATCTTTAGTAGCCTCTCTTACCGGGAAATGTCTCCTAGTGTTTCCACCGAGCCATGGTAGCTTGCTACTGCTCCGGAACACTTAGGCTGGCCGGCATGTGTCCTTCTTCGTTCCTGTGTCTGTCCCTTCAGGGAAATGTCACGCGTTGAGTACCGGAGTCCTGTTAGCCCGCTACAACCCGGTTTACCGGAGTCCTGCTAGCCCAGTGCTACATCCCGGAACTAACTTGCTGATGACCGACAGGTTCGATGCTGGGTCATGGATGCCTGTCCCTGTAAGTCTGTGCCACTTTGGGTTTACGACTAGCCATGTCAGCCCGGGCTCCTTTTCATATGGATGCTAGCGACACTATCATATACGTGTGCCAAAAGGCGCAAACGGTCCCGGGCAAAGGTAAGGCGACACCCGTGGGGATACCGTGTGTGAGGCCGCAAAGTGATATGAGGTGTTACAGGCTAGATCGATGTGACATTGAGTCGGGGTCCTGACAGTTTTGTTTTGAGGATCCGACATTCTCTATTTGTATGCTTGGCCGCCCTTCTAGGGGTACCATGAATTTCACATGGTTGATTGAGTATGCTGCTCGGGCCGAATGGGCTTGAGCTGTTCTTTTTCCGCTAACCAGACTGGGGGCCACTGAATTCGGCATCATCTCCCTTGTCTTGTTCGTCATCATTATTTTTGTGACGCTTATGACTATTGCGTCGAGGTTTGTGGATGCTGCCTCGCGCTCCCTACGTATTACCCCGGACCGTGATGTATTGGCGTCGGGGCATGGGCTTTAGGCCCTTCTTCTTAGGCTTGGGTAGCAAATTGTGCTTTATGTACCTTTTGGCGGGGCGGTCGAGTCCGTATTCCTTGTTTGCCAGGACCTTGGTCCATCTGTCTGTGAGCAAATCTTGGTCAGCTTTGAGTTGTTGCTGCTTCTTTTTCAGGCTTCTCACCGTGGCCATAAGCCGTCGTTTAAAGCGGACTTGCTCTGCGGGATCCTCGGGCACGGAAAATTCGTCGTCGCCGAGGCTCACCTCGTCTTCGGAGGGGGCATGTAGTTGTCCTCCTCCAAGTATCCGTCCATCGCCTGTCCGGCCTACTCAAAGGCAGGTTGATCGGGATTGTATTCATCTTTTGTATCATCCGGATTGTTTTCGTCTCTTGTGACGGTATTGTTGTGGCGGGGCTTGGAGCGGTGCTGATGATGCCCATACTTTGCCTTCTTCCTTGAGGGGCTATCCTCCATTGCCTTCTCGCCATTTGTTTCTTTGGGAGTGTCCACCATATATATATATATATCATATGAGGAGGTGTCCACCGCCCTGTGGATGGTGGTTCCTGTTCTTCTCCTACATCGTCATTCATACCGTCGATGTCTTCAGAGTCGAAATCAAGCACGTCGGTCAAATCATCGACCGTGGAAATGAAGTGGGTGGTAGGTGGGCGACGAATTCCCTCGTCGCCTCCTTCCCACTCAAGCCGGACATAGTTCGGCCAAGAGTCTCCTGACAAAGAGAGAGATTTTAACGAGTTTAGCATGTTGCCAAAGGGCGAGTGCTGGAAAATATCCGCAGCGGTGAACTCCATTACCGGAGCCCAACCAGATTCGGCGGGCTCAGGGATGCGCGGACTGGAACCTGTAGCCGGACATGAGTCCGGGGGTCTAGTGTCATAGGCTTCCTTGGGGGTGAAGTCTGTGTTCGGCTCTACCGCCGGTGAGTGTGCGGCCTCCGGGGCAAGGTCCATCCACCCATCCTCGGATGATGCAATCTACCCCGGATTTAGGTCCGGGGCTCCTATAGGTGCGATATACCGAGTATTGTCCGATAGCAGGTCTAAGCCGTGCTCATCATGACTGTTCGACGCTCCTGGCGCAGGCCTGAATCCGTTGAAGATCAAGTCTCCGCAGATATCGACCATGTAGTTCAAGATTCTGAACCTGACCTGATGGCCAGGGGCATAGCTGTCGATCTTCTCTAGATGGACAAGCGAGTTGGCCTGCAGTGTGAAGCCGCCGAACATGAAGATCTGTCCGGGGAGAAAAGTCTCACCCTGGACCGCGTCGTTGTTGACGTTTGAAGGAGCCATCGAGCCTTGAAGCAACGACACAGAGGAACTCTCAATGAAAGGACAAATGTCGGTGTCAAAACCGGCGGATCTCGGGTAGGGGGTCCTGATTTGTGCGTCTAAGGCTAATGGTAACAGGAGGTAAGGGACACGACGTTTTACCCAGGTTCGGGCCCTCTCGATGGAGGTAAAACCCTACTTCCTGCTTGATTGATCTTGATGATATGAGTATTACAAGAGTTGATCTACCACGAGATCGTAGCGGCTAAAACCTCGAAGCTAGCCTATGATGATTATGATTGTGTCTCTAAGAACTAAACCCTCCGGTTTATATAGACACCGGAGGGGGCTAGGGATTACACAGAGTCGGTTACAAAGAAAGAAATCTATTATCCGGATCACCAAGCTTGCCTTCCACACAAAGGAGAGTCCCATCTGGACACGGGATGGAGTCTTAAGTCTTGTATCTTCACGCTCCAATAGTCCGAACGAAGTGTATAGTCCGGCTGTCCAGATACCCCCTAATCCAAGACTCCCTCAGCAGGAGCTATGGCCATGAAGAAGCGCGAGTTTCGCAACTTGCGCCAAGGAGGATGCACAGTGGGCCAGTATGTGGATGATTTTAGTAAGTTAGCACGTTATGCCCCAGATGACGTTGCTACAGATGCAGCTAAGCAGGAGAAGTTTCTGGAAGGACTGAATGATGAGCTAAGCATGCAGTTGATGGTGGCAACCTTCAACAACTACCAGGAGTTGGTATATAGAGCTCTCATGATTGAAGGGACGTAGAAGCTGATTGACAACTGCAAGAGGAAGTATGCACAAGGGAAGTACCATACAGGAGCTCAGCAGAGGCCCCGTTTTACCCCGAACTCGGGAAGACACATTCACCATAACAATGGAGGCCATAATTCCAATGGAGGGTGTTCACACAACTATAGTGGCCCCAAGAATGGGAATGGGAAAGGAGGAAGCAACGGCCAGAACCGTTCCAACCCAGCAACACCCGCCAAGAAGGATCTAAGTCACATTACTTGTTTCAAGTGCAGGAAGAATGGACATTACGCCATGGAGTGTTCTGAAGCAAAGAATGGTAATGGCAATGGAAGCTCTGGGAAGAAGCCCAACCCTTTCAACAGGGGACAAGTGAACCATGTTAGCGTGGAGGAGGTTGAAGCGCAACCCGATGCAGTAATAGGTAAGTTTTTGGTTAAGTCATTTACTGCAATCATTCTTTTTGATAATGGTGCATCGCATTCATACATATATGGGATTTGTGGATAAGTTTAACCGGCCAACCCAAGCCCTTAGGTCACCAATGTTAGTAACCTCGCCAGGACTAGAGTATATGGCTAGCCTATGGTGTGATCGGTTACCATGAAGGATTGGTAACTATGTGTTCCCCTCAGACCTAATAGTACATGAGTCACAAGGACTGGATGTAATATTTGGCATGGATTGGTTATCGAAGTATGGAGGGAACATTGACTGCGCCGGTAAGTCGATTTTGCTCACTACCCCAGAAGGTAGAAGGATTAAGTATGTATCCCGGCATGTGCCAAATAGGACTCAAGTGAATTCCTTATCAGGAGTTGTACAGGAGGAAGTAGCAGTGGTGAAGAATTTCCCTGATGTATTTCCAGAGGAGTTGCCAGGCATGCCACCGGATAGAGACATTAAGTTTTTGATTGAGCTTTTGCCAGGCACAGGGTCAATATCTAAGAGACTGTATAGGATGCCCGCAAAGGATTTGGAATAAATTAAGAAGCAGATTAAGGAGTTACTGGACAAAGGCTATATTTGCCCAAGTTCGTCACCTTGGGGATCACCAGTGCTTCTACTGGAGAAGAAGGATGGATCGTTGAGGATGGTCGTTGATTATTGAGGGTTGAATGAAGTGACAATCAAGAACAATTACCCATTGCCGATGATCAATGATTTGTTTGACCAGTTGCAAGGAGCTAAAGTATTTTCCAAGATCGATCTGCGATCAGGATACCACCAGCTGAAGATTCGAGAGCAGGATATACCTAAGACAGCTTTTACCACAAGGTACGGGCTATATGAGTATACCGTTATGTCATTTGGTGTGACTAACACGCCTGCCTATTGCATGAACATGGTGAACAAGGTGTTTATGGAGTTTTTGGATACGTTCGTCGTGGTGTTCATCGATGATATATTGGTATACGCGAAGAATGAAGAGGAGCATAAGGAGCATTTACGTTTGGTACTTGGGAAGCTCAGAGAACGTCAGTTGTATGCCAAGTTCAGCAAGTGTGAGTTTTGGTTGAAGGAAGTTGGATTCCTCGGACATGTTATATCCGGAGAAGTAATAGCAGTAGACCCCACCAAGGTTGTTACTGTGAAAAATTGGGAAGCACCCACGTCAGTTGGAGAGATCCGGAGTTTTCTTGGACTCGCTGGATACTACAAGAGGTTCATTGAGAATTTCTCGAAGATTGCAAAGCCCATGATGGAGTTGCTGAAAAAGGACACCAAGTTCAAATGGACTGAGGAGTGTGAGGCCAGTTTTCAGGAGTTGAAGACACGCTTGGTTACAGCCCCGGTGTTGATTCTTCGAGATCAAGGCAAGGATTATCAAGTGTATTGCGACGCTTCTCGTCAGGGACTTGGAGCAGTGCTTATGCAGGAGGGAAGAGTTCTTTCATATGCCTCATGACAGCTTAAACCCCACGAGTTGAATTATGCTACCCATGATTTGGAGTTAGGAGCCATAGTGCATGCGTTGAAGACATGGAGACATTTTCTCATCGGAAACCATTGTGAGGTGTACACGGATCACAAGAGTTTGATGTATATCTTCACGTAGAAGGAGTTGAATCTCACGCAGAGGAGATGGTTGGAGCTCATTAAGGATTATGACATGAGATTACACTATCATCCCAGAAATGCTAACGTAGTAGCCGATGAGTTGAGTCGCAAGAGTCATGTCAATACACTCATGACCGGAGGATTACCCAAGGAGTTAGCCAGGGATCTTCGCGAGCTATGTTTGGAAATAGTTCCGAGAGGTTATGTAGTAGCATTGGAAATTCAGTCTACCTTGATGGATAAGATTAGAGAAGCTCAGAAGACGGACAAAGAGATTGCCGAGATAAAGGAAAGGATGAGCAAGGGAAAGGCTAAAGAATTTCGTGAGGATGAGCACGATACCTTATGGTTTGAAGACCGCGTATATGTGACCAACGACCCCGAGATCAGGAAGTTGATTATGAAGGAGGCCTGAGGGAGTCCTGGACTAGGGGGTGTCCGGACAGCCGGACTATCATCGTCCGCCGGACTCCAAGACTACAAAGATACAAGATTGAAGACTCTGTCCCGTGTCCGGATGGGACTTTCCTTGGCGTGGAAGGCAAGCTTGGCGATACGAATATGTAGATCTCCTACCATTGTAACCGACTCTGTGTAACCCTAGCCTCCTCCGGTGTCTATATAAACCGGAGGGCTTTAGTCCGTAGGACAACATACATTACAACAATCATACCATAGGCTAGCTTCTAGGGTTTAGCCTCCTTGATCTCGTGGTAGATCCACACTTGTACTACCCATATCATCAATATTAATCCAGCAGGACATAGGGTTTTACCTCCATCGAGAGGGCCCGAACCTGGGTAAAAACATCGTGTCCCTTGTCTCCTGTTACCATCCGCCTAGACGCACAGTTCGGGACCCCCTACCCGAGATCTGCCGGTTTTGACACCGACATTGGTGCTTTCATTGAGAGTTCCTCTGTGTCGTCACCGATAGGCTTGATGGCATCTTCAACCAACAACGCTGTCCAGGGTGAGACTTTTCTCCCCGGACAGATCTTCGTATTCGGCGGCTTCGCACTGCGGGCTAATTCACTTGGCCATCGGGAGCAGATCGAAAGCTACGCCCCTGGCCGTCAGGTCAGATTCGGAAGCCTAAACTTCACGACCGATGTCCGCGGAGACTTGATCTTCGACAGACTCGAGCCACAGCCAAGCGCGCCGCACTGTGACGACGGGCATGATCTAGCTCTGCCACCGAACAGTGCCTTGGTGGCCGCACACGGATCCGCTTCGGCCGTTAGTCCGGAGCCGATCACCCAGATTGAGGGCCGGTGGATAGACGCCGCCCTGGGGGCTTCAACATCCACGACGATGGAGCCGAACACTAATCTAGTCCCTTGCGAAACCCGTGATTCCGAGGCGCCAGACTCCTTGCCGGACTCCGAACCTCCCGCGCCCCCACCAATCGATCCGGATTGGGCGCCGGTTATGGAATTCACCGCCACGGACATAGTCCGATGCTCGCCTTTTGGCGATATCCTGAATTCACTAAAGCATCTCTCGTTATCAAGAGAGTCCTGGCCGGACTATGGCCAGGATGGTTGGGGTACGGACGACGAAGAAATTCAGAGCCCACCCACCACCCACTTTGTAGCCACTGTCGACGATCTAACCGACATGCTAGACTATGACTCCGAAGACATCGACGAAATGGACGACGATGCCGGAGACGAACAAGAAACAGAGCCTATAAGGCACGGGAGGACCACCTCGTCACATGACATATACATGGTGGACACCCCAAAGGAGAGCGATAACGAGGACCAACGGGCCACGGCAGAAGATAACCCCGCCGATAAACAACCAAAACGGCGACGCAGACGCTGCCCTAAGTCCCGCCCCGATGACAACAACGCTCCCAAGGAGCCCGCAATACGGCAGGACTGACAAGTGGACGACGAACATGCAGATAAGCAATCGTCCGAACATGACGAGTCAGATAATCATTCCAGGCCCGGTGAAAACAACAGTCCGGACGACCTCATGCCAGACACGCCGCCGGAGAGCAAGAACCTTCGGAAGAGACTCGTCAGTACTGCAAGAAGCCTGAAGAAGGAAAAACGGAGGCTCAAAACAGCGGAAGACACACTCAGAATGAGATGCAGCAAAGTTCTCAAAACCGCAGATAAATACGGCAATGGCCACCAATCAAAGAGCTACCCGAAGCGCAAGCTGCTACCAGAATTCGACGAGGAAGCCATAGAGCCTCCACCGCCCAAAAATAAAGAGGCTGCCTGGTTGGATAGACGGCCAGATGATAGGCCAAATTCTGACAGCAGCGCCACACATAAACCAACCAACGAACTTGGAAGGATAGATGGCCCAGCCAGGTCCATCTACGGGCCAAAGGAGAAGGCCCCAAGAAGCAAGGCAACACGCCAAGTGTCCGATGATAGCGACACACACAAATACAGGGGCGCCGCACACCCACTATGTTTCACCGATGAGGTGCTGGACCATGAATTCCCAGCAGGACTTAAACCCATAAACATAGAGGCCTACGATGGAACAACAGACCCTGGAGTCTAGATAGAAGATTATATACTGCATATACACATGGCCAGAGGAGACGATCTCCACGCCATAAAATACCTACCCCTCAAGCTCAAAGGGCCAGCCCGTCATTGGCTTAAAAGCCTCCCAGAAAACACTGTTGGAAGTTGGGAAGAGCTCAAGGATGCGTTTAGAGCAAATTTTCAAGGGACTTATGTCCGCCCTCTGGATGCAGATGATCTAAGTCATATAACTCAACAGCCCGGAGAGTCAGCGCGGAAATTCTGGAACATGTTTCTTACCAAAAAGAACCAAATAGTCGACTGTCCGGACGCCGAAGCCTTAGCAGCTTTCAAGCACAATGTCCGAGACGAATGGCTTGCCAGGCACCTCGGTCAAGAGAAACCGAGGACAATGTCCGCACTAACAAGCCTCATGACCCGCTTCTGTTCGGGAGAAGATAGCTGGCTAGCAAGATGCAGCACCAGCGACCCAAGTACATCCGAGATAAGAGATGGAAACGGAAAATCACGGCGCAGAAAAGAGCAGCGCCGGCATAAAGAGAAAAGCCCAAAGAGCACGGCGGTCAACGCCGGATTCAAAAGCTCGCGGCCCAACAACAAAACACAGCCTCTTAAGGATGACAGCGATGAACTGTCCAACTTAAACAAGATTTTGGGTCGGATATGTCAAATCCACAGTACCTCCGGAAGGCCTGCAAATCACACCCACAGGGATTGTTGGGTTTTTAAACAGTCCGGCCGACTAAATGCCGAACACAAGGGGCTCGATGCGTCAAGCGAAGAAGATAAACCCCACCAGCAGAGCACCGGAAAACAAAAGATTTTCCCACAAGGGGTCAAAGCAGTAAACTCACTTCATGTGATAATACGGAAAAATAGTGCGGCACTTCCTAAAAAGAGCTTCGCGCAGTCCAACCCAGCAGACCATAGAAATTGGATATCAAAACCAATCACTTTCGACCACCTGGTCTATTCCATAAGCGTTCGAAACGCGGGACGGACTCCCCTGATATTGAAGCCCATAGTAGACGGGTTACAATTTACTAACGTCCTAATGGACAGAGGCAGCGACTTAAACCTGCTGTATTCAAACACAATCCGTAGGATGGGGATAGACCGTACCAAAATCCGACACAGCCGCACTTCCTTCAAAGGAGTGACGCCAGACCCTTACGCCAAGTGCACTGGCTCTATATTACTAGAAGTCGTGTTCGGATCGCCGAACAATTTTTGACGCGAAAAATTAATTTTTCACATCATCCCATTTGAAAGTGGATACCAAGCACTCTTGGGACGAAAGGCTTTTGTCCGCTTCAACGCCATACCGCATTACGCGTCTCTTACACTCAAGATGCCCGGTCCGCGTGGCGTCATTTCAGTGCGAGGGTCACTTAACGACCCCGGACTCGGATAGACGAATCCGGCTTCAGCAGGCTAGGGGCTCCCTAGCCGCATACCTCTTCACAGGGGGCTGCGCGCACAAACAACCGCGGGTTCATACAAACCCCGCTTTAGTAATTTATATTTCTTCTTTTACACATCTATTTTTCGCACACATCGTTTTCAAACTGAGCGTTCCTCTCTTTTTACAGATGAACAACGTGCATACCGGTCCAGGATAACGGCGCAACGGAGACACAGGCGCAGACGTGCAGTAGGGACCCGTTGTGAGGATTCTTTTCAGATTAAGACCCTGCGTAAACCTTTTTTACTGTCTCTTGTTGTTATTCTCCCTTGGTTTCTCCCTATAGCCAATGCGGAGCCTGACATTTTGGCATCAGCCGCGTTAGTAGACCATGCCCGTACCTGGACACTAGGGGCTTAGGGCATCGTTCTGCCCATTATTATAAAGACCGAACACCTTAGGGAGTGTTCGGCATCTCGAGTTAGGCATTATATGCATCAGCTCTGAATCATGTCTTTGGTTAAATGTTGGGTTTGCCCGGCTCCTGTGTTTTCCTGCCTTACGTTCCGTATCATCGGCTAACGCGGCACCAGGAGAACTACTGCGATTGTGCCCCAGTTTGGCTGGGCGAGCACCTCAGTAGAGAAAGCCGAAAACTGACTGTCATGATACAGCGAGAGACTGGTCAACCACTCGATCGACTACCGGAATGTTTAGAATTCCCAGCTTTGACGAAGGACCGTTTCCCGGTCAGGCACATACGCGCCCCGAATTCAGCGATGTGCGGTGCCACCAGGGGCTATATCGTAGCCCCACCCTCAAGCTCCACTGGCTAAGTGAAAGTGATAAAGCATTATAGTCCGGATTGCCTCGTTCGCTACGCTAACACCTCCTTAACAGGACCGAGACGTCGGATTAAGAGTGAAAACGCGCTATTTTTGCGAACACCCCCGCACCTTGTGCATGGGGGCTGAAGCCGAAGACTGCAATCTTTCAAGTTATACAAATGTATACGTAAACGGCCGCACAGGAGAAGTTTTACTACTTGGGACGCACAAGTATAAAAAGCAGTTATATCATAATCATTGTTTTACAAGCTAAAACGTTCATTTGAACGTGATATTTTTCGAGCACTGCGACTCTATTACATGAGCGCCACGCATAACTTCCCCGAAATAGTGCTCGGCAGGGAGCCGGCTTTCATCCGAACCCTGGGCGGCAACAGCGGTGGCATCCATCTCCGGACAGTGCGTCTTCACACGGGCAAGAGCCATCCGCGCGCCCTCGATGCAGGCCGACCGCTTCATCTCCTTTATATGCGGCACCGCTCCAAGGAATTGCTGCAGTAAGCCGAAGTAGCTCGTCGCCTTGGGCCTCTCTGGCCAGACATGGGCCATGATGTCAGTCATGGCAAGTCCGGACAATCTATTTAGCTCGGCCCATTCGGCCAACCGGTCTATCAACGAAAGTGAGCGGTCCGGACTATGGAATTGAGACCAGTATAGCTCTTCCGTCTTGTGATCCTCCTGGCTCCGGAAGTGCTCAACGGCATCAGCCGCACTTGCAGCTAAGTCCATATACGGATCCTCCGGACTCCACAGCCGCTCAAATTGAGCATACTTTCCATCCATAAACCGGCGACGCAGCAGAAAAGGCTTGCCAGCCACGATATCTCTGGACTGGCGCAGTTCCTCCTTCATAGCCCGCATTGCAGAGCGGGCATCCTTGGCTTCGTCTGTGGCCTTCTTCGGGTCTTCCCGCTCCGATAAGCGCTCCTTTTCAAGAGCCTCATTGCGGTCGGCAGTATCCTTTACTTTCATGGCCAATTCGGCCACCTCTGCCCTGCTTAGGCAGTGCGCAGCCCTTTCGGCATTCAACTCCTCGGCCGCCCTCGAGGCAGCCACGTCACTCCTTCGGGCATGCTCCTTAGCTTGAGCAAGTTTGGCCCGAAGTCTCTCCACGGCAGCAGCACCGTCTGTACAACAGCATATAACTTATCAAGAGGAGGGCTTTGACCCCATTAATAAAGCGACCGTGGAGAACTCATTTACCTTGCGACTCGTCAAGTCGCCGGTTGACAAGCGCGATGTCCGCATCCGCCGCGTCAAGTTGCCGCATTAACTCGGCAACCCCACTAGTCCGGCTAGCCCTCGGACTATCCGCCACCTACATAGGAACGGCGACATTCATTTCTTGAGATTTCGATCCTCGGCACGCTGTCGTCTTCGACAACCTACCGAGTCTCAGGGGCTACTATCTATACAGAGCACACTTTCATGTGCAATACTGTTAAAAATAGAAGGTGCATCATTTTTGCGTACCTCAAATCCCGCCAGCAAACTCATAGCGGCGTTACGCAATCCGCTCTCGGCGGACGAAATCCTTCCAATCACCATGTGCATCAACGCACGATGATCTTCTGAAATGGACGCCCTCTCAAGCAGATTCTTCAGTTCTCCCGGCCGGATACTAGTGGGTGCCGAACTCTCTGGCCCCTCCGGACTCGGGGATACCCTCTGTGACGATACTTCAGGCTCGCCTGCCTTATCTGACGGCGCTGTAGACGGAGGCGTTTCGCTCTCCATCATCTCCGGAAGAAGGTCCACCGAAGATGAACTCATCTGAGAAGGCTGCAGATCCGAACTGCAATATAAATATTTCGGTTACCCACAGAAGCACAAATGAAGGCATTTCCTTACTAATTAACTCCCTTTTTCATACTCACGGCTCGCTGGAGGGCTGATCCTTTGGCGATGATTGTGCGTCCGGATTCTCTCCGGACGCCGGACCCCCCGGTGAAGATCTCTTCCCACGCTTAGGGGCTTTGGCCTCCGGATCTTCGGAGGTGGTCCTCTTCTCCCCCTGAAGGGAGGGGTTCTTGATTCCCCCCTCTTCAGACGCCCCTTTGGGCGAAATATTAGCTCCTCTATTTTCCCCTTCACCCCCTTCTATGGGCGCGACCTCCAACATTCTGACCAGCACGGGTTCTAGTGCGGTCTCTGGGAGGGGGGCCGGACACCTTATCAGCCTTGATCGCGCCACCCACTCCTGTGAAGAGTAATGGGTTAGGAGGCGAACTCTAGAAAGGCATATAAATAGAATGTCCGGACTCTGAGCTATTTACCTGAGTATCCGGGCGATTGCGGCTTAGGCCTGCGTCCTCGGCTAATTCCGGACACGCCACCTGCGGTCCGAAGAACAACTGGTACATCTCCACGGGTGTTGCACCCATGAAGTGTTGGAGAATCCGAGGTCCCTCCGGGTTGAACTCCCATAGACGGAGAGGACGACATTTGCAGGGCAGAAGATGCCTGATTAGCATAACCTGCATCACCACGACCAGATTGATCTCCCTCGCTTGGAGGTCTCGAATCCGGCCCTGTAGTGAGGGCACGTCTTCGGACGGCCCCCAATTGAGCCCTTGGTTGACCCACGACATCAGTTGGCGTGGAGGTCCCGGGCGGAATGAAGGCGGCGGCTTTTGTTTCCTGCCCCTCGGAGCGGTGATATAGAACCACTCCTGCTGCCACAGTCCGAGTTCCACTTGGAAGGAACCCTCGGGCCATGGGGCATCGGCCTTTTTGCTTATGGCCGCCCCGCCGCACTCCGCTTGACACCCCCCGATCATCTTCGGCTTCACATTGAAGGTCTTCAGCCACAGGCCGAAGTGGGGAGTGACGCGGAGGAAGGCTTCGCAGACGATGATGAATGCGGAGATGTGGAGGATGGACTCCGGAGCCAAGTCGTGAAAGTCCAGCCCATAGTAGAACATGAGCCCTCTCACGACGGGGTCCGTCGGGAGGCCTAAACCCCGACGGAGGTGGGATACGAAAACGACGTATTCGCCGGGCTCGGGGGCGGGCACGGCCTGCCCTTGGGCAGGCAACCTGTGCGAAACCTCGTAGGCCAGGTACTTGGCCTCACGTAGCTTCAATATGTCCTCCTTCGTGACGGAGGAGGGCATCCACCGGCCCTGGAGGTCGGAGCCGGACATGGTTGAGGATCCGAAGCGCTCGAATCTGAGGCTCTGGGTGTTGGAACTGGGAGCAAGAAGGAGATTCGATGCGAGATTGAAGAACAAGAACGAGCCTTGGTCCTCTTGTAAAGGGGAAAAAATACCAAGAGCCGTCTCCGTGACCGTTTGGGATTCCCCTTCGATAGAGGAGGCGTGGCGACGGGAACGGTTGGGTTACCCACGCACGTACTGATGAGAATCCCGGAATAAGGGGAACACGATCTCTGCTTCGACAAGACGTGCCAAGGAAACCGCTTCGCTAAACATGCTGAGGTGGTATAGTAAAAAACGATTCAAACAAAGGCTTGGTAGCGGTGTGATGTCACGCCGCATAATACGTCAGCAGATTGGACTGGTGTACATTTTATTCTCTCTACGGTGGAATGTGGAACTTATTTTGCAGAGCCGGACACTATCCTAGTGTTCATGATCTTCTCTGGATTATTCAAGGGAGGAACCCGCCTTGCAATGCCGAACATTATGCGCGCCGGACTTATCGTCATTGAAGCCTGGTTCAGGGGCTACTGTGGGAGTCCTGGACTAGGGGGTGTCCGGACAGCCGGACTATCATCGTCCGCCGGACTCCAAGACTACGAAGATACAAGATTGAAGACTCCGTCCCGTGTCCGGATGGGACTTTCCTTGGCGTGGAAGGCAAGCTTGGCGATACAGATATGTAGATCTCCTACCATTGTAACTGACTCTGTGTAACCCTAGCCTCCTCCAGTGTCTATATAAATCGGAGGGCTTTAGTCCGTAGGACAAGATACATTACAACAATCATACCATAGGCTAGCTTCTAGGGTTTAGCCTCCTTGATCTCGTGGTAGATCCACTCTTGTACTACCCATATCATCAATATTAATCAAGCAGGACGTAGGGTTTTACCTCCATCGAGAGGGCCCGAACATGGGTAAAAACATTGTGTCCCTCGTCTCCTGTTACCATCCGCCTAGACGCATAGTTCAGGACCCCCTACCCGAGATCCGTCGGTTTTGACACCGACAAGGCCCATGATTCTCCGTATTTGATTCACCCAGGAAATACCAAGATGTATCTGGATTTGAAGGACAATGTCGGATATCGGGTTCCGACAAAACCCTTAAGGTCCAAACTCTGGGGTGCACGCGAAGATCTTTCCCCTACCGATCTACGTCCGAACGCCTCACTGAGAATCTAAGCTAAACGATGAACAACACGAGGGACACAGGATTTATACTGGTTCGGGCCACCGCTGTGGTGTAATACCCTACTCCAGTGTAGGGTGTGGTGGATTGCCTCAGGAGCTGATGATGAACAGTACAAGAGAAGAACAGCCTCGCGAGAGGTGTTCTTGCGCTGGTGCGGTGAACTACTTGGGTGAGTTCGATCGCCTCTGGATCTGATGGGAACTCGATGCCCTCTATGATGGTGGCTATCCCTATATATAGAGGCCCTGGTCCTCTTCCCAAATATTGAGCGGGAAGGGCGCCAACAACGGCCATTTTGAAGGGGAACATCTAGTACAAGTTATCCTAACTAAAGTTGGAGTTCGACTGCTAAAGTACTGGCGATGACGCCGTCTTGGGATCCATGGTGACCTCCGTCCTGCCGCTCTGCTGGCCTTGGTCTCATTGCACCGAAATGGTAACCTTTGCCTGATGCCTCGGTACTCCGCGCCTGTGCTTGCCCCCTTTGCACCAAAGAGGAAACAAGGACACTTCCCAGGCTGGCGCCCTCTTGGTCTCGATCGTCATGGCTTGCGTCACGGGTATCTCGCGAGGTACCCCTTCCTTGATCTCTCCGCCTCCTCACGAGCCTGCCTGGTGAGGCCGCTCCTGAGGAAGCCTTTCAGCGTCCGCCCCGCGAGGCTTGGACCCTCGTGAGGGTCTTGAGCTTGGTTTGATGAAGATGGGCCGTACTGGGCCACCACTTTAGCCACGCCACAGGCCGCGGGCAGGCAAGTCTGGGGACCCCCGTTCCCAGAATGCCGACAGTAGCCCCCGGGCCCAAGGCACACTCGGACTTGGGTTAACAGAGAAGCGAAGGGGCAAGTGCGGAGCGCCGCGGGCCCCAACAGCCTGCGGCCTTGGGCGCCGCGTGGCGGTTGATTGGACGTGGGCATCAACGCTTCCCCACGCTACCTCGCCAACTGCCCGTCTGACAAAAGGCTGGTCCGGATTAGGCTTACCTTCATTGCTCTTGTTCGCCTTGCTTCAGATCCCCTTTCTTGCTCTTGCCTTCTTACTTCCGAAATCTCCAGATCCGCCTCAACCTTTCACCTCCAGTGAGCAATGGCGCCCCGCAAGACCGCGACCAGGGCTCTGTCGGCCTGGTACTCGCCGGCTCTGGATCCCCCAAACATGATGGAGAAGAATCTCGCCCTCATGTGCCTGATGACGGCGGCGCAAGGCAGCAAGATGGGGGGACTACGCTCCGGCCTGGCTCCGCACAGCCGGAGGACAAGGGGAGCACCTTCTATCCCTTCTTCATGAGTGTCGTCATTGCTGGCCTGGTGCCTCCTTTCTCTGAATTCTTCTTTGCTGTCCGTCGCTAGTATAAGCTGCATGCTCTGCATCTCCACCCCAACTCTGTTCTCCTCCTGTCGATCTTCACCTACTACTGCGAGGCACACATCAAGGTGATGCCCTCCGTGGCCTTGCTGCGCCACTTCTTCTCCCTCCGAGTCACTGGCGCCAATATCTCAGCGTGCGTAAGCTTTGTTGCGTACTCCAAAGCCAATGCAATCTCGAAGGCCGGGAAGAGGGCCGATGGCTTCCGGAGCAAGTGGGTCATGATGGATGCCGGATGCATCAACTCCCGGCTAGCGCTACCCACGGGGCTGCCCCAGACCGTCGAGGCGTGGTCTCGTGCGAAGCTCGACGACCAGCGGGCGAAGCTGGTGCTGGAGATGATGAACGCTCCTGAGGACGGGCAACCTGAAGGCAGCGAAGCTGACCGGGGCCACGCTCCTGAGGGAGTTCTTGGCGCACCGGGTGGCTCCACTTCAGGCGCACTCGTGCCCGCTGTGGAGGCTTGAGGATGCGGACGCTGTCCTCCGCCTAAGCTCGGAGGCCCTGGCTGACGAGGATCTGACCGCAACTCTCCGCTTCCTGGTCGGAGAGGACGTGGCAAGCCCGGAGGGCGCTCCGGCCCCCTTGTTCCTCCGCGACGACTGGGAGCGGGTGGTGGACGCCATGCCCACCTTTGACGGGGACGGTCTGGTGCCAACGGAGGCTCCTGAGGGCCCGGCGGCGATGGCGGCGGTGGACTTGTCTTCCGATGTTCCGGTGGGGGAGAGGAGGAAGATGCGGAGGAGGAGGAAGAGCGCGACTCGGGGGCGACCACCAAGGGGATGGGGGAGACTTCCCCCTGGCGCAGGTCCAGCGCCCTCCGCTCCATGCTGGACGACGACGAGGCCGGCGCCAGGTGAGGGGGAGAGGACCCGCCCTTGATCCCGAAGAAGGACAGGTCGGGGCTGATCTCCCGAGGGTCTACTCCAGCCCTGGTGCTGCCCGAAGCCAGCTCCAGCCCTTCCGGTGCTGCTTCCTCTACTGCCGGACCTCCCGAGGCTGAGCCCCGCTAGAGGCTCTAGGGCTTCAAGCTCGGCCGGAGGCCGTTGGAACCCGCGGCAGCCGACCATTAAGTACTCGAACTCTTCTTTGCTCTTGCTTTTTGCCGTCGAGGCCTGACATCCTCCATTTTCGGGTAGGCCGCCACCTGCGGCGAAGAGGCTGAAGGGGGACACGGCGGCCCTACTCGGGGCAGGCTCGTCTGCTGTGGCCGCGCCTTCACCTGCGGAAAGGGAGGCAGTAGGGCTCGCACCTCCCCTTCCCGATCATCCTCGGGAGGCCAGGAGGGACGCTCTAGCGGGGAGCCAGCCCCCGTGGCTCCGCTGACTCTGGAGGTGCCTGCTCTTGATGCTGTCGCAGAGCTTGCCAAGGCTCAGGAGGTACCGGCCTCTCAAGCCGTGATCACGCTGCCGTCTTCTCCTCCTACTCCACCGGTTCCCGTCTCCTTTGCCTCCTCCACCGCTTTGGACCGTGCTGCTGACGAGCTGAGTCGGCTGCGAGAAGATCTCCAGGGCGCCAACCCCCGCCTAGTGGCTGGGCGCCTAGAGTTGGTCTCTGGCTGGGTTCGCTCTGACGCTTCCGTCCGAGCGGCGCTGAGCTAGGCTGTGACGGCCTCCGAGGAGGAGAAACAAGTCACCTCCCAGGCCATAGCCGCTCACGATGCGGCTTTGAAGGATGGTTCAACTGTCCAGGGCCACTGCAAGGCACTGGAGGATGAGCTGCAAGGCTTGCCTGATGAGCTTGCCAAGGAGGTTCGCGATTGTCAGGCGAAGGAGGAGGAGATGAAGGCTCGAAAGGCTGCCGTCAGGGATCATGACGCTGAACTCTCACCTGATTGCGGTCGGCTAAAGACGCTGGAGCAGACTCTGAAGGCGAAGAGGGTTGAGCTGGACACCTAGGCGGAAGTCTTGGCGAGGACCGCGCGACCTTCACGGACTATGAGGTGAGGTCTCGCAAGGCGCTGAAGACTCTTTATGAAGAGGGTCTGGAGAAGCCGCTGGCCGGAGCCAAGGAAGGCCCCGCCAAGCTGCTTCCCTTCCTGGTCGAGGCGCTTGAGGAGGTCGTGACCGGCATCGGCCCCATGGTCGAGGTTGAAGCTCGCGTCCTTTCCTCCACAGACTGACGCGGATCCTCAGCCATGTCTACCTCCGCAACCCCGACGCCAACCTTGACGACCTGCTGGAACCTGTGGATGCCGAGCGCTCCACCGCTGCTGCTGAGGCCATGAAGGGCTGAGCGGAGGCCTTGCTGGCAAAGTTCCGCGCCTTCAACACTGCGCCCAAGCGAGGTGCCGCTGGCTCTGCGGCCTCGGGGGGTGGAGCTGGCAAGTGCAGCTCCGCCACGAGCGGCGGCGCTGCCCAAGGGTGATCTTCTCGCGACTTCTTTCCTACTCCAGTTCCTGCAACATGTATCGTGCCTCATGGAGGCGTTTAAACTTGTGTTTGGTATCGTGAGAACAATTTATGGTTTGTAATATTTGCTTCTAAACTTCCGAGATTTCGCGGTTTCCATCCTATTTGCTTTGTGTTGTACGTCAGCAGGGCACGGCCCCGCGCATACCTCAGCCGCCGTTAGCCCCGACCGGATCACCAGGACGGGATTAAGGAGTGAGAGGCTACATGGCAAGTTAGGCTCCTGAGTCCCGATGCTCAGGAGTCCCCCTTGACGCGCAAACAGTAAATAGGGAGGGGGTGTAGGAGTGGATCTGTCGTTCTACGTCGGCAGGGCCCGGCCCCGCGCATACCACAACCACTGTTAGCCTTTCGGAACTAAGGAGTGAGGGGCTACGTGACCAGTTAGGCTCTTGAGTCGCGATGCTCAGGAGTCCCCCTTGACGCTCAAACGGTCTTCATATCTTGGCTCTGCTCGGGGAGGGGCGCGCGACGACCAGGTCCGATGGACCTGGCTGGGTGGCGTGGGCTCGGGCGTGACCCGGGTGTAGCCCCCGTGTCCAGCCCCCTCACGCGGCGCTCCTGAGGGGAGGCGTTGCGATGAGGCCAGACACTGAGCTCTGGGCTCCCTGAGGTTGATACAACCATGGGCTGCCCTCAATTGTTTATCACCAGCGCGGAGCATAGCGCTTCCGTATGTGTACAGGCATAGCCACTCGTCGGAAGTGTCGTCAGCCAGTGCGGAGCATGGTGCTTCCACTATTACGTGGGGGGGGGGCCTCCGGGAGGAGCCCCCGGGGCGTGTACAACCCCGCCCTGACACGTGGCCGACATGGTAGGGCTAGACGAGATGTATCTGGGCACTCGTGAGCCAGCGCGGGACTCACGAGGCCCTACCTCAAGGCGGGTTGCGCCTGATCTTGAGCCTTGGGCAGCTGGGTGTTCCTGCAAGGCGGTTAGATGCAAACAATATACGTCCTCAGGTCCTGGCCCTCGAGCTAGCCCGGCCGCCGCTGGTGTGCCAGGTCGTGATGCCGTGGTCAAGGCCAGGGGGAGGGCTGGAGAGCCAGTAAGAGCTCCTAAGTCGTGATGCTCAGGCGCCCCCTTTGAACGCGCAAGCAGTTTTGCATGAGGGAGAAGAAGGGGCCGCGATGGCCGAGAGATGATAATCATAGGCAAGTTGAGTATGAGGAGCAAATCAGCTCGGATAGATGCAAGAAAGACACATGCCGCTGGGTCAGGCCCGAGCGGCTTGGGCATGATGCAACCCGAGGGGCGCCCCCAACAAGGTAAGCTAAAGACATAAGCAAAATGGATACATGCCGCGGGGACAGACCCACGCGACCTGGGAATGATGCAGCCCTGAGGGCGCTCCCAGCTGAAATGAAACTCGAAAGATGTCACCTGATATCCTTGCAGAGCGAGTGTTGTAGTAGCTGACGACGCACGGTGAAGAAGCCAATCCACACGAGCATTCGGAGCCTTGAGCCTCGGGAGGCTCTGGAGGTCCGGGCGGCTCGGCAAGGTCCATCTCCATCTCCTCCAGGAACGCGCGGTGCCTGGCCACCTGAGCCTCCAGAATGCTCCTTATCAGGCGCTGGTGAGCAGCAGCCACGTTCGGCAGGCCAAAAGGTTTGCAACGTAGCTGTGAGGTGGACCCTCGCAACATCCCACGTGTGAAGGCCAGAAGCGCTCCTAAGACGCGACTCGATTGAACCTTGGGTAGTCGATGTAGACGCACAGCCTGCCATCCCCACCTTGATGGGGAGCTACGCCGGATAGGCGGCGGCTGCCGCGCATGACTCTTGATTCCTGCACCTCCTGAGTGACCTTGGTGATGAACTCCTGAGGGTTGGGCCCTCCTTGCCTCATGCCTTCCTTAGGGAAACATGCCGCGGAGCACGCCTCCAAGCGGTGCCCGAGCGCCTCCCTCGTGATCTTGGCAAAGTCAGTGGCCCTCCAGGAGAGAGCCCCCGAGCCTTTCCCGAGGAGGGCGTCGGGCGCGCCTTCCTATGGGATGGAGGGAGGCGCCCCTTGGACGGGCACGGATCCTGGCGCGGTGCCACCGGAGGTACCTACCTCCTGAGGCCTTGAGCTAGGTGATGCCTTCTTCTTCTTGGGAGCTGCCTCGGGAAGGTTCCCACTCTTGCTGTCTGGGTCCTCGATTGATGCGGCTTGGAAGGCACACTCGAGGGAGCACACCGCATCCTTCTCTTCACAGGGGACTGTGATGACTCTGCCACTTCCCGGCATCTTGAGGACATTGTAGCCATGGTGACTCGCTGCCATGAACTTGGCCAGGGCTAGATACCCGAGGATGGCATTGTACGGCAGGCGAATGTGGGGAACATCAAAGTCGATGAGCTCGGTATGGTAGTTCTTGCGCTGTCCAAAGGTGACAGGGAGGCGGACCTGCCCTATCGGGGTGGTGGAACCATCAGTTACTCCTGAGAAAGGCTTGGTCCGCTGAAGCTGGTCATATGACACTTGGAGATTGTTGAACGTCTCGACGGACAGAACATTGAGTCCTACGCCACCATCGATGAGGGTCCTGGTAACTTGCACATTGCTGATGACTAGTGAACAGAGTATTGGGAGGACACCGACTGTCGCCGCACACTTGAGCTGATCCGCTGAGCTGAACGTGATGGCGCACGTTGACCACCTGAGAGGGCGCATGGCCGCGAGCTTGGGGAGGATTGCATTCACCTCGCGAGCAAACTGCTTGAAGATGCGCTGGGAGGCTGGGGCCTAGGCACCGCCCAAGATGCAAGCGATAGCACGCGGCTCCTGGAAGCCCCCAGCCCCCTCGTCCTGACGATAGTCATCATTCCTTCTTGGCGGTGGTGGCAGAGGAGGAAGGCCTGCGTTGCCTTGCGGGTGATCCTCACGAGCCTAATCCCTCCAAGTCCCCTCGCGAGGCTGGTCCTGCCAGCGGTCCTTGTGAGGCCGGTCACGCCACCCTTGGCAAGGGCCACGGTCGTCCCATCGTCCTCCACCTCTTCCTCCGCCTCGGCCGTAGCCCCGATCGTTGCGCTCGTGGCGTCGACCGACACGTCCTTCTCGCACGGCCCTGAGCTCTTCCATTCGTTGGTGTTGTGGGTGTGGAGGTCATGGTACACGCAGTACCGGCTGCCCTTGGATGACTCCGGCTGGTCCCTGCCACGCTTCGTATCTGGCTCTGCTGCGAGCACAGCTGCTCCTTTGCGCTTCACATCCTTGGCCTGGGCTTTCTTCTCTTCAGGGTCAGCAGCTGGGAGCTCGAGAAGGAAGAGGCGTCCCTCCTCAGCCCTTGCGCACTTGGTTGCCAGGTTGAACAGCTCCAGCGACGTGCACAAATCTTCGTGGATTGCCAGTTCCTCCTTCATCTTGATGTCACGGACGCCATTAGAGAACGCTGAGATGATGGCCTCCTCAGTTACCTTCAGAATCTTGAGGCGAGCGTTGTTGAAGCACTGGATGTACTTCTGCAGGGTCTCTCTGGGTAGCTGCATGATGCGGCGCAGGTCACCCACGACCGGAGGACGGTCGCGAGTGCCCTGGAAATTGGCGATGAAGCGGGTGCGCATCTCGTCCCAGGAGGAGATCATGCTGGGAGACAGGTTCAGGAGCCAGGTGCAGGCACCGTCTTTGAGCGCCATGCGAAACCAATTCGCCATGACCTTTTCGTCTCTGTTGGCCGCTTCGATGCCCAGCTCGTAGAGCTGCAGGAACTCGGCGGGGTCGGCAGTGCCGTCGCAGCAAGGAGGCAGGTCCGGCTTGAACTTGCCTGGCCAGGCAACACTGCGTAGCTCAGTGGTGAAGGCGGGGCAGCCTGCGGTGGCCACCGGAGCTCTTTGCTGACGTGGGGCTTGCTCCTGGGGATTCCTGCGCGCCACCGCCATGGGCAACGCGAGGTCTTGACGCGCCGGCGCAGGGATGCAGTCATGACGTGCCGGTGCAGGAAGAACACGAGCACCTTCTTGGGGATGAGGGATTTCTTGGCAGCTCCTTTCTTGTCGCGCGGGCGCTAGATGCGGTGGGTCTCGTCCAGGGACCGCACACCTTCGAGCCAGGGCGCCTTCTTGTGGAGGAGGTGGCGGAGGCACCTCTTGAGCTGCATCACCCGCGCAGGACGGTGGGTGAGGCAGCGAGAGGGACGGCGCAGGGGAGCCCCCTGCGGCGCTGACGAGCTCGGTGATGCGAGCGAGCCACTCCTCATAGAGGTCGTCGACGGGATGGTAGTGCAGAAGCTCATGTGCCAGGAGCAACACAGCGTGCGCCTCCGTGGGAGCACGACGGGCGTGCGACGATGAACCAGCTGGGGTCAGCGACAGAGTGGCGGTGCGGCCTTCCCGCTGCATCGAGGGATGCAGCAACGACACATGCAGCTTGTTCCTCGCCGGGCCAGTGGTGGCGTGGGCGGAAGGCGACGGGGAACGACGGGGAGGCCCACCGATGGGAGCCGTATGGGCGACGTGGCGGCAAGAGCAGCCCGACGCTAGGCGTGAGCTCGACGAGCGTCAGCCATGGACACAACGAACGATCGAATGCGGAACAACGGAAGAAAGATTCCGGCGCGTGCCAGGTTATCGGGTTCCGGCAAAACCCTTAAGGTTCGAACTCTGGGGTGTGCGCGAAGATCTTTCCCCTACCGATCTACGTCTGAACGCCTCGCTGAGAATCTAAGCTAAACGATGAACAACACGAGGGACACAGGATCTATACTGGTTCGGGCCACCGTTGTGGTGTAATACCCTACTCCAGTGTGTGGTGTGGTGGATTGCCTCAGGGGCTGATGATGAACAGTACAAGAGAAGAACAACCTCGCGAGAGGTGTTCTTGGGCTGGTGCGGTGAACTACTTGGGTGAGTTCGATCGCCTCTGGATCTGATGGGAACTCGATGCCCTCTACGATGGTTGCTATCCCTATATATAGAGGCCATGGTCCTCTTCCCAAATATTGAGCGAGAAGGGCTCCAACAACGGCCATTTTGAAGGGGAACATCTAGTACAAGTTATCCTGACTAAAGTTGGTCTTCGACTGCTAAAGTACTGGCGATGACGCCGTCTTGGGCTCTACGGTGACCTCCGTCTTGCTGCTCTGCTGGTCTTGGTCTCGTTGCACCGAAATGGTAACCTTTGCCTGATGCCTCGATACTCCGTGCCTGTGCTTGCCCCCTTTGCACCAAAGAGGAAACAAGGACACTGCACAGGCCGGCGCCCGCCTGGCGCCCGCCTGGTCTCGATCGTCATGGCTTGCATCACGGGTATCTCGCGAGGTACCCCTGCCTTGATCTCTCCGCCTCCTCGCGAGCCTGCCTGGTGAGGCCGGTCCTGAGGAAGCCTTTCGTCGTCCGCCACGCAAGGCTTAGCCCCTCGCGAGGGTCTTGAGCTTGGGTTGATGAAGATGGGCCGTACTGGGCCACCACTTGAGCCACGCCACAGGCCGAAGGCAGGCAAGTCTAGGGACCCCTGTTCCCAGAACGCCGACAGACAGTTTCTGGTGGACTGGAATGAAGAAGGATATTGTGGAGTATGTAGCACTTTGTGATGTATGTCAGAGAGTAAAGGCAGAGCATCAGAAGCCAGCAGGTTTGTTACAGCCATTGCCGATACCCGAATGGAAGTGGGATAAGCTAGGCATGGATTTTATCACGGGATTGCCCAGGACTCATTCAGGCTATGACTCGATATGGGTTGTAGTCGATCGGTTGATGAAGGTTGCTCATTTCATCCCAGTGAAGACCACTTACACCAGTGCTAAGTTGGCAAAGATATACATGACCAGGATTGTATGTTTGCATGGAGTTCCGAGGACCATAGTATCAGATAGAGGAACCCAGTTTACCTCAAAGTTTTGGAATCAGTTGCATGAGACGTTGGGTACCCGGCTAGAGTTTAGTACATCCTTCCATCCACAGATTGATAGACAAACCGAGAGAGTCAATCATATTCTGGAGGACATATTGTGAGCTTGTGAGCTAGACTATGGATCTAGTTGGGGCGACAATTTGCCATATGCAGTTATCAAGCCGGTTTGAAGATGGCCCCTTTCGAAGCTTTGTACGGAAGGAGGTGCAGGACACCGTTGTTATGGGATGAAGTTGGAAACCGTTAGTTGTTTGGACCAGATTTGATTAAGGATCCTGAAGAGAAGGTTAAGCTGATTCGCGATAGACTCAAGATAGCCTAGTCCAGGCAGAAGAGCTATGTGAATTCTAAACACAAGGAGATAGTTTACAAAGTCGGAGACAGAGTGTATCTTCGTGTGTCCCCACTTCGAGGAGTTAAGTGTTTTGGAGTTAAGGGAAAGTTAGCACCATGTTTTGTGGGACCGTACAAAGTTTTGGAGCGTATGGGAGAAGTTGCTTACAAGTTGGAATTGCCCGAAGGATTATCTGGAGTTCATCATGTGTTCCACTTATCCCAGTTGAAGAAGTGCCACGCAGAGATGGCCAATATTCCTCTAAGAGATACAGTGCCACTGGAAGTGATTCAGTTGGATAGCGATTTGACCTACGAGGATAAACCAGTGAAGATTCTTGAGTTTGCCAGTCGAGTGATGTCTACTACGCAATCTTCTTCTTGTAGACGTTGTTGGTCCTCCAAGTGCAGAGGTTTGTAGGACAGTAGCAAATTTCCCTCAAGTGGGTGACCTAAGGTTTATCAATCCGTGGGAGGCGTAGGATGAAGATGGTCTCTCTTAAACAACACTGCAACCAAATAACAAAGAGTCTCTTGTGTCCCCAACACATCCAATACAATGGTAAATTGTATAGGTGCACTAGTTCGGCAAAGAGATGGTGATACAAGTGCAATATGGATGGTAGATATAGGTTTTTGTAATCTGAAAATATAAAAGCAGCAAGGTAACTAATGATAAAAGTGAGCGTAAACGGTATTGCAATGCTAGGAAACAAGGCCTAGGGTTCATACTTTAACTAGTGCAAGTTCTCTCAACAATAATAACATAATTGGATCATATAACTATGCCTCAACATGCAACAAAGAGTCACTCCAAAGCCACTAATAGCAGAGAACAAACGAAGAGATTATGGTAGGGTATGAAACCACCTCAAAGTTATCCTTTCTGCTCGATCTATTCAAGAGTCCGTAGTAAAATAACACGAGGCTATTCTTTCTGTTCAATCTATCATAGAGTTCATACTAGAATAACACCTTAAGACACAAATCAACCAAAACCCTAATGTCACCTAGATACTCCATTGTCACCTCAAGTATCCGTGGGCATGATTATACGATATGCATCACATAATCTCAGATTCATCTATTCAACCAACACAAAGAACTTCAAAGAGTGCCCCAAAGTTTCTACCGGAGAGTCAAGAAGAAAATATGTGCCAAACCCTATGCATAGGTTCATGGGAGGAACCCACAAGTTGATCACCAAAACATACATCAAGTGGATCACGTGATATCCCATTGTCACCACAGATAAGCACGGCAAGACATACATCAAGTGTTCTCAAATCCTTAAAGACTCAATCCGATAAGATAACTTCAAAGGGAAAACTCAATCCATTACATGAGAGTAGAGGGGGAGAAACATCATAAGATCCAACTATAATAGCAAAGCTCGCGATATATCAAGATCGTTCGAAGTCAAGAACACGAGAGAGAGAGAGAGAGAGAGAGAGAGAGAGAGAGATCAAACACATAGCTACTGGTACATACCCTCAGTCCTGAGGGTGAACTACCCCCTCCTGGTCATGGAGAGCGCCGGGATGATGAAGATGGCCACCGGTGAGGGATTCCCCCTCCGGCAGGGTGCCGGAATGGGCTCCCGAGAGGTTTTTGGTCTCTAAAGAGGCTTACAGCGGCGGAACTCCCGATCTATTGTTGTCTTCGATGTTTTTAGGGTATATGGGAATATATAGGCGAAAGAAGTCAGTCAAGGGAGCCACGAGGGGCCCACGAGGGTGGAGGGCGCACCCAGGGGGGTCGGCACGCCACCTGCCTCGTGGCCTCCTCGAAGCTTCCCTGGCTTGCACTCCAAGTCCCCTGGATCGCTCCCGTTCCAAAAATAACGCTACCGAAGGTTTCATTCCGTTTGGACTCCGTTTGACATTACTTTTCTTCAAAACACTGAAATAGGCAAGAAAACAACAATATGCGCTGGGCCTCTGGTGAATAGGTTAGTCCCAAAAATGATACAAAAGTATAAAGTAAAGCCCATAAACATCCCAAACAGATAATAAAATAGCATGAATGCTTTATAAATTATAGATACGTTGGAGACGTATCAGCATCCCCAAGCTTAATTCTGCTGGTCCTCGAGTAGGTAAATGATAAAAGAAAGAATTTATGAAGTGTGAATGCTAGCAGGTGCACAAGTTTTATCAATGATAATTTCAATCACCTTTTCTAGCATGATTATATGTCATAACAGTAGTTCATCTCATGAAACTTCTCACGATCAAGTAACAAGCTATTCACATGTTAAAGCATAGATCACAAACCTTCTTGAAAACTAGCAAACTTCATTCTCAGTCATCAAACAATTACAATTCATCTTATTTTCAGGAAGGGTCTATGTCAGAGCTTTGATTTAGTAAACTCCACATACTCAACTATCATATAGTCTTCCATGATTGCTACCACTCAAAGCATATTCTTAGAACAAATAGCATCCATCAAACACAGAGAAAGATAGGGGCTTAGTGTTTCGCCTCCCAACTCACTTATCATATAGATAATTGTCAACAATAATAATTCATGATCAAATATATTTGCATGTCCATATATGCTTAGATCTTTCCCCAACACACGATGCTTGCCAACTGAAGAGTAGGTTGGAATGAGAAGGAATACTACTGACTCTTGCATAAAATTAAAAGATAGGCCCTTCGCCGAGGGAAGCAGGGATTTGCAGAGGTGCCAGAGCTCGATTTTGAAATAGAGACAAAAATAATTTTGAGAGGTATGCTTTCATGATCAACATAACAACCAAGAGTTTCCAATATCTTCCATACTACATAGATTATAGGCGGTTCCCAAACAGAAAGTAAAGTTTTTACTCCTCCTCCACCAACAATCACACTCCATGGCCATCCGAAACAACGGGGTACCGTCCATACCAACAACAGTACTGGGGGAGTTTTGTTTTAATTATTTTGTTTTGCTTTGATCTTTTTGATCATGGGACTGGGCATCCCGGTTACCAGCCATTTTCTCGTGAATGATGAGCGGAGTCCATTCATCATGAGAATAACCCACCTAGCATGGAAGATACTGATAGCCCCTAGTCGCTACATGAGCGATTCGGGCATACAAAACAGATTATTATTTGAAGATTTAGAGTTTGGCACATGCAACTTTACTTGGAATGGCAGGTAAATACCGCATATAGGTAGGTATGTTGAACACTCATGGAAGAAACTTGGTTCAAGGGATTTGGATGCAGAAGCAGTACTCCCGCTTAGTATAGATATTTTGGCTAGCAAAGGATTCTAAAAAGCAAGCACCACATGTTGGAGGATCTATAACAATATAACTTCTATACAAATATACCCAAGCATAACTCATTATGTTGTCTTCCTTGTCCAACTTCAACTAATTTGCTCAGGTTTGAAAATAATTAATGGGACTCACAATCATAGAAGATGTCTAAGATAGTATATTTATATGTGAAATTTCTCTTCCTTCAATATTCTTTCATGAATTTTCAAGTGACCAATACAATGCTTGCTAACCTTCAATAAATTTACAACCTCTACTTCTTAGATGTGAAGTCATCACTCCCCATGGGATAAGCAAATGAGACATATATAATTTCAGATTTGTGACATTCAACTCATTCAACCATTTACTCATAGGATATAAGTGAAGCACACGAGTAAATGACAAACTACTCCAAAAAGATATAAGTGAAGATCAATGAGTAGTTAAATAATTATGCAGCTATGTCAAGACTCTCTCTCATTTAAGAATTTCAGATCTTGGTATTTTATTCAAACAGCAAGCAAAACAAAATAAAATGACATTGCAAGGATAGCACAATTCATGTGAAGAAGCAAAAACTTAGGTTCAACCGATACTAACCGATAGTTGTTGAAGAAGAAAGGTGGGATGCCTAACGGGGCATCCCCAAGCTTAGATGCTTGAGGCTTCTTGGAATATTATCTTGGGGTGCCATGGGCATCCCCAAGCTTATACTTTTGTGTCTCCTTAATTCCTGTCATATCATGGTTTCTCTATTTCTCAAAAACTTCATCCACATAAAACTCAACAAGAACTCGTGAGATAAGTTAGTGTAAACCAATGCAAAACCTTATCATTTTCTACTATAACAGATCACCAAAATTATTATTAAACATTGCATACTAAATGCCTCTTCATATTTAATACTCCTATCCTAAAATAGAATCATTAAACAAGCAAACATATGCAAACAATGCAAACATAACAGCAATCTGCCAAAACAGTACAGTCTGTAAAGAATGCAAGATTCACCATACTTCCCTAACTCCAAAAATTATTAGAAAAATACTAAGCTGTAGAAGAGTTATCAGAGCTTAATATTCAAAAGGTTTCAACATTATACCATTCTCTGACTTTTCTAGGGAATATTTGCAACAGCGGTAAACTTTCTGTTTTCAAACAGCAACATGTATACTAGCAAAATAAGCATGGTAAAGGCTATCCTTGACATTTTTATTGAAAATATAGATGCAAAACATTATTCTAAATAACAGCAAGAAAATACTAACAAAAGAAAGTGACGCTCCAAGCAGAACACATATCATGTGGTGAATAAAAATATAGCTCCAAGTAAAGTTACCGATAGACGAAGACGAAAGAGGGGATGCCTTCCGGGGCATCCCCAAGCTTGGGCTTTTGGTTATCCTTGAATATCTAGGGGTTCCATGGGCATCCCCAAGCTTAGGCTCTTGCCACTCCTTATTCCATAGTCCATCGAATCTTTACCAAAAACTTGAAAACTTCACAACACAAAACTCAACACAAAACTCGTAAGCTCCGTTAGTATAAGAAATAAAACCACCACTTAGGTACTGTATTGAAATCATTATAAATTCATATTGGTGTAATATCTACTGTACTCCAACTTCTATATGGTTCATACCCTCCGATACTACTCATAAATTCATCAAAATAAGCAAACAACACATAGAAAACAGAATCTGTCAAAAACAGAACAGTCCGTAGTAATCTGTATCAAACGTATAATTCTGGAACTCCAAAAATACTAACAAATTAGGAAGGTCTAACTAATTTGTGTACCAATCCAGATCAGCAAAAATCAGATCAAAAGCACGTTTCTGTGAATTATCAAAACTAATTTACTGGGTGCAAAAGTTTCTGATTTTCAGCAGGATCAACACAACTATCACCGTAAGCTATCCTAAATGTCTGACTTGGCACTTTATTGAAACAAAAGCTATAAAACATGATTACTACAGTAGCATAATCATGTGAACACACAAAAATAGTTAGGATAAATATTGGGTTTTCTCCCAACAAGCGCTTTTCTTTAATGCCTTTCTAGCTAGGCATGATGATGACAATGATGCTCACATAAAAGATAAGAATGGAAACATAATGGGAGCATCATGAAGCATATGACTAGCACATTTAAGACTAACCCACTTCCTATGCATAGGGATTTTGTGAGAAAACAACTTATGGGAACAATAATCAACTAGCATAGGAAGGCAAAACAAGCATAGCTTCAAGATTTTCAACACATAGAGAAGAAACTTGATATTATTGCAATTCCTACAAGTATATATTCCTCCCTCATAATAATTTTCAGTAGCATCATGAATGAATTCAACAATATAACCATCACATAAAGCATTCTTTTCATGATCTACAAGCATAGAAAATTTACTACTCTCCACATAAGCAAATTTATTCTCATGAATAGTAGTGGGAGCAATCTCAATAAAATAATTATCATGTGAGGCATAATCCAATTGAAAACAAAAATCGTGATGACAAGTTTCATGGTTATCATTATTCTTAATAGCATACAAGTCATCATAATAATCATCATAGATAGCAACTTTGTTCTCATAATCAATTGGAACCTCTTCCGAAATAGTGGATTCATCACTAAATAAAGTCATGACCTCTCCAAATCCACTTTCATAAATATAATCATCATAAATAGGAGGCTTGCTTTCATCATAATAAATATTCTCATCAAAACCTGGGGGACTAAACATATCATCTTCATCAAACATAGCTTCCCCAAGCTTGTGGCTTTGCATATCATTAGCATCATGGATATTCAAGGAATTCATACTAACAACATTGCAATCATGCTCATCATACAATCTAGTACCAAACATTTTAATGCATTCTTCTTCTAGCAATTGGGCACAATTTTCCTTTCCATCATTTTCACGATAGATATTAAAAAGATGAAGCATATGAGACAAACTTAATTCCATTTTTTGTAGTTTTCTTTTGTAGACTAAACTAGTGATAAAACAAGAAACAAAAAGATTCGATTGCAAGATCTAAAGATATACCTTCAAGCACTCACCTCCCCGGCAACGGCGCCAGAAAAGAGCTTGATATCTACTACGCAACCTTCTTCTTGTAGACGGTGTTGGGCCTCCAAGTGTAGAGGTTTGTAGGACAGTAGCAAATTTCCCTCAAGTGGATGACCTAAGGTTTATCAATCAGTGGGAGGCATAGGATGAAGATGGTCTCTCTCAAACAACCCTGCAACTAAATAACAAAGAGTCTCTTGTGTCCCCAACACACCCAATACAATGGTAAATTGTATAGGTGCACTAGCTCGGCAAAGAGATGGTGATACAAGTGCAATATGGATGGTAGATATAGGTTTTTGTAATCTGAAAATATAAAAGCAGCAAGTAACTAATGATACAAGTGAGCATAAATAGTATTGCAATGCTAGGAAACAAGGCCTAGGGTTCATACTTTCACTACTTCAAGTTCTCTCAACAATAATAACATAATTGGATCATATAACTATCCCTCAACATGCAACAAAGAGTCACTCCAAAGCCAGTAATAGCGGAGAACAAACAAAGAGATTATGGTAGGGTACAAAACCACCTCAAAGTTATCCTTTCTGCTCGATCTATTCAAGAGTCCGTAGTAAAATAACACGAAGCTATTCTTTCCATTCAATCTATCATAGAGTTCATACTAGAATAACACCTTAAGACACAACTCAACCAAAACCCTAATGTCACCTAGATACTCCATTGTCACCTCAAGTATCCGTGGGCATGATTATATGATATGCATCACACAATCTCATATTCATCTATTCAACCAACACAAAGAACTTCAAAGAGTGCCCCAAAGTTTCTACCGGAGAGTCAAGACGAAAACATGTGCCAACCCCTATGCATAGGTTCATGGGCGGAACGTGCAAGTTGATCACCAAAACATACATCAAGTGGATCACGTGATATCCCATTGTCACCACAGATAAGCTCGGCAAGACATACATCAAGTGTTCACAAATCCTTAAAGGCTCAATCCGATAAGATAACTTCAAAGGGAAAACTCAATCCAATACAAGAGAGTAGAGGGGGACAAACATCATAAGATCCAACTATAATAGCAAAGCTCGCGATACATCAAGATCGTGCGAAGTCAAGAACACGAGAGAGAGAGAGAGAGAGATCAAACACATAGCTACTGGTACATACCCTCAGCCCCGAGGGTGAACAACTCCCTCGTCGTCATGGAGTGCACCGGGATGATGAAGATGGCCACCGGTGAGGGATTCCCCCCCGGCAGGGTGCCGGAACGGGCTCCCAAGAGGTTTTTGGTGGCTACAGAGCCTTGCGGCGGCGGAACTCCCGATCTATTGTTGTCTTTGATGTTTTTAGGGTATATGGGAATACATAGGCAAAAGAAGTCGATCAGGGAGCCACAAGGGGCCCACGAGGATGGAGGGCGTGCCCAGGGGGGCGGGCGCGCCCCCTACCGCGTGGCCTCCTCGAAGCTTCCCTGGCTTGCACTCCAAGTCCCCTGGATCGCTCCCGTTCCAAAAATAACGCTCCCGAAGGTTTCATTCCGTTTGGACTCCGTTTGATATTCCTTTTCTTCTATACACTAAAATAGGCAAGAAAATAGCAATATGGGCTGGGCCTCCGGTTAATAGGTTAGTCCCAAAAATGATATAAAAGTGTAAAGTAAAGCCCATAAACATCCAAAACAGATAATAAAATAACATGAATGCTTCATAAATTATAGATACGTCGGAGACGTATCACCGAGTCACACACAGCAAGGTTATCAAGTTCTGCAAAGTTCAGTGGAGCCACCATACCGAGGATGAAGCCACCTGGGAATGAGAGGAAGACCTACGGAAGGATCACCCACACCTATTTTCTAGCCAACCCGAATCTCGAGGGTGAGATTCATCTTAAGGGGGGGTAGGTTTGTAACATCCCAAATTTTCAATTTGGAATGTTATACATTAGATCATCATTGCATGTCATATTTTATTGCATTTTGGGTTGATCCTAGAAATTCTACGCAACTCAAGGACCCACGGAGAGAGTTGGGGATTTCGTTATTTTCATATTTGAGGTTTTCTCAAATTTTGAAAAGAGGATCTTTTGATTTTAATAATTTTCTCTTTGAATATTTCTAGTATGAATATAAAAGAGGGGATAGAATGACTTCTCCAAAATAAAGAAATATTGGACGAAAAATATTAAAATCAAATAAGAATTTTATTCGGAGTTTTATTGCTATTTTATTTGAATTAGGAAAAAATGCGTTTTTCAAAATTGCATTAGAGGCCCAAATAAATGTTCACCTTGTCCGCCTTATTTTTAGAGGATGGGGAAAATTTATTTAAGGATTTTTGGAGTCCGTTTAGTATTTCTTTTAATCATTTTTCTGGGCGTCGGAATTATTTAAAAAAAAAAGAAACCGACCTACCTGGCCGTGTCCGCGTGGGACACCGACCCGGCCGGCCCTTAAAGGACGAAGGCCTGAGCCGAGCCGCCGCCCCACCCGAAACCCTAGCCCGACCTCGCCGCCAGCCACCGCCGCCGCTGCTCATCACCGCCGCCGCCGCCGCGTGCTGCCGCTGCCGCCGCCCGTCCCAAGCGCCGCCGCCGCTGAGGGAGTCCTGGATTAGGGGGTATCCGGACAGTAGGATTGTGTACAATGTTCGGACTATTGAAGCGTGAAGATACAAGACTCAAGACTTCGGCCCGTGTCCGGATGGGACTCTCCTTGGCGTGGAAGGCAAGCTTGGCGATCCGGATATTCTGTTTCCTTTCTTGTAACCGACTCCATGTAAACCCTAGCCCTCTCCGGTGTTTATATAAACCGGAGAGGTTGGTCCTTAGAAGGCCGATCACAATTACAATCATACCATCATAGGCTAGCTCTTAGGGTTTAGCCTCTACGATCTTGTGGTAGATCTACTCTTGTACTACCCATATCTTCAATATTAATCAAGCAGGAAGTAGGGTTTTACCTCCATCGAGAGGGCCCGAACCTGGGTAAACATCTGTGTCCCTTGCTTCCTGTTACCATCAGCCTTGACGCATAGATCGGGACCCCCTACCCGAGATCTGCCGGTTTTGACACCGACATTGGTGCTTTCATTGAGAGTTCCTCTGTGTCGTCGCCGCAATGCTCGATGGATCCTTCAATCATCAACAACACGGTCTAGGGTGAGATTTTTCTCCCCGAACAGATCTTCGTGTTCGGCGGCTTCGCCCTGCGGGTCAATTCACTTGGCCATCTGGAGCAGATCGGCAGCCACACCCCTGGCCATCAGGTTAGCCTCGGAAACCTGAACTGCACAGCAGACATCCGCGGAGACTTCATCTTCGGTGGACTCAAGCCCATGCCAGGATCACCGAACAGTCACAACGAACATGGCTTAAACCTGCTGTCGCACAAAGCTCAGGATCTAAACCCGGAGCAAGTTGCGTTGCCTAAGGACGGAGGGGTGGACCTCACCCTGCAGGCTGCACACTCATCGGCAATGGAGTCGAACACGGGTCTCGCCTCTATGGTGGCCCGTGACTTCGGACCCTCGGATTCGTATCCGGATGTTGGTTCATGTCTGCGCGCTCCCGAGCCCGCCGAGCCTGGTTGGGCTCCGGTAATGGAATTCACCGCTGCGGATATCTTCCAGCACTCGCCCTTGGGCAACATGCTGAATTTGTTAAAAACTCACTCTTTGACAAAAAATTCCGGGCCAAACTATGTCCGGCTCGAGTGGGAAGCAGGCGACGAAGAAATTTGTTACCCACCCACCACCCACTACATAGCCACGGTTGATGATTTAACCGGCGTGCTTGACTTCAACTCCGAAGGCATCGACGGCATGGATGGCATGTGACTTCCGCCTCGTCACATGACATTTACATGGTGGATACGCCCAAGGAGGACAACGGTGACAATCCGGCAGATAAAACCCCCGGGCAAAAGCCAAAGCGACGGCGCAGATGCCGCTCCAAATCCAGCAACAGTAAAAATATCAGCAAGAGCGCCAGAAGGATCGACACTCCAGTCAAGCCCGAAGGCAAAAATGACCACACAGAACCAGCGATGGAGCAAGACGAACCAGGTCACGCCGAACACAGTTCGGAACAGACGCCCGAGGACAATGATCCAGAGGGACGAGTTCATCAAAGCAGACCAAGACAAGAAGACAGTCCGGACGATGATGCATTCATCATTTTGGAAGAACGCGTGGAACGAGATAACCTCCAGAGAAAGCTTATGGCCACAGCGAGAAGTCTGAAGAAAAAGAAGCAACGGCTTAAAGCTGAACAGGAAACGCTCAATCGCAGATGGAGCAAAGTGCTAGACACTGAAGAAAGATATGGCGACGATCGCCATACAAAGAGCTACCCAAAACGTAAGCTACTGCCGGAATTCGACAACGAGGCCATTCCACCAAAGAGTAACATGACCAGGAGGCCAGACGTACCACTCCATAACCACAACAAAGCAGCTAATGACGTTGCACACGATCTACGTGAGCTCCTGGAGAAGAAAGCTGGCACAGCTAGGTCCATACGAATCTAAAGGACACACCCCGGCGAGTGATTGTGGTCGTAAAAAGAATTATGCCAATCAAATACCAGTTCGAAATAAACACCGGACACAACAACAGCCGATGGCATGCAACAGCATGTCCAGATACAGAGGGTCTGCTCACCCCCTGTGCTTCACCGAAGAGGTACTGGACCATGAATTCCCACAGGGATTTAAACCTGTGAACATAGAGGCATACGACGGAACAACATACCCAGGGGTATGGATTGAGGACTTTATCCTACATATACATATGGCTCGTGGGGATGACCTCCATGCCATCAAATACTTTCCCCTCAAACTAAAGGGACCAGCTAGACACTGGTTGAAAAGCCTCCCTGAAAATTCAATTGGGAGTTGGGAGGAACTCGAGGAAGCTTTCAGGGCGAATTTTCAAGGGACTTATGTCCGGCCTCCGGATGCTGACGATTTAAGTCACATAATCCAACAGCCCGGAGAGTCCGCCAGCAAGCTTTGGAACAGATTCCTCACTAAGAAGAATCAAATTGTTGATTATCCGGATGCCGAAGCCTTAGCGGCATTAAAACACAGCATCCGCGACGAGTGGCTCGCCAGACACCTCGGCCAAGAAAAGCCAAGGACAATGGCAGCCCTAACAAGCCTTATGACCCGCTTTTGCGCGGGCGAAGATAGCTGGCTAGCCCGTAAAGGCACCAGCGACCCCAGCACATCCAAAATAAGGGATGGCAATGGGAAGCCACGGTGTTATAAAAACAAATGCCGAAACAAGGAAGAGAGCACGGATAAAACGACGGTTAATGCCGGATTCAGGGGCTCTCGACCTACTCCGCAAAATAAGCCATCTAAAGGCAGTAAAGAGGGACCATCCGGTCTGAACAGAGTCCTGGACAGACTATGACAAATTCATGGCACCCCTGACAAACCTGCAAACCACACGCACAGAGAGTGCTGGGTCTTCAAGCAGGCCGGCAAATTAAATGCCGAACACAAGGGAAGGGAAACACCAAGTGAGGACGAGGATGAACCTCGCCAGCCATACACTATGGGACAGAAAAAATTCCCGCCAGAGGTTAAAACAGTAAACATGATCCACGCGACTTGTACATCCATGAGAGGGCACGAACGCGCGCATAGAGACACGCATGATATAGAGACCATCATACCCACACCTAACTACTGGATGTCTTATCCGATCACTTTCGATCACTTGGACGGCCGGACTAGTATTCAGCGCAACGGATTAGAGGCCTTGGTGCTTGACCCATTAATCGACGGATACCGTCTCACCCGGGTCCTCGTGGACAGCGACAGTAGTCTCAATTTAATATATGAGGACATTGTCCGCAGGATGGGGATAAACCCATCCAGAATCAGCCGAAGCAACACCACCTTTGAAGGGGTGAGACTAGGCGTCGAAGCCTACAGCAGGGGCTCCATCATACTAGAGGTAACATTCGGCTCTCCAGGCAACTCCAGAAGCGAAGAACTACTCTTCATCATCGCACCCTTCCAAAGCGACTAACACGCAGTGCTCGGAAGAACGGCCTTCGCCCGCTTCAATGCATTGCCGCACTATGGCTACCTTGCACTCAAGATGCCCGGTCCACGTGGCGTCATAACCATTAGCGGAATAACAGAGCGCCCGTCATGCGCAGAGGAACATGCGATGGCCCTAGCGGCCGGACTATAAGCAACCTCCAATATCAAAAAATATATATATGACCGATCGTTAAGACCACGGACATGGTTAGACGAGTCCGGTAGCCCAGATCGAACCAGGGCACCGTATATGTAATCATATAGCAGATACCAGGGGCTATAACTACTTAATAAAGCTCCACACTTGGTTCAAACTTATTGGCAGGCCAACAGCTTACACTTTTACTATTCATCGCATACTAACGTTGTAACCTCCTATGAGCTTTCTTTTTCCACATACAACGTTCGCGCGATACCCATCCAGGACACGGCACAACGGAGACAAAGGTGCAGACGTGTAGCAGGGCCCCGTTCAACAGGTTTCTTTTTAGATTAAACCCCTGTGTAAACCTTTTCTATTGCCTCTTGTTGTTTAACCATCCCATGGGTTCCATACCCACAGAGGATACTGCCGTTTTTGGCATTTCGCCACGACAGATTAATGCACGTACTTGGAAACACAGGGTTTATAATGAATGGGCATTCTTGAGCCCATCATTTGTTATAAAGTCCGAATACCTTCAGGAGTGTTCGGCGTCACGAGTTAGGCCTTATATGCATCAGCTCCGAATCATGTCTTTGGTCAAATGTTGGGTTTGCCCGGCTCCTGGGTTTGCCGCCATACGTTCTGTTATTATCGGCTAAGGTGGCCAAAGGAGAACTACTGCGATTGTGCCCTCGTTATTCTGGATGAGCACCTCAGTAGAGAAAGCCAAAAACTGACTGTCATGATGCAGCGAGAGACTGTTCAACCACTCGATGACTCACCAGAATCTTTAGGATTCCGCATTAACGAAGGGCCATTTCCTGGTCATGTACATACGTGCCCGTATTCGGATGCACTCGAAAGTACCAGGGGCTACATAGTAGCCCCAACGTTAGACTCCCACGGCTAAGCGAAAGTGTTACAGCTATATAGTCCGGTTGCCTAGTTCGATGTGCGATCACCTCCTTAATGGACCAAGACGTTGGATCAAGTGTGATTAAGCATATTTTTTCGCGAACACCCCCGCATTGTTTGCGTGGGGGCTGAAGCCAACGACTGCTAACATATATATAAACGGCCACACAGGGGACATAATCATATTCTCAGGCAAATAGTATAAATATAGCCTCATAATCAAAATATACATTGTTTTTACAATGATTTAGTTCATCATTCGAACAAGACATTCTTCGAGCACTGCACCTCTATTAGGCGGGCACCTTCTGTGACCTGCGCCAAGTAGTGCTCGGCCGGTATTGGCCCCCCACCGGATCCTGGGCCGCTATAATGGTGGCATCCATATCCGTCCAATAGGCTTTAACGCGGGCAAGAGCCATCTGTGTACCCTCCATACATGCCGACCTCCTCATGGCATCGATCCGAGGCACGGCCCCAAGGAATTGTTGCACCAAGCCAAAGTAACTGTCCGGCTTAGGCCCCTTTGGCCAAAGATGGTCTATTCTAGACCACATTGCAAGCCCGGACAGCCTTTGAAGCTCCGCTACAGCAGCCATCTTGTCACTTAATGGCAGCGGGCGAGTGGGAGCATGGAATTGCGACAAGAAAAGCTTCTCCACTTCCTTGTCACCTTGATCTTTGAAGAAGTCGGCAGCGTCAGCTGTACTCTTCGCCAAATCCACATATGCGTCCGCAGGACTCCAGCGTCCATCTAGGGGAGCGTACGTCGGATCGAAAAATTCCGTCCGCAGCAAATAGGAGCGCCCAGCCATGATTTTACCGGCCTGTTGAAGTTGCTCCCGTGCACCCCTGAGCTCGGTCCGGATTTCCTTGGTGACATTCAGTGCCTTGTTCAGTTCGGCCGAATTATCCTCATGTTGCTTTTTGAGGAGCTCATACCGGTCGGCGGCATTTTTTACCTAAACAGGGATTTTGGCTATCTTCTCCTCGCTTCGGTGGTGAGCGGCCTGTTTGGCCCTCAATTCCTCGGCCGCCTTTAGGGCAGCCGCATTGCTCACCCGAGCTTGTTCCTTGGCTTGAGCAAGTTCCGCCCTCAGGGCCTCCACGGCAGCAGCACCATCTGCAGTCCAAACATATTACATCAATATTATGCCACCTTCATATTTTCCTATACAAGGGAAGGCATGACACATACCTTGTGATTTGTCCAGCCGCTCATTCACCAGCGCGATATCGGCATCAATCGATCCAATTTGCCTTGTTAGTTCAGCAACTTCAACAGACTGACCGACGTCCGGACCCACAGGTACCTGCACATATTTACAGCACAATCATTCGTTTATGATCCCCCATTTGCCGCCTAGGGCGGGCAACCAGAGTCTCAAGGGCTACTATCTATATGGAGCACACCTAGCGCGTGCCTCACAGCCAAAGAAATAGTGTATTCTTCATTACATACCTCAAAGCCTTTGAGCAGGCTTGTGAATGCTTCATTCAAACCGCTTTGTAGCGGATGAAATCTTCTTGAGCACCGCGCTCATTAATGAGCGGTGCTCCTCTGACAGCGCAGCTCGCTCCAGTAAGCCCGTTAGTACGTTCGGTCGGACATTGAACTGTGTCGGACCCTTTCCATCGCCCCTCGTGTGAGCCAAACGCTCCGGACTCAGGGCGGCTGACGTCTTGGCTTCCGGCTTCGGCAGATCCGGACACCTCCGTGACGACACCTCGGTTTCGCCCGCTTCATGAGTCGGAGAGGCGGGTGGGGTCTGGCTCTCCAACATCTCCGGAGGAAAAAGACGAACCCTGTTGAGAAGAGCTGTTGGCCGGACTGCAAAAAGTTAAATCCTGGTTATTGATCTAGGAGAAACACAGTACCTTCGGATTGTAGATTGACTTACAGCTCGGTGGAGGGCTGGCCCGTTGGTGGGCATGACGCGGTGAGGGTGCCCGTCGGGGCAAGGCCCCTGGGGATGCCTTTTTCCCTGGTTTAGGCATCTCCGCCTCCAAGTCTTTGGAGGCAGCCCTCTTCTTCCCGCGCGGGGAGGAGGCCTTATTAGCCTCTCTTTCCCGACTATCCTCCTTAGGGGAGGTAAGAATTCCCCCAGTTCGGATGCGTAGCATGTGGAGTTCGGTTTCTTCGTTCTTCACCTTGTCTTTCCCCGAGGGCATCCTGCTGAGTACCCGGTCAAGCATCTTGGCCATGGTGGGACCAGGCGAACCTTCTGGAAGTGGTTCCGGACACCTGATTCTCTCCGCCTTGCTGAGCCATTCCTGGCCACGGATGATTTTCAGAATAAACGACTAGGACAAACTCAAAACAAGGTGTCCGGTGTCAAGATAACTTACTTGGGTAATTAGTCGATTGCAGCTTAGGCCCGCATCCTTGGTGGTGTCCGGATACTCTACTTTCTTTCCGAAGAATAATTTGCACATCTCTCCGAGCTTCAAGCCGAAGAAGTGCTTGACAGTTTGCAGACCCTCCGGATTGAACTCCCACATCCGGAGAGGCCGGCGTTGGCACGGCAACATCCGTCGGATTAACATCACTTGCATTATGCTGACGAGGTTAATGTCCCTCTCAAGAAGCTCCCGGATGTGATTCTGCAGCACTGGTATATCACCAACGGGCCCCCAATTCCGCCCTACGTAGGTCCAAGATGCTAGTTGTGATGGAGGGCCCGAGCGTAACTCAGGAGCAGCCACCCACTTTGTGCCTCTGGGAGCCGTGGCATAAAACCACCACCGTTGCCATACGTCGGATACTTCTGGGAAAGAACACTCCGACCATGGGGCATCGGCGTTCCTGCTTATTACGGCACCCTGCACCGAATGAGTCTCCTGAGGTTATTGCATGAGAAGGCTAGACACCAACAACCCTAGGAGGTGACGTGAACGGGGCCATCACTCCAGATAGAGCTCAGCCGTTGGGTTTATCGACACTGCAAGGATGGACCCGAGCACGGACGCCATGCCCAGTCTTCTCATGCAAAGGTCCTGAAGAAAAACAACCAGAGCGCGGCTCCCGTGGTGACGAGGCACCAAGTCACGCGCCCTCACTCATCCGCCCGTGATTAGCTCATGCGAGAACAAGGCACCAAGGGCCATGGGAGGTGACGTACACAAGGGCTGGCCCGTGAGCCAGAGCTCAGCCTCTTGGGTTTAGTGACGCCGCAGGGACGGACCGAGCACAGACGCCGTGCCAGTCCTTAATCATGAGGTGGTCGTGGGTGCGCTCGCAAGGGCGTGAGACGTTCTTGGCAGCGAAGCGCCGGACAGGGAATTGATAATTTAAGGCAACTCATAGAGGAAGGTAAACTAGTTCTAATAGATGCCAAAGGGATACATATCGCAGGGATGGACCCACGTGACTTGGGGATAGTGCAGCCCATGGGGCGCCCCTAAATTGAACAAACTAAAAGTTGTCACCTAGCACCGTTGCTAAAGAGATGTCGAGGTAGCATAAGATGCGCATTGCTAAAGTCGTTCCTCATGAGCCGCCCTGGCGCTGAGCCTCGGGAGGCTCCGAGGGCCTGGTGGGCTCCTGAGGATCCATCTCCATCTCCGCCAGGATCGCCTGGTGCCTAGCCTCCTGAGCCACTAGAGCGTCCCGCATGCGGTGCTGAAATGCCATAGCCGTGCTCAGCAAGTCGAATGGCATGCAGACTAACTGTGAGGGGGACCCTTGCATCGGCCGATACGAGACGACTAGAAGAGCTCACGAGATGCGGCCCTATTGAGCCCTGGGATGTCGATGCAGACGCGGAACTCCTCACCCTCTCCAGGGCAAGGAGCCGCGCCCGGTAGTGGCGGCGATCGCCCTGCAGATCCCTTGCCTCCTGAATCTCCTTGACTTCCTTGCTGATGAACCCTGAGCACCTCGTGCCTCGCGCCCTGTGCTCTGATACGTCTCCAACGTATCTATAATTTTTCATTGCTCCATGCTGCTTTATCTACTGTTCTGAACTATATTGGGCTTTATTTTCCACTTTTATATTATTTTTGGGACTAACCTATTAACCGGAGGCCCAGCCCAGAATTGCTGTTTTTTTGCCTATTTCAGTGTTTCGAAGAAACGGAATATCAAATGGAGTCCAAATGGAATGAAACCTTCGGGAACGTGATTTTCTCACCGAACGTGATCCAGGAGACTTGGACCCTGCTCCAAGGAACAAAAGAGCTGGTCACGAGGGTGGGGGCGCCCCCCCCCCCTAGGGCGCGCCCCCTGCCTCATGGCCCCCCTGTTGCTCCACCGACGTACTCCTTCCTCCTATATATACCTACGTACCCCCAAACAATCAGAAGAGGAGCCAAAAACCTAATTCCACCGCCGCAACCTTCTGTATCCACGAGATCCCATCTTGGGGCCTGTTCCGGAGCTCCGCCAGAGGGGGCATCCACCATGGAGGGCTTCTACATCAACACCATAGCCCCTCTGATGAAGTGTGAGTAGTTTACTTCACACCTTCGGGTCCATAGCTAGTAGCTAGATGGCTTCTTCTCTCTTTTTGGATCTCAATGTCAGGACCCCGATTCTATGCCACACCGATCTAGCATGTAACACCTCATATCACTTTGCGGCCTCATGCACGGTATTCCCACAGGTGTCGCCTTACCATGCCCGGGACCGTTTACGCCTTTTGGCACACGTATATGATAGTGTCGCTAGCATCCATATGACAAAGAACCCGGACTGACATGGCTAGTCGTGAACCCAAAGTGGCACTAACTTACAGGGACATGCATACATGACCCAGCGACGAACGTGTCGGTCATCAGAGAGTGAATCCGGGCTGTAGAAACTGGGCTAGCAGGACTCCGGTAAACCGGGCTGTAGCAGGCTAACAGGACTCCGGTAGACACCACGTGACATTTCCCCGAAGGGACAGACACAGGAACGAAGAAGGACACATGCCGGCCAGCCTAAGTGTTCCGGAGCAGTAGCAAGCTACCAGGGCTCAGTGGAAGCACTAGGAGACATTTCCCGATAAGAGAGGCTACTAAGGATAAACAACTAGATAGTCAGATCCCACACATAGCAATACACATTACACGTACGCATAACATGCAAGTATGTGTTGTACAACATGGCATCACAGCATAACTCAACAACTCATATAGATAAGGCTCAAAGAGCCATCATAGCATTTATTACAAACAGGGGTCACATGACCCAAAATCCAGAGCAAACAAGCAACAAGCGGAAGCATTACATGTCTGAGTACAGACATCTACAAAGGAAAAAGGCTAAAGAGCCTGACTATCTACAACATCCGATCAAGATCGTAGCTGAGGTACAAGCTACTTGTCGAAGCCCAAAAGAACACTAGTAAGACCGAAATCTCCGCTGCAAAAACATAAATAAAGCAACATGAGTACAAAGGTACTCAGCAAGTCTTACGTCAGATCCTATCATACATGCATTTGTATCAAGAGGGTACACTACTAGGGAAAAGCCTATACACAGAATCTTACTAGTAGCGAGGGTTAAAAACCCTTGCTACTGCTACTTACTAGTAGCGCAGGTTTTTAAACCTCGCTACTACTAAGTAGATAGCAGTAGCGCGGGTTTTAACACTCGCTACTACTAAGCGGTCTCTACCGTGCCCCCCGGGACATGCCATAGTAGTAGAGCGGGTTTTTAACCCTCGCTACTACTAAGGGAGATAGCAGTAGCGCTGGTTTTTAGTCCTCGCTACTACTAAGTGGTGCCATAGCAGTAGCGAGGGTTAAAAACCCGCGCTACTACTAAAGGTCCCATTTTCAAACTCTACCCCCCACCCCCTGTGGATCGCCTTTTCAGTTTTAAAAAAGTAAAAAAAATGACGAAAATGTCAAAAAAATAAAAGAAAATAAGTTTCCCATGTGATATGTGGTCTAGTTGTTGGGAAAATTTGCAAATATGAATTCGACTTTATTTGCAAAATCTCTCGAGAATTTGTAAAAATGGGCATGACTTTTGCATACTAACTCGGATGAAAAAGTTTTTTATATGAAAAATCATCTACTCGAAAAGTTTTTTACAGGGACAGGCATACATGACCCAGCAACGAACGTGTCGGTCATCAGCGAGTGAATCCGGGCTGTAGCAACTGGGCTAGCAGGACTCCGGTAAACCGGGCTGTAGCAGGCTAACAGGACTCCGGTAGACACCGCGTGACATTTCCCGAAGGGACAGACACATGAACGAAGAAGGACACATGCCGGCCAGCCTAAGTGTTCCGGAGCAGTAGCAAGCTACCAGGGCTTAGTGGAAGCACTAGGAGACATTTCCCGGTAAGAGAGGCTACTAAGGATAAACAACTAGATAGTTAGATCCCACACATAGCAATACACATTACACGTACGCATAACATGCAAGTATGTGTTGTACAACATGTCATCACAGCATAACTCAACAACTCATATAGATAAGGCTCAAAGAGCCATCATAGCATTTATTACAAACAGGGGTCACATGACCCAACATCCAGAGCAAACAAGCAACAAGCGGAAGCATTAGATGTCTGAGTACAGACATGTACAAAGGAAAAAGGCTGAAGAGCCTGACTATCTACAACATCCGATCAAGATCATAGCTGAGGTACAAGCTACTTGTCGAAGCCCAAAAGAACACTAGTAAGACCGAAGTCTCCGCTGCAAAAACATAAATAGAGCAACATGAGTACAAAGGTACTCAGCAAGTCTTACGTCAAATCCTATCATACATGCATTTGTATCAAGAGGGTCATGTGGGGTTTAGTTGCAACAAGCCAGCTTTGACTCAGTGGCCATCCTATTCTACGACTACGAGAAACTTCTTTGAGGAGAGATGGCGCACACAAGTCCACTAATCACCACACAATACACTACTATGGATTCATCCCCGTCTCCCGACGAGAAGGCCATCCATAGCACTCACACTTGTCTTGAGCATTTTAGAGTATCCACTTCAAGTTGTCTATGTACCACGTAAGCATCCAAGAAGTCCATAACCGCGGACCCGGCTATTCGAATAGATCATGTTAACCCTGCAGGGGTGTGCTTCTTCACACACGCTCTCGCCACTTACCGCCATGTACACGTCATGTATCTCGGCAACCTTCAAGCAGAATCCTGGCGAGGGTGTCCGCCACGACCTGACTAACCACACAAGACTCTAGTCCAGGTTTATCGCCTATTCGGGTTCCATCCGCAACGAGATCCGGCCGGGGTGTCGCTCACGGCCCCAAACGATGTGAGCAGGGTTCCCAAGCCCACCATCTGGGTGCCACTTGGTACACCGTGCCACTGTGCCTAGTCTGTCCCAAGCCCACCTGGACGGGTGCCACTTGGTAGACTACTAACACTACCTACAAACACTAGAAACTAATTGTGACTCTTGGACAGAGACCAAGTTGGTTAATAAGTCGAGAGGGGCCACGTTACTTGAACCCAATGTGGGGTAGTATCGAGTCATTGGACAACATACATAGAACTCGGTGCTTAAGGACGGTTCTAGTGAGACAACCTACCATGTACTCCTACATGGCCTCTCACCGCTACCTTTACCAAATCATGTTCACACACTTCACTCTCAGCACCAGAACATACTGTAACACTCCAATTCATTCCCAATGAGTTAGACCTGACACAACTCTAAGCAATAGCAGGCATGGCATGGTAGGAACACAACGTGGCTCAATCAACTCCTACACATGCTAGTGGGTTTCAACTATTTACTGTGGCAATGACAGGTCATGCAGAGGAATGGGTTCAACTACCGCAGCACAAAGTAGCAGTTGAAACGTTGTTGTCCTAATGCAATAACTGAGAGCAGGAGCGAGAGAGTAGGATTGTATCAGAATGAACAATGGGGTTTGCTTGCCTGGTAGATCAACAGAGGGGGCACTCCTCAGACAGGTACTCTGGAACGGTCTCCGGAGCAGGACCTATCGAGAAGGAACGGTGTCGGCAATCAATACACAAGCATATGCAACAATATGATGCATGAACATGGCATGTAGATGTGATGTGGTTTGAACTAATGCAACTAGTATTCAATTTGAATGAAGTCCATTTGAACCAAGGGTTCAAATGCAACTCCAAGTTAAGCTCTTATAAATGCCATTCTAGTGTTTCACTTATACAGTAGGTATAAGTTGGTTTGCCATGCATGAAGCAAGTTCAAATGGATAGATTGCATTTTTCTGATAATTTTTCATATATAAATTATTTCAATCTGAGCTACGGTTGAATTTCTATGATTTTTTGAAGTTTATATCATTTTCTGGAATTTCCTGATTAAAATTTAAATCCAGAAAATAAATTATTGCGTCAGCACTGCGTCATGCTTGCGTCAACAAGTCAACAACGCTAACTGGTCAAACCTGATGTGTGGGGTCTACACGTTGGTGACACGGGTTAAACAGGGGGGTTAGTTTTATCTTAATTAAAGGATTAGTGGCACTGGGCCCACTAGTCAGTGTCATGGGGGTTAGTTAATGGTGATTAGCCTTAAGCTAATCACCTGACCCACGGGGCCCACCTGACGGGCCGGCGAGGTCAAAGGGTCAAACCCCACCGGCGTTTAGCCGCCGGCGAGGCAGAACACGGCGGAGGGGCTCGGGATCGCATCTCCGGCGTCCAAATGGCCCATGGAGACCACCGGGGCATAGCCCGTCCTCGTCCGCATCCATGGGAGCAGGCGGGAGGCTGCGGGGGCAGCGCAGCTCGCCGGAGTGAGGCTCACAGCGGTGGCCGGAGCACGGCCAAGGGCGGGCGCAGCGCTGCGGTGCACGGGGGCGGCGGCTGAGAGCACCGGGGCGTAGCCCAGGCTCGTCCGCATCCAGCGGAGGCGACAGGAGGATGCAGGGTGGCCGGAGCTCGGTGGAGCAAAGCTCACGGCGGCCGGAGCTTGGCTCGAGCGGCAAAGGGGCTACAGGGCGCCAGAAGAGCAGGGGAGAGGGGGGTTCGATGGCGGGGCTCACAGCAGTCTCGATGGCATCGTCAGCGAGCTCGGGGAAGGCCGGACGGCGGCGTGGCGGCAAGGACGATCTCCGGCGGCCGGAGGCAAAGATGGTGATGTTGACGGCGTTCTAGGGCTTCCCGCGTCGCGTGGCTCGACGGCGAGGTGGACGGCGACGTGGCGGAGCTTCTGAGCTAGTCGGAGAGGCGAGGGGGAGGCGGTGGCTACGTTAACGGTGAACGGCGGCGACAGCAGTGCTCGGGCGGTCGCGCGGGAGAGAACCAGGGGAGGAGGGAGAGCAAGGGAGAGGGAGAGAGGTGCGGGGCGGCGCGTGGCGTCGTCCAGGGCGTCCAGCACGGCGAGAGGGAGAAGCAGGAGGTGGTGAGAGACGTGGCCGTGGGTGAGCGCGCGCGCGACACGCACAATGCCAATAGGCACAAGGAAGAAGACAGAGGAGGAGGCGGGCTGGGCTGCACAGTAACGGGCTGCACAGGGAGGTAAGCGCTAGGTAGGTTTTAGTCCCATTTTGTTTCCTTTTCTATTTTTCTGACATTTGTTTTGATTTAGTAATAATACTAAATCTTATTACTAAATCATTGTATTTTCTTCTGTCAATTTTTGTAGGAACTAGTTGGATTGCTCCAAAACTCCTCACCAATTAACAGAATTTTTCGACATATATTATATATAGAACAAATATATATCTAAAGCAATTAATTACTAGATTAATTCCAAATGCCCAAAATAAATACTTATGAGCTCTTAAAAATATTGATTTGATTTTTATCTCTGTCCAATATTTTCAGAGAGAAACATGAGCATTTTCTTGGACCTTTTTGGAGCACTTTTTGTTTGGGCCATTTTAGAGATGATTGTGAGGGTTTCACAATTCCCCAATCCAAATTTAAATGGAATTTAAACATGATGCACACATGACTAGCTAGTCTAGGTCATACCAGAACTAGGGATGTGACAACTCGTCCCCACTTGAAAGAATCGCGTCCCGAGATTCAGGGGTCGATGGAAAGAAAGTGGGGTACTCCAGTCGAAGACGATCTTCTCGCCCCCAAGTAGCTTCTCTCTCGGAATGATGAGAACACTGAACCTTGAGAAACTTGATGTTATAACGTCGAGTGACACGCTCTGCTTGATCAAGAATGCGAACTGGATACTCTCGATATGTGAGGTTATCTTGGAGATCAAGCGTTTTCTGGTCCACTCCGCGACCAGAATCCGAGAAGCAACGCCTGAGTTGAGAGACGTGGAAGACATCATGCACTCTGGAAAGTTGTGGGGGTAGTTCCAACTGGTAGGCAACCTCTCCTCTTTTGGCGAGAATGCGAAAAGGACCAATGTAACGAGGAGCCAACTTGCCCTTGATACCGAAACGATGTGTACCCTTCAAAGGAGTAACCCGAAGGTAAGCTTTGTCGCCAACTTCATAAGTCATATCCTTATGATGACGATCATACTGGCTCTTTTGACGAGACTGGGCTGTTTTCAAGTTCTCACGAATGATGCGAACTTGCTCTTCTGCCTCCTGGATCATGTCCGGTCCAAAGAATTGTCTTTCACCGGTTTCTGACCAGTTCAAAGGTGTTCGACATCTTCGTCCATAGAGAATCTCAAAAGGAGCTTTCTTGAGACTGGATTGATAGCTATTGTTATAAGCAAACTCGGCAAAAGGAAGACATTTCTCCCAATCCACACCGAATGAGATAACGCAAGCTCTAAGCATGTCTTCGAGAATTTGATTGACCCGTTCCACCTGACCACTTGATTGAGGGTGGAAAGTGGTACTGAAGGAAAGATGGGTTCCCATGGCAGTTTGGAAACTCTCCCAGAAATGAGAAGTGAAAAGACTACCACGGTCTGAATTGATCTCTAGTGGAACACCACGAAGTGATACTATTCGAGAAATATATAAGTCAATGAGCTGACTAGCAGTGATACTCTCTCGAACAGGAAGGAAGTGAGCCACTTTGGAAAGACGATCAACGACTACGAAGATAGCATTATTCACTCTCTTGGTCCTGGGAAAGCCGGTGATGAAGTCCATACCAACTTTATCCCATTTCCATTCAGGAATAGCTAAAGGCTGAAGGGTGCCAGCAGGTCTCTGATGATCTTCCTTAACGCAACGACAAACGTCACAATTAGCAACGAAGTTGGCGATTTCTCTCTTCATCCTAGTCCACCAGAACCTCTAGCGTAGGTCCTGATACATCTTAGTACTACCGGGATGAATCATGAGAGGGGATTCATGCGCCTCCTTAAGAATCAATTGTTGCATCTGCTGACTCTTGGGAACCAACAAGCGGTTCCCAAAGTAAACAACACATCGTTCATCCATAGAGAAACAACCAGCTACTGCCTTGGAGATATTTTTCTTGATTTAGGAGATTCCCGTATCATGCTTCTGGACTTCTATGATACGATCCACAATAGTAGGTTTCGCCACCAAGGTAGAAAGGAATCCGTGAGGAGCAATGTGAAGATTAAGCTTACAGAATTCCTCATGGAGAAGTGGTTGACCCTGCTGCAACATGAGATTGTTGCAATAGGATTTACGGCTTAGCGCATCAGCCATGACATTGGCTTTGCCTCGTGTCGGTGTCAAAACCGGTGGATCTCGGGTAGGGGGTCCCGAATTGTGTGTCTAGGCGGATGGTAACAGGAGACAAGGGACACGATGTTTTTACCCAGGTTCGGGCCCTCTCGATGGAGGTAAAACCCTACTCCTGCTTGATTGATATTGATGATATGGGTAGTACAAGAGTGGATCTACCACGAGATCAAGGAGGCTAAACCCTAGAAGCTAGCCTATGGTATGATTGTTGTTCGTACTATGGACTAAAACCCTCCGGTTTATATAGAGACCGGAGAGGGCTAGGGTTACACAGAGTCGGTTACAATGGTAGGAGATCTACATATCCGTATTGCCAAGCTTGCCTTCCACGCCAAGGAAAGTCCCATCCGGACACGAGACGGAGTCTTCAATCTTGCATCTTCATAGTCTTGTAGTCCGGCCACTGATGATAGTTCGGCTATTCGGACACCCCCTAGTCCAGGACTCCCTCACCTGGGGTGTAAGTAATCCCTAGATCATAATCTGAGATCAACTCCAACCAACGTCTTTGCCTAAGGTTCAAATCTGGTTGGGTGAAGATATACTTGAGACTCTAGTGATCGGTGTAGATCTTGCAATGTTTACCAAGAAGGTAATGACGCCAGGTCTTGAGTGCATAGACTACGGCTACAAGCTCTAAATCATGTGTAGGATAATTCTCCTCATGTGGATGCAACTGTCGAGATGCATAGGCAATCACATGACGATCCTGCATAAGAATGCAACCTAGTCCCTGTCGTGAGGCGTCGCAGTAGATAACAAAGTCTTTAGTGAAATCCGGTGGCACAAGTATGTGAGCAGAAGTCAGGCATCTTTTCAGTTCCTGAAAACTGTACTCACACTGTGGGGACCACTCAAACTTTTTATCTTTCTTGAGAAGTTCCGTGAGGGGTTTGGCCACTTTAGAGAAGTTTTCAACAAGGCGGCGACAATAGCTGGCTAGACCAAGGAAACTTCTAACTTGTTTAACGGTTTCAGGTGGAGTCCAATCAAGAACGGCCTTAACTCTCTCGGGATTGACAGCAATGCCCTTACCAGAGATTACGTGGCCTAGGTAGGTCACTTCTGGTAACCAAAATTCACACTTGGAGAACTTGGCATAAAGGCAATGCTCCCTGAGTTTTTCTAACACAAGTCTAAGATGTTCGGCATGCTCTTCCTCGTTCTTCGAGTAAATAAGAATATCATCGAGGTAAACCACGACGAATTTATCTAAGTACTCCATGAAGATCGAGTTCATCAAGCGGGGGAATGTGGCTGGAGCGTTGGTTAGACCGAAGGACATGACGGTGTACTCGTACTGGCCATAACGAGTGACAAAGGCTGTCTTGGGGATGTCCCCATTTCTGTTCTTGATTTGGTGATAGCCTAACCTCAAATCCATTTTGGAGAAGACTGAGGATCCAGCGAGCTGATCATACAGATCATTGATCCTGGGAAGTGGATATTTGTTCTTTATCGTGACCAAATTAACAGGACGATAATCTACAACCATCCGGTCCGTTCCATCCTTCTTCTTGGCGAAGAGGACGGGGCAAGCCCACGGAGAAGAACTAGGACGGATGAAACCCTTTTGCAAGGACTCATCAAGTTGTTTCTTAAGCTCGGCTAGTTCTAGGGGTGCCATCTTGTAAGGTCTCCTAGAAATTGGGGTGGTTCCTGGGATGAGATCTATGACGAACTCTACATCTCTGTCGGGTGGAACACCTGGCAGTTCCTCTGGAAAGACATACGGAAAGTCACGGACTACCGGGATATCTTCAAGGTCTGGAAGAGGGCTGGCATTAAAGAATAGAGCTGACGCGTTGCAACTCTAGTGGAGACAGTGACTATCTTGCCAGATGGGTGTGTAAGCCGAACGGACCTGGTGTAACAATCAATCTTGGCATAATGAGCTTTCATCCAGCCCATACCCAAGATGATGTTAATATCTGTAGACTTGAGGGCTATAAGTGAGGCAAGGAATACAAGTCTGTCAACAAGGATTTCATTACCATGGCTTACACTAGAAGTTTGCCATTTGGATCCAGGAGTTTGAATGACCAGCGGAGAGGGCATATCTGGGGAAGGCGCAGCGCCGGCGGTGGAAAGCCGAACGGGTTGGGGCATTTCGGGTAGGGGTGACCGGCGGTGGCGGTGCATGATGATGGGGTGGGGGAGCGGTGGCGGTGGCGGCGGCGGCGGCACGCAACGACAAGGTAGGGGGCGGTAGCAGCGCCGCGTTGTAGGAGGAGATGAGGTACTCGTACCGGTTCAGATTGAGTTGAATAATAAGACTGCGGCTTTATTTCAGAAAACCCTAGGGAGTATTTTGCAAAACTGCCGCGACTGTGAACCCGACAGACTCAACCCGTGCTTTATTATTACTAGTACATATGCCCGTGCGTTGCAACGGGCTCCTCATCTCTGTTGTAATGTCCTCAAAGGGCGTGACAGCCTCGATGAGCACGTGATCCCCTCCTATAGCTCTACCCAACAATTCAACCTAGGGGGATGCAACATCCAAGAGATGCCACTCGGCGATGAGAAGACTGCATCTTCCTCTGACTACGACCTCCATCTATCATAACAACTACCTGATGCTGCGGCATGGCGTCATCTAGTGCCAACCAAAATCATCTTTTTCATATACTGGTCAAAAAAGGCATGATTGAGGAACGTAATCCCGAAACTTGAGATCACAAGTGAACCTAAAGACAACATATGAACAAACTCGAAGAAACTTAATTGCTAGTCCTTCACAAAGTTGAAAGAACTGTTGGATAGTGATTTTGTTAATCTTGAGAAATACAACTAATATATGAGTAACATCAAAAGATCAACATTATTAGAGGTAAAACAGAATATATCATCAAAAGGATTAAAAAATGATGACAAAATATACTGTTCTCCAAGCTGAATGCAATAACCATCAATTTTACAAATATACACCCAACCTTGAGCATTGTATCAAAGAAATAATTCATAGTGTTCCAATAAAGGATTTTTTCCACCGATAATATGCAACTATAACTTGATTGGTGTTCATCATGAAACATGTTCCTATGTTAGCATGCATGCCTGCATGAATCTCTGTTAGCATGCTTGTACGAACCTCTGTTAGCATGCACACATCACTGAATTATATTGTGAACTTTAATTTTTCGAAAGAACCTGACATGACTTCTCTGAAATCTTCTTAATTAAGCTACTATCCACCATGAGAAAATTAGGATCTTCATTAATTATTAGACTGAAGCGATTTAGCTGCTTTGTTTCAATGACAGAATATATGGTGTTTTTCTAAAGGAGTATATGGCAGGCAAGCTATTATCTGAACCAAAGGGGGTAAAACTGAAAATCTCCTATAACTCAATCCTAAATCCCATCACCTTTTTAGTTAGTTCTTTAAGTACTAACTAATATTACTACTCATATTCCCTCAAAAGGAAATTTGATACTCATATATTACCTTGTTCTCTCCTGGAAAAAAAGTGGTTGTTGCAAAATCAGAACAAATAACCGCAGATTGTAAACGGCAAAACTTACCCTGCCCTCATATTCTTTATGCAGACACAGAACACAAAATATCTTGTGAATCACATGCCACATGTATTGTAAAGAAGCCTCATTTAAGTTGAATATGTGAGTCGCGGTTTCTAAGCCCCCGCCAGATCTGAATTGGAGATGCATATACATAGAAATCATGCACAGATAGGTATATGGCAGGGCACACGTTACCTTGCTCATACTGGCCATGGACCAATTATATTCACCATATCTTGAAGCACATTGGCCAAATAGTGCAATATAACAATTCAATTTGCAAGTATACTGAAGCAAAGCATGCACATTGAGTGTTGTACAGAGGAGCATCGGGAGGCATTCAGTAAACCAGTAGAAGAAATTCTACTTTTTAAAACCCTAGTCACAACCTGGGTCTTAACAACACAGAAGAAGCCCAATTTTATCTGCTTTACTGCTATCGAGAAAAGCAAGAACATGAGTTGCGCTTTAGCTTGCTTATCAACATGATGAATGTGACCATATGTTACACAGATGAGTTCCAATTCCTCGTGCTCTCTCTTGCATTTTTCATTGAGTTGAAGCTTCATTAGCGTGCTCGGTGACTATGAAACAATATGTTTGAGGAAAATATTCATGTTTCAATCAAAATACCAAGTAGAATAGATAAAATTACTCAGAAACCTGTTGTATCATGGCAAACCCCTTGTTTTTAAATAACATGTACGCTAGTCTGTAGATTTAGTTACTTAAAACAGAAATAAAATATGAATTAGCATGTCATTATCAGTAAGAAACAATCCTATGAATGATCACCACCTAACTACAACAGCAAAATTATATATTTTCCATACGACTTGCTCCACCAAAGATTTTTGTGTCTCTAGCTAGCAAAATGGCAGGATAAACTGAAATGTAACAGTTTTGATGTATTACAAAAAGGATGATGATCACTACAGAAAAGGAACAAAGAATATACACTTACAGATGTAAGGCAGACATGTGAGATGAAATAGGCAGAATAATTTTTTCATTGGTCAGGAACAATGTCCAGTATCTTTTTCAATATGTTCCTATATTAGAAGGCTATTAGGCAGCCAAAGTAGGATGAAGAAGCATCTGAAAGAGACTTGAATGCCTGCTGTCGGGAAATAGTGTTTAATGTATGAGATACACTAACCCGATAAAACCCACTTTACCAGTCTACAGAATCTAGATTCCTACATGTATATAGTGAACCGGTAAAAAGGTTACATGAACCAATGGATGCATGATAAGAGAGGGACTCATATTAAAAGTAGTTTGTCGATGAATATCATGGAAATCTTGTGATGATGCAACAGTAGCATTCTGATAATAGCATGCTGATATCTGCTACATTTAAGTTAGGCACATCATGGAAGTCTAGAAATTATGTATATATAAGTTAGGCACATGAGACGTTATTCTTTGTAAGTAACAGTAGCAGCAAAAAATCTGCTAGTTCTAATTTGAAGGATCCCAATCTACACATTCAGATCCACCGATTAATGTGTTAACGTGGCAGAGACGACATCTCTACTGCTCTAGGAGGCGCTTTTGAGTATCTGCACCAACCTTTAGGAACTACAGCTAGGCTGCAGAAGAGCTAAATAAAACCACGAACTCCATATATCTATTGTGAAGATAAATACAATAAGCACAGATAATTTTTGACATTTTACATTCATACATCAACAAAAATTGATGTATACTATCGTTCTTATGTAGCCATGGCCACCATACAAAACAACGATGCAAAAAAACTAAGGTCTGTCATTTATATTCCAAGATATGAGAATAAAAAGACAGTTTACAAAGAAGTTCACTGGGATGAATTTATAAAATTAGCTCCGAATTACTACAGTTTGTTTGCTGATTCACTTTTCATAATTTTCCCTCTGATTCAGTCGCTGACAAACAATTTTATAACAGAAAACTAACTTTAAAGACTTCATGCATGTAAAAAATAATGCGGCATAATGTTTTTCTGTTTATCAGTGTTCCCATCGCAAGAAAACAGAACTGAGCATATACTAAAACTAAAGAAAGGCTCCTGCAACTCATAATATGACTAATCTGTATGGACTGGAACTGAACCACTTTGAATAAAAAACATCCGTAGGCAAGACCAGAAGATCGGAATCTAGTTTCTCTAAGGGCTCAGATCACAAAGAATATAGAAGATGAGTATGTAAAATATGGCAAAAGGGGAACAAACAATGCATGAAGGAGATGTTATAAAATGTTAGTTATATCATCAGTCCATTACTTGCGCATCTTCGACAACAAATCCATCAGGGAGTACGACCTCCTGGAGCTAATCAAGGCTGAAGTAACACAAATTGTGAAGTACAACAGAACCAAGCCACCAATTTCCATGTGATCTTGCATGACCAATGACCATTATCATTATTACATATTATCAGATTGTTGGGGTAAGGAGTATTTTAACTACCAAACTGTACTACTAAGTTTTATTTTCTTCCAAACAGTGTGCCATTGCCGCATTTTCTGGTTGTCAAAATAGGGTCAACAGCAACTTTTATGCCAACATGATGTCCTCTTGATAGCATCATATACAATAGAATAGGGCACCAAAGCAGAGTATGTTTCGTTTGCACTTTTATGTTTGTAAATACACAACACCCATGATGGTGTCTCTGTAGGCCTCTCATTTGCACACAAAAAATTGAGGTCTGGATGCTTGTTTCACTCCTTTCTTGACCTCAATTAGACTTCTTTTATCCAAAGTTAGGAGCATACATATATGATAGGACCCTGCAGCAATCCAGCGAGAGGTTATTGCCTGTGAAGTGGTGCTGTCTAGATGGTGCAAGAAGATGTCGCCGGGATGCGGACCTGCATGACAAAATAATCTGTGGCGAAGTCAAGAAACTCCCCCCCCCCCCCAAAAAAAATACGGCGGAAGCTGGTGTGTCTCCGGTGGAAGGATGCAGACGGAGAGTTTGGACGGGTGATGCCGAGCAGCGAAAGACACCAAAGCGTGGCACCAGGGAAGGAGCTGAACATATGAATTTACATCACTACTTTGAATTAATGTCATAAACATTATTTTTGATTGAATGGTATTGTCATAAACCTATCGAAATTGAAGAAAGTCTACCACGATGTGTTAGCTTTACCTGAGATTTGGACCAGTAGAGACATAGCACATACTTTGATTGCCCTGCAAAGGTCTTCCTTCTCTCTCAAACACGAGGCGCACACCTAGCCCTGGCCAACACACGGATCTGTTTTTCCCCAATTCCATGCTCTAGCTCCAGCTTGCTCTCTACCAATGAGCGAGGACTGCTTTGCTACTGGAACAGAAATCCCTTCTCTTTCCTGCTGCTATTCATCTCCTTTTTCCCTATTACAGAGGGATCAAATCCCCTGGTTTCAATCTCTAGTTATGAGGATGCAGAGGCGTACGGGGGTGGGGCTTGGTCCTGCTTGGGAGGGGATTCTGCCAGAGGAGTGGGGTGCAGCTAGAGGTTGACCTGGTGGCTGTCACAGCCCTAGAGTTTGTTTGCAAGTAGTTGCATAATCATCCAGGCATCATGTCTAAATTTATTGGAAACTTGAAATGGGGATGCTTAAACCCTAGCACCAAATGAATTCAACTAGGGTCAAAATAAAATATTTTTCATTGAACTCAAAATGCCCTCTAAAAATGTTGAACATTTCTGGTTTGAGGTGGAAGCATCTACCAAAAATGGTTTATATTTTTGCAGGACATATTGGGCTCTGAATTAAATCTTATAGTATTTGCATTTGGGCATTTAAATGCTATAAAATATTTTAAATGCTCAAATAATCATAAATTAAAATGTTTACTGTTGGATATATTCCAAACAGTAGTCATGATTAGTTTCATGATTTTTGGTAATGCCCTGACATTTTTAATAAAGCCCTAAAGTTACAGAATAATAGAAAAACAAAAAACAATTAGAAGAGAGGGAGAGAAGGACTTACGTGGCGCCAGCAATCGGCCCAGCTTCTGTGCTGGCCCACCTGCGCGGCCCAGCCCGCCTGGCTCCCTGTCGTCTTTCTCCCCAGGCCAGTAGGCAGAGCGTGTGGCCGCAGCACGCCGGCACGCGCCCCGGCCACCTCCACCCTGCCTGCCTGCCTCCTCGTCGCCTGGATCTCTCCCGCGTCGCCACGCACGCCCCCTCGAACGCCGCGTACCCTCTCACTCTCCCGTGCCCATTCCCCTCTCCCTCGCTCTCTCACGCGATGCCCGAGGACCACTATCGCCGTCGTTCACCTTTGCCGTGGCCACCACCATCCCCATGCCAAGCCAACTAGTCCACGAGCTCCGCCTCATCTGCCTCTTCCTCCTTGACGTTTCTCCCGGCCTCGGACGCGCTGCCTCATCGTCACCATCGCCGTTTCCGTCGCCGGCCACCGAAGCTCATCGCCGCCGATTCGGGAGCTACCGGACGTCCCCGACCTCACCCTCATGCTCGTTGGACTCGCTGTGAGCACCTGCATCTAACCCCCCTAACCCCGCTACCTCTTGCTGCCGTAGCCGTCACCCCCTTGCTGCACGCAGCACGCCGCCGGCCGAGCTCACCGTCAACGCAGTTCCGGTGACCATTTGGTCACCCCGGCGACTCCAACATGCTCGTAGCACCCCGTAGAGCAGCCCCAGCGCATCAGTTGGCTCGCTTGCGAGCTGCAACACCGAACCCGCAACTCACCCGAGCTTCGGCCGCTGCCGAGCTCATTGCCGGCGCCACTCCGGCCACTTCCCGGCCGCGCCACCACCAAGGTTGGATGCGGACGAGCGTCCGCATCCCGTAGCTGTGCTCCGCGCGCCAAACGGCGCTCTGTAGGCGAAACCCGCAGTGCACCGCCGCGTCTGGCCTCATCGGCGGCTAAACGCCGGCGAGTTGACCCTGTTGACTGAGTTGACCAGGTGGGCCCAGTTTGACCCTTGGGTCTATGACAGCTGGGGCCCGCCCTGCTAACTAACCCAGGATTAGCGCTAACTAAATTTAGTTAGTTTAACTAAACTACTGACAGACGGGACCCACTGGTCAGTTTGACCTGGACCGCCCCGTTGACCGCTGACATCACCCCGATGCACTGCTGACGCAATAACTCATTTTCTGGATTTATTCTTATATAGGAAATTCCATAAAATAGCACAAACTTCTAAAATTCATAGTAAATCAACCGTAACTCCAAATGAAACAAATTATATATGAAAAATGATCAGAAAAATCCAATCTATCCATCTGTACCAGTTTCATGCATGTTAAAACACTTTAACCTTGCTGTTTAGGTGAAACAAGTTAATGCACCTTTATGACTTCATATAATGGGTTTGCATTTGAATCTTTGGTTCAAATGGACTCATTTCAATCTGTTCTAGCTTGCATTAGCCCAAAACATATTCATATTGCCATGTCATAGCATGCATCATATTGTGCATTGCATTGATCGTGTTTCTTCTCTGTTTGTCGGTGTTGTTCCCCCTCGATAGACGTTTTACCGACGTTGTGATTGTTGACACTGATGAAGACTCAATGCTATCTTCAGAAGTGCCAGGCAAGCAAAACCCCCTTGTTCATTCCGATACAATCCTACTCTCTCGCTCCTGCTCTATTTTACGGCATTAGGACAACAATGATTCATCTATTACTTGCTGCGGTAGCTGAACCCCTTATCCTCTGCATGACCTGTCATTGCCACAATAAATAGATGAAACCCACTAGTATGAGTAGGAGTTGTTTGAGCCCTGATGTGCCTACTCATTCATGCTTGTTTGTCATGCCTGCTATTGCTTAGAGTTGTGTCAGGTCTGATTCATCCGGGATGAATCAGAGGTGTGTGAACATGTCCTACTGTGTGTGAGCTAAGTGTGTGAATACGATTTGGTAAAGGTAGCGGTGAGAGGCCATGTAGGAGTACATGGTGGGTTGTCTCATTGAAGCCGTCCTTAGGAACTGAGTTCTGTGTTTGTGATCCATGATTTAGCTACTACCATGCATTGGGCCCTGAAATATGACCCCGCTCGACTTCTTAATCACCCTTGTCCTCTGTCCAGGAGTTGCAAGTAGTTTCTGGTGTTTGTAGTATGCTGGAGGCCGTGCGCAGCGCTGACCTGAGGGGTGGGCTGTGATGCGGTAGGCACGTGGCCGGGTATACCGGGCACCCGTTTGGTGTCACGGAACCCTTGACACATCGTTTGGGGCTGTGAGCGAAACTCCGGCCGGGTCTCCTCATGGATGGAACCCGAATATGCGATAAACCTGGACTAGAGACTTGAGTGTTCAGGTAGGTCGTGGTCTACACCCATGTCGGCTTTCTCTTGAAGTCTGCCGAGCACATGTCGTGTGCAGACGCTAAGCGGTGGAAACATGTATGAAGAAGTACACCCCTGCAGGGTTAACATCATCTATTCGAATAGCCGTGTCCGCGGTAAAGGACATCTGGGTTGCCTATAATAGTTCATAGACAAGTGAAAGTGGATACTCTAAAATGCGCAAGATAAGCGTGAGTGCTATGGATGGCGTTCTCGTAGGGAGACGGGAGCGGATCCATAGTGGTGTATTGGTTGGTGAATATGTGGACTCATGTGCGCCACCTCAAAAGAGTTACTTGCAGTCGTAGTTTAGGATAGCCACCGAGTCAAAGCTGGCTTGCTGTAGTTAAACCCCACCATCCCCTTTGTTGATAATGATGCATATGTAGTTAGTTCTGATGTAAGTCTTGCTGGGTACATTTGTACTCACGTTTGCCTATTTTATGTTTTTGTAGAGAGACTTCGGTCCCGTTAGTAGTTTCGCGTGGACTTCGACGTTTAGCTTGATACCTCAGCTACGATCTTCTGCCCTCGGTAGGATCTGGTAGATAGTCAGGCTTCTAAGCCTTTTTCATTTATAGATGTATGTACTCAGACATGATAGCTTCCGCTTGTGTTTTGACTTGTATGCTCTGAATGTTGGGTCATGAGACCCATGTTTGTAATATCTCGCTCCTCGGAGCCAATTGAATAAATACTTGAGTCGTAGAGTCATGTTGTGATGCCATGTTGTATTTGCACATATCGAGCATATTGTGTGTATGTTATTGAAATGCTTGGTATGTGTGGGATCTGACTATCTAGTTGTTTATCCTTAGTAGCCTCTCTTACCGGGAAATGTCTCCTAGTGCTTCCACTAAGCCATGGTAGCTTGCTACTGCTCAGGAACACTTAGGCTGGCCGGCATGTGTCCTTCTTCGTTCCTGTGTCTGTCCCTTCGGGGAAATGTCACGTGATGAATACCGGAGTCCTGTTAGCCCGCTACAGCCCAGTTCACCGGAGTCCTGCTAGCCCAGAGCTACAACCTAGATTCACTCGCTGATGACCGACAAGTTCGATGCTGGGTCATGGATGTCTGTCCCTGTATGTTTGTGCCACTTTGGGTTTACGACTAGCCATGTCAGCCTGGGCTCCTTATCATATGGATGCTAGCGACACTATCATATACGTGTGCCAAAAGGCGCAAACGGTCCCGGGTAAAGGTAAGGCGACACCCGTGGGAATACCGTGCGTGAGGCCGCAAAGGGATATGAGGTGTTACATGCTAGATCGATGTGGCATTGAGTCGGGGTCCTGACAGCTTTGGTATCAGAGCTTGACTGCCTGTAGGATTACCAAGCCAAACTGGTCAAAGTTGTGTCTAGAAATGCTTTAGTTATGTAAGGGAATTGATTGTGGGATGGAACGTAAGGCTCTTTTTACTCCTTATACCTCATGGCCTTCTGATATGAGTCATCCTCTTCTCTTCTACGGGGATTAAGAACTAGGCCTTCTCATCTATCTATCAGGATGACGTGTTACTAATCCATAGACTTATAGAATTGTTAGTTTCAAATCTCAGTTTAGCTTTTACTACTTCCGTTTGTTCATAGCTGGTCTCAGAACCTTGATATTGTGATATTAAGTGGTTATGCCACCATTTTCCAGGATGTATCAAATCATTTTGAGCATTTACAGCCGTTATGCTGTCCGAGTCATCCTAGGTTTCTAAATAGTCTGATGCATTTGCAAATCCTTTCTTTCCGTTCCCGATGTCCTTTATGGTCAGAATAAGAACACTAACTGGTGCGTTGAGGTAATTTATTGCCTTGACATATATGTTGGAGCTATTATTATGACCCTAGGTGTTTTAGGGAGTCACCTAGTAATCTAGCAATGTTTAGTGTTCCCAGTGTGAAGATTCTGGCCATCATTCTCGAAAGCATCCCATGATGCCATTTAGTTAGTAGGTATTCTACTTTTGGGTTTTGAACCTGAGATTCACCCCACTTACCTCATGTTGATAGTGTTTGCTAGTTCCTTTAGGATATTAGTAACCTTTGCATTAGTCCTCGAGGTCCGTGGTATTTCCTTCTTCCAAATACCATGAACTACTTATGGCAGCAGTTCCTCGTTGAACCAAAAGATCACAACAAAAGTGCTCGATGAGTTCTCGATTCTATGTTGTGACTCTGCCAATTCTACCTTTTCTGCATGGGTTATCCGGAAGAAATATGTTGAACTCGTTCGACATACTAACCTATGCGTCCAAAACTCAGAAAGTTATATGTTCCTTTGAGTTGTCCCTCTTTAGTTGTATTCTGACCCTTGTCTATCAGTTGATAGTCAAGAGTATGCGAGCATTCGTTTATCGGTGCCTATTACTCTTGTGGTTCGTCAAGCCATTCTATCCGGAATGACTTGGAGAAACAAACTCCAGTACCTTGTCCACTTCGAGGATTGGGTGAAAGTAGTTGTATTCCGTGGATCAAAATGCTAATCCAGCTTTTGTTCTATTCTACCTTGGAGTATTACCATCTTTATATCAAGAATGTCACGGGAATTGCACACCATCCTATGAACTCTTGACACAGTGATGCTTCTCGCCATTATTATTCATTCCTCGGTTTCGTGTTGTCGCAACCGGAATGCCGACAAGTGAATCGTGATGTGTGAAATCCATACTCCTAGCAACTCCGTTGCTTGGTAGTTAAAGGACAATAATTTCATCCTTAGCATGTTGGTTATTGAATCATCATCCTAAGGTTGATCGTGCTACCTAGTCCTTATTTCTGGTGCACCCCTCGACCAATGGGTTAGGATTGTGTCAATCCCTCACTCTTTTGATCATATCATCTTGCCCTGAAAAGCAAGGTTGTTCTCGAGCTTAGTAACATACCGGTGGTTCGTGATTTTCCGAATATCTTCTCGGAAGTATTACCAGGTTGTCCCCTGACTGATATGTTGAGCTCGTGATCAAGTTGGTTTCATATAAACCACCCCTTCTCCAAGAATCTGTGTTGCATACCCCTCAGCTGGTTGGTCAAGCTAAACAACAACTTGGAGAGTTGGAAGATGGAAGCTTGTCTGATTTAGTTCATCTTAAGGGATATCTTTTTGTGTGTGTTGAAGAAAGATGATATCTTCATCAATTGATCCTTGAGACTAGTTGCTGGAGCTATTGTCTTGCCAAAAACTTTGATTTGAGTGTGGGCTATTCTCAAATCAAATTAGAACCAACGATGTTCGTAATGTTGTCTTACTCGTGGATTTTCCTCGAGCATACACCGTTATGTCTTTTGGGTCTGACCAATACTATCACCTTGTTCACATAGTTATGGAATTCCATCTCCATGGGAATCTGGATAAATTGTTGTTGAGCCCATCGACAACACCCTTATCTCCTCCATGAATTTGTTGAACATTAAGCTAGTGTTGGAAACTTCTATAGGCATTATCTTCATGTCCCGTTCATGAAGTATATGTTTGGATGTAAGAAGTGACTTCCTCTAATTCATGTGCATTTGATACAAGTTGCCGCCATGAATTCGTTAAAGTCAACGTTGCCTCCTCTGGAATCATCCCAAGTCAGTCATGCATGTGCGAGGTATGCTATGGTTTGACAGGCTCGCTACCTCCATTCCACATGTATCCCCTAGTACACCAAGCCACTGATTGATTTGTTCAAGGAGAAGAAGTTCCTTCTTAAGAGCAAGACTTATGCAAGGACTTCGATATCCTCGATGATGGTTCCCCTTCTGATCTCGGTAGTGTTTAATTATAAGACTACTATGTGGTCATGCTTGTCTGGGACAACGTGTTCACATGTTTGTAGCAGAACCAGCTCATGTTTTGGAGCTTGCTATCATAGCTCATTCCCTGAGATTCTCGCAACGTCATCTCGTCGATTTGTGTTTCAAACTTTCATTTTACTTTCTAGACTCGAAGAGTCTGAATTATTCTGACACCAACCAGATCTGAATCTCAGGCAGATATGATGGTTGGAACATTTCCCAAGAACTATAATATTGGTCTCGCGATAACCGGGAAAATGGATGCCGTGGCCAATACACCCCGCCGGAAGACCTATTATTGTAGTATCTTGATTGAAGAAGTTGGCCACCTCCCGATAAGGACTTTGTAGGATTTACTCCCTAGCTGTGCCTTATGATTTTTTTGTTTCCGAAGTCCGACTTTTACTTGATGTTCTAGATACCAGACCATTTCAATGAATGGGATACGCTAGTACATCAAGGAGAACATTAGAAGTGGAGTGCTAAATGTCTCTCGGTCGATCATCCATATTTCGTCCCCTTGGCCTCACTAAGGTGAAATCCGAAAAAGTGTTATCCTCCTTTGCATCTGCATCGTCCATGGCTATTCATCATGGTAGTATGTTGTGATGTCAGCACCCTTGACATGGATGTTGGTAAAACCTTGATGATTATGGAGATGCTCAAGTTCTTGAGAGCACGCGCAAGCTCTAGGTTTTATTGTCAGCATTAATTGCATAGTGCTCTCAGTTTCCTCGGTTATGCTATAACCCTTTCAACAGTGGACTCACTCTCTACTGTTGAGCTTTTCCCCAGTTACTAAAGTCATCCCTTGTGTTGTTTTCAACAAGATAATCCACATCATCCATTCTAATCCGGGTATGCCATTCTACCAAACCCCTCTAAACGATCGCTCGAGAATTGCCTTAGGCTGGTATAAAGAGTTTCAATGATCTTTGAATCGAAGGTAATTCTTTTTGCCACTTAAGGGGATATTTCTACGAGTCACCCTCCCTAAAGTGCATTGTTATGGTATCATGGCAACTCAACTGCTCGCTACGTTGACAACCGTTCACCACCCTCTTAAGTGTGGAATTGTTGTCTACCTAGTGAACCTTCGCCATCCGTTCTACTCCATCCCTTTGGATGAATGCTTTGTATCTCAGCTCGAGAGATGTTCTTACCTCTCACTCCATGAGTTGATCTTGAATACTCGATCTTCAAAGAGATCGTCTTCTGTAGAGTCTCCTTCTGTAGTCATCGTGTTGGATGAAGACCTTGCAAGCAAAGACGTCAAGATTGTTTTGAGTCTACAGATCAACACCTCGAGGAGACAGTTGGATCTTGGAGCTCATGTTATTAGTTTGTGTCCCCTTTGTCTTCTTACCTCACGCCTTGAATCTCGGGGCAAGATTCTTGTTTAGTGGGGGTGAGTTGTCACAGCCCTAGAGTTTGTTTGCAAGTAGTTGCATTATCATCCATGCATCATGTCTAAATTTATTGGAAACTTGAAATGGGGATGCTTAAACCCTAGCACCAAATGAATTCAACTAGGGTCAAAATAAAATCTTTTTCATTGAACTCAAAATGCCCTCTAAAAATGTTCAACATTTCTGGTTTGAGGTGGAAGCATCTACCAAAAATGGTTTATATTTTTGCAGGACATATTGGGCTCTGAATTAAATCTTATAGTATTTGCATTTGGGCATTTAAATGCTATTAAATATTTTAAATGCTCAAATAATCATAAACTAAAATGTTTACTGTTGGATATATTCCAAACAGTAGTCATGATTAGTTTCATGATTTTTGGTAATGCCCTGACATTTTTAATAAAGCCTTGAAGTTACAGAATAATAGAAAAACAAAAAACAATTAGAAGGGAGGGAGAGAAGGACTTACCTGGCGCCAGCAACCGGCCCAGCTTCTGTGCTGGCCCACCTACGCGGCCTAGCCCGCCTGGCTCCCTATCGTCTTTCTCCCCAGGCCAATAGGCAGAGCGTGTGGCCGCAGCACGCCGGCACGCACCCCGGCCACCTCCACCCTGCCTCCTCGTCGCCTGGATCTCTCCCGCGTCGCCACGCACTCCCCCTCGACCGCCGTGTACCCTCTCACTCTCCCGTGCCCATTCCCCTCCTCTCCCTCCCTCTCTCGTGCGACGCCCGAGGACCACCGTCGCCGTCGTTCGCCTTTGCCATGGCCACCAGCATCCCCATGCCAAGCCAGCTAGTCACGAGCTCCGCCTCATCTGCCTATTCCTCCTCGACGTTTCTCCCGGCCTCGGACGCGCTGCTTCATCGTCACCATCGCCGTTTTCATCGCCGGCCACCGAAGCTCATCGCCGCCGATTCGGGAGCTACCGGACGTCCCCGACCTCGCCCTCACGCTCGTTGGACTCGCTGTGAGCACCATTATCTAACCCCCCTAACCCCGCTGCCTCTTGCTCGCTGTAGCCGTCGCCCCCTTGCTGCCCGCAGCACGCCGCCGGCCGAGCTCGCCGTCAACGCAGTTCCGGTGACCATTTGGTCACCCCGGCGACTCCAACACGCTCGTAGCACCCCGTAGAGCAGCCCCAGCGCATCAGTTGGCTCGCTTGCGAGCTACAACACCGAACCCGCGACTCACCCGAGCTTCGGCCGCCGCCGAGCTCGTCCCCGGTGCCACTCCGGCCACTTCCCGGCCGCGCCACCACCACGGTTGGATGCGGACGAGCGTCCGCATCCCGTAGCTGTGCTCCGCGCGCCAAACGGCGCTCTGTAGGCGAAACCCGCAGCGCACCGCCGCGTCTGGCCTCATCGGCGGCTAATCGCCGGCGAGTTGACCCTGTTGACTGAGTTGACCAGGTGGGCCCAGTTTGACCCTTGGGTCTATGATAGCTGGGGCACGCCCTACTAACTAACCCAAGATTAGCGCTAACTAAATTTTGTTAGTTTAACTAAACTACTGACAGACGGGACCCACTGGTCAGTTTGACCTGGACCGCCCCGTTGACCGCTGACGTCACCCTGATGCACTGCTGACGCAATAACTCATTTTCTGGATTTATTCTTATATAGGAAATTCCAGAAAATAGCACAAACTTCTAAAATTCATAGTAAATCAACCGTAACTCCAAATGAAACAAATTATATATGAAACATGATCAAAAAAATCCAATCTATCCATTTGTACCAGTTTCATGCATGTTAAAACACTTTAACCTTGCTGTTTAGGTGAAACAAGTTAATGCACCTTTATGACTTCATATAATGGGTTTGCATTTGAATCTTTGGTTCAAATGGACTCATTTCAATCTGTTCTAGCTTGCATTAGCCCAAAACACATTCATATTGCCATGTCATAGCATGCATCATATTGTGCATTGCATTGATCGTGTTTCTTCTCTGTTTGTCGGTGTTGTTCCCCCTCGATAGACGTTGTACCGACGTTGTGATCGTTGACACTGATGAAGACTCAATGCTATCTTCAGAAGTGCCAGGCAAGCAAAACCCCCTTGGTCATTCCGATACAATCCTACTCTCTCGCTCCTGCTCTATTTTACTGCATTAGGACAACAACGATTCATCTGTTACTTGCTGCGGTAGCTGAACCCCTTATCCTCTGCATGACCTGTCATTGCCATAGTAAATAGATGAAACCCACTAGTATGAGTAGGAGTTGTTTGAGCCCTGATGTGCCTACTCATTCATGCTTGTTTGTCATGCCTGCTATTGCTTAGAGTTGTGTCAGGTCTGATTCATCCGGGATGAATCAGAGGTGTGTGAACATGTCCTACTGTGTGTGAGCTAAGTGTGTGAACACGATTTGGTAAAGGTAGCGGTGAGAGGCCATGTAGGAGTACATGGTGGGTTGTCTCATTGAAGCCGTCCTTAGGAACTGAGTTCTGTGTTTGTGATCCATGATTCAGCTACTACCATGCATTCGGCCCTAAAATATGACCCCGCTCGACTTCTTAATCACCCTTGTCCTCTGTCCAGGAGTTGCAAGTAGTTTCTGGTGTTTGTAGTATGCTGGAGGCCGTGCGCAACGCTGACCTGAGGGGTGGGCTGTGATGCGGTAGGCACGTGGCCGGGTATACCGGGCACCCGTTTGGTGTCACGGAACCCTGTACACATCGTTTGGGGCTGTGAGCGAAACTCCGGCCGGATCTCCTCATGGATGGAACCCGAATAGGCGATAAACCTGGACGAGTGACTTGAATGTTTAGGTAGGTCGTGGTCTACACCCACGTCGGCTTTCGCTTGAAGTCTGCCGAGCACATGTCGTGTGCAGACGCTAAGTGGTGGAAACATGTATGAAGAAGTACACCCCTGCAGGGTTAACATCATCTATTCGAATAGCCATGTCCATGGTAAAGGACTTCTGGGTTGCCTATAATAGTTCATAGACAAGTGAAAGTGGATACTCTAAAATGCGCAAGATAAGCGTGAGTGCTATGGATGGCGTTCTCGTAGGGAGACGGGAGCGGATCCATAGTGGTGTATTGGTTGGTGAATATGTGGACTCATGTGCGCCACCTCAAAAGAGTTACTTGCAGTCGTAGTTTAGGATAGCCACCGAGTCAAAGCTGGCTTGCCGTAGTTAAACCCCACCATCCCCTTTGTTGATAATGATGCATATGTAGTTAGCTCTGATGTAAGTCTTGCTGGGTACATTTGTACTCATGTTTGCCTATTTTATGTTTTTGCAGAGATACTTCGGTCTCGTTAGTAGTTCCGCATGGACTTCGACGTTTAGCTTGATACCTCAGCTACGATCTTCTGCCCTCGGTAGGATCTGGTAGATAGTCAGGCTTCTAAGCCTTTTTCATTTATAGATGTCTGTACTCAGACATGATAGCTTCCGCTTGTGTTTTGACTTGTATGCTCTGAATGTTGGGTCATGAGACCCATGTTTGTAATATCTCGCTCCTTTGAGCCAATTGAATAAATACTTGAGTCGTAGAGTCATGTTGTGATGCCATGTTGTATTTGCACATATCGAGCATATTGTGTGTATGTTATTGAAATGCTTGGTATGTGTGGGATCTGACTATCTAGTCGTTTATCCTTAGTAGCCTCTCTTACCGGGAAATGTCTCCTAGTGCTTCCACTGAGCCATGGTAGCTTGCTACTGCTCAGGAACACTTAGGCTGGCCGGCATGTGTCCTTCTTCATTCCTGTGTCTGTCCCTTCAGGGAAATGTCACACGATGAATACCGGAGTCCTGTTAGCCCGCCACAGCCCGGTTCACCGGAGTGCTGCTAGCCCAGAGCTACAACCTGGATTCACTCGCTGATGACCGACACGTTCGATGCTGGGTCATGGATGTCTGTCCCTGTATGTTTGTGCCACTTTGGGTTTACGACTAGCCATGTCAGCCCGGGCTCCTTATCATATGGATGCTAGCGACACTATCATATACGTGTGCCAAAAGGCGCAAACGGTCCCGGGTAAAGGTAAGGCGACACCCGTGGGAATACCGTGCGTGAGACCGCAAAGGGATATGACGTGTTACATGCTAGATCGATGTGGCATTGAGTCGGGGTCCTGACAGTGGCGGAGGTGGCAAGGTGATGCGGCCGTAGGACGCTCGCCGGCTGGATCCCACGGCCTCGATCCGTTCCTTCGGTTGGGGAGCAACTCGCCATCAGCAGGGTGGAAAAGGCATGGAAATTTGGCGCGTGCTCGCTGTCGGCGACGAACCGAACCGGAAGGAGGCCATCGCAAGGTGAAGGACAACGGCTCGGCGTTGCATGAGATGCGGCGGATCCTGCCAATCTGATTCGGATTTGGCGGCCGCGACGCAAGGACAGGCACCTGCGGAGCGTAGGATGGGGGCGCGGCGGCGAAGGGAAGCGTTCTCGTGCGAATCGTTGAGCTCGAAGCACGGATGGACGGCGACGTCAACCGGGAAGACTTGTGGCGGCCGTTGGGACCGTGCTAGCGGCGGCATTGCATCCCGTAACCCTAGACGGGGACGGTGATTGAGCCTGTGCGTGGAGGTTTGTTTGGTGCACGGCCGAGCAAAGGCTTGTGGAGGAGCAAGCATGGGCCGAGGCGGCCCAACGCAGCGACACATATGCCCGTGCATTGCAACGGGTGCAACATAATGTTCAAAAATCAAGCGTTACAACGGGTGCAACATAATGTTCAGAAATCAAAAAAGTAATTTACCATACCACTCAATGTTGCAATAGGTGTTCAGTTGGCGGTGGAATTCAGTGTTGAGAAAATTTATCTGAAAAAGGACAATCAAGGTGTGGCACATGCTTTCCAATCAAGAGATCAAGAACATTCAAGGTTTAGCCCTCTTATAGAAGAGATCAAGGAATTGCTTACTGGTGAGGATGAGCATCGGGTGATCTGGTCGAGGCGAACAAAGCGACTGATATTCTTGTGAGGGAAGAGTGTGTGAAACTTGGTTTAATGTTTCCCTGTTTTTTATCCGTGACATCATTTTGGACGAGATGATCGTGAACTAAAGAATAAATAAAGCAGTCCTTACCCTAATTATTTAGTAAAACTAAATTAAAGTACGAACAAGAATTCATGTATCAAACGTTACGAACTAAGAAGGTTTGAATTACTTGAATTGAGGGTCTTCGTCAAAAGGAAGCATTCGAGTCATCAATACTTAACAACACTTTATATGAACATTGGAATGAAAAGGCTAATCAGAGTTAATGTTGACTTTGGTGCATAGCTCAGCTTGAGTACATTAGTGTAATTATACTACATCCACAATACATCATCAGTTCACTTCTATGGTGACACATAATATATTAATATTTTTATTAAATTACATCGGAACTGTGTTGTAGTCACTCAGCAAATCCGTTTATTTGTGTGTGTTGTAACAAACAAATCAACAAATTTATCGTCAGATAAACATATCATAAGCAAGCACTAAGCAACACGATCTCTCCCCTTTTTCATCCGCAAAGTAGCAGCAAATAGCAGCACTAACACCCAAGATCATCATAAAATAAAATAAAAAAGCATCACAACTCTCTTCACCCTTGATCCATCTTATAAGCAAACAGTAACATAGTATAAAAAATACAATCTCATCTCTCTCTCTGTCTCGGTGTCTCCATCTCACTACACCGCAGCAGCACGAAGAGCAATAGTAGGCTAGTTGCCACAAAAATATGTACTCCCTTCGTCCGGAAATACTTGTCATCAAAATGAACAAAAGGGGGTGTATCTAGATATATTTTAGTTCTAGATTCATCCCTTTTTGTCCATTTTGATGACAAGTATTTCCGGATGAAAGGAGTATCAACTTTTAATCAAATGCACTAACGGGTTAAACCTGATTCTGGGCAGAAATTATCCATGTTCTGTGGTGCTATTTCTAAAGCAATCCAAAGGTTGGTGATCTAGGTGCCCCAAACATTTTACCAAAATATTAGTCTGAAATATGATTCGCATATTAAAACGCAAGAGATTGTTCCACCATTTAATTCATTCATGTCTTTAAACCCCTTAGCCTAGTAATCAGACACATCAAGTATTATGAGCAGAAAAGGGAAGGTCAGTTGGACAATGCTACCATCTTATCAAAACAGTTATCCCACACAAAACCGCCTGAATGTAAGGTGTCTATCCGGAGCATTGTCAATAAACAGAGTGCGACGAACAATTGTAAGTATATTGATCGGAGGAGCACGCACCTAAAGTGAGTACTACTGTTGCTACTGTTTCCAGCATTGACGCCAAGGATCTCCACGTGTTCATTATTTAGATCGGCCACAAAAAGCCTGGATGCTCACTGCTCCATGACTCTAAAACCACAAGTACTGTCCTTGTGAGGCAGCCGGCCATCTTGGCTGGTAACTGTCCAACATTAGAATTAAGTTCCAAATTCATACAACTGAAAAGAAAATAGATACTCGCACACCCTGCGGCAGCTCCCAAGTCATGGTTCATCTGTCTCCCCGTCCTGAGCCCGTTTCCAGCGTCGTGCTGCGCCGCGCCGCTCCAGCGCCATGCTGCAAGAGGAACACCACAGCAGCAGTTCTATCCTCTAATTCCTGTTGTGACCACCGATACTCTCTCTCTCTCTCTCTCTCTCTCTCTGCTCATTAGTTTGCTTAAGCATCCAAGAAAATTAGAGCATGACAGCAGCAGTTCCGTGTGAGGGCTGATGCGATGCTACTGAACTCCACATGCCATGGTGCAGCTCGTACTAGGACCAACGGTACAGGTCGAGCTCAGTGACTCACGGTGCAAAATGTAGCCCATAGGAGGACCAACACAAGCACGGCTGGGTGTAGGCAGGCACAAGCAGAGCATGCACGGCCACCGGTCCAGGAGGTCCGCAACCTTGAAATCTCCTCCGAGCAAGGACTTAGCCGGATTAGCCCTGAAGCCGTCGCCATCATCCTCCAACTCCAAGTCCGGGCACCATCCTTCCCCTGTTTCCTCTTCCTCTATTCCGGGGATCTCAGCTATTCCAGTGGAACATAGACCAGCCGCCGCCATGATCAGCACCCCACAGACATTGAGAATCAAGCGCTAGAGCATCTACCAAACAAAATTGAAACAAACGGAACTGTACCTCCGGCATCCCGATGAGGCGCATCAACTCTGCCACAACCCGGTGCTGCTCGTCCGCCCTGCGCTCCCACTCCCGCATTCCTGCCGTGGCGCCTCGTCCGCCTCCGCCAGCAACCTCTCCGTGACCTGCCTCGCGGCCCCCAGCCGGCCCCGCCACTCCCGCGCCTTCTCCAGCTCCTCCGCCAGCACACCTCCTTCTCCCTCACCGCCGCCACCGTGCTCTCCGCCTCGGCATGGCTGGCATAGGACCTCACCGACGGCGGAGACGCAGCCGCCCGCGCCTACGCCTTTGATTTGGCAACGCCGATGGCGACTGGTGCCACCTTACCTGGCCCGAGACTGTTTACGCCTTTTGGCTCACGTATATGATTGTGTCGCTAGCATCCATATGACAGAGAGCCCGGGCCGACATGACTAGTTGTAAACCCAAGGTGGCACAAACTTACAGGAACATGCATACATGACCCAGCAACGAACGTGTCGATCATCAACGTATGAACCCAAGTCGTAGCAAGCTACAGGGACTTAATGGAACAACGCGTGACATTTCCCCGAAGGGACAGACACAGGAGCGAAGAAGGACACATGCCGGCCAGCCTAAGTGTTCCGGAGCAGTAACAAGCTACCATGGCTCAGTGGAAGCACTAGGAGACATTTTCCCATAAGAGAGGCTACCAAGAATAAACAACAAGGTTGTCGGATCCCACACATAGCAATACACATTACACGTACGCATAACATGCAAGTATGTACTGTACAACATGGCATCACAACATAACTCAACAACTCATATAGATAAGGACTCAGAAGAGCCATCATAGCATTTATTACAAACAGGAGTCACATGACCCAACATTCAGAGCATACAAGCAACAAGTGGAAGCATTACATTTCTGAGTACAGACAACTACAAATGAAAAAGGCTGAAGAGTCTGACTATCTATAACATCCGATCAAGATTGTAGCTAAGGTACAAGCTACTTGTCGAAGTCCATGGAAACTAGTAAGACCGAAGTCTCCGCTGTAAAAACATAAATAAAGCAATGTGAGTACAAAGGTACTCAACAAGACTTACATCAGATCCTATCATACATGCATTTGTATCAAGAAGGCAATGCAGGGTTTAGTTGCGGCAAGCCAACTTTGACTCAGTGGCTATCTTGTTCTACGATTACGAGTAACTTCTTTGAGGTGAGATAGCGCACACGAGTCCACTAATCACCACATAATACACTACTATGGATTCATCCCCGTCTCCCTATGAGAAGGCCATCGATAACACTCACATTTGTCTTGAGCATTTTAGAGTATCCACTTCAAGTTGTCTATGTACCACATAAGCATCCAAGAAGTCCATATCCGCGGACCCAGCTGTTCGAATAGATCATGTTAACCCTGCAGGGGTGTACTTCTTCACACACGCTCTTGCCACTTACAACCATATAAACGTCATGTATCTTGGCAACCTTCAAGTGGAAGCCTGGCGAGGGTGTCGGCCACGACCTGACTAACCACACAAGAATCTAGTCCAGGTTTATCACCTATTCGGGTTCTATCCGCAAGGGAGTCCGGCCGAAGTTTCCATCACGGCCCAAACAATGTGTGCAGGGTTCCCGAGCCCACCATCCGGGTGCCACTCGGTACACCAGGCCACGTGTGCCTAGTCTGTCCCAAGCCCACCCTGCCGGGTGCCACTTGGTAGAAAAATAACACTACCTACAAACACCAGAAACTAGTTGCCACTCCTGGACAGAGATCAAGTCGGTTAATAAGTCGAGAGGGGCACTTAAGCATTCCAATGCATGGTAGTAGCTAGTCATTGGACGACATACACCGAACTCGGTTCTTAAGGACGGTTCCAGTGAGACAACCAACCATCTACTCCTACATGGCCCCTCACCGCTACCTTTACCAAATCGTGTTCACACACTTGACTCACAGCATCAGAACATAGAGCACTTCACTCCAAATCATTCCCAATGAATCAGACCTGACACACTCTAAGCAATAGCAGGCATGTCATGGTAGGAACTCAACATGGTTTCAATAAACTCCTACACATTCTAGTGGGTTTTAACTATTTACTGTGGCAATGACATGTAATGCAGAGGAATGCGTTCAAGTACCGCAGCAAAAGTAGCATTTGAATTGTTGTTGTCCTAATGCAATAACAGAGAGCAGGAGCGAGAGAGTAGGATTGTATCGGAATGAACAAGGGGGTTTGCTTGGCTGGTAGATCAACAGGGGGCACTGCTCCATAGACAGGTACTCTGAAGCACTCTCCAGAGCAGGACCTATCGAGAAGGAACGGTGTCGACAATCAAAACACAAGCATATGCAACAATATGATGAATGAAACATGGCATGAAGATGTGATGTTGTTTGAGATAATGCAACTAGCATTCATTTGGTTGAAGTCCATTTGAACCAAAGATTCAAATGCAACTCCAAGTTAAGTCTTTATAATTGCCATTTATATGTTTTCACTTATACAGTAGGTATACGTTGATTTGTCATGCATGAAACTAGTACAGATGGATAGATTGAATTTTTCTGATAATTTTTATATATAATTTATTTCAATCAGAGCTATGGTTGAATTTCTATGAATTTTTGAAGTTTGTAACAATTTCTGGATTTTCGTGATTTATTTTAAAACCAGAAAAAGAATAACTATGTCAGCACTTCGTCATGCCTGCGTCAGCAGGTCAACTGCACTGACCAGGTCAAACCTGACGTGTGGGGTCCACACATTAGTGACTCGGGGTTAAACAGAGGATTAATTAACACTAATACTAAACTTAACTAAGATTAAACAGAGCCGGGCCCCACCGGTCATTGACCCACATGGGTCAAATCCGGGTCAATGGGGGGTCAAACCCGGTCAACTCGCCAACGTTTAGTTGCCGGCGAGGCCGAACACAGCGGAGGGGCAAGGGAATCGCCCTCCACCGACCAAACGTGCGGCAGAGACCACCTACGTGATGCCCAGGCTCACGCGCATCCAGTGGGACACGCGGGAGGCCGTGGGGTGGCCGGAGGCGACGACAGCATAGACCTCAGCGGCGGCCGGAGTTCAGCCGAGGAGGAGGTCGATGCTACGGGCTGCAAAACACATGGCTCTTGTCTCCTACGGCCCCTACGCGATCTCACAAGGCCGTTGGGCATGGTGGGGTGACCGGGAGGTCGCCGGAATGTCACCGACGATGAGCTCGAGAGGAGGTGAGCTTTGGCTCGTGCAGCTAGGAGGGGCTAGAGGGTGCATAAAGGCAGGGGAGAAGGGGGAGCAGATGGCGGGGCTCACAGCAGGCTCGCAGGGCTGCTCGGTGTGGCCAGGGACGTGCTGGAGATGATGGGGCGGTGATGGCGATCTACGGCGGCCGGAGGTGAAGATGATGGCGATGGCGGCTCCTCGGGGTGCTCCGGCTTGCGTGGCTCGGCGGAGGGCTTCAGCGCGAGGATGCGGAGCTCGGGGACACGGCGGAGGGGCGAGGGGACAGCGGGGAGCGCGTCGGCGGTGAGCTGCGGCGACGGCAGCGCTTCGGCTGTCGCTGGAAAGGGCGATAGAAGCGGGGAGGAGCACGTGAGAGAGTGAGAGAGGCCTGGGGGGTCGCGTGTCGATGTCCGGGACGACCAGGGCGTCGAGGGAGAGGCCAGGCAGGTAGGCAGGAGGTGGCGCACATGTGCGCGGGTGGCGAGCGCATGCCCATCGTCCTCCTGGCGCTAGGAGGACGATGTCTGGCGTCGCTAGTCAGCTGGGCCGGCCTGTTGGGCCGCTGGGCCAGGCTAGGCTGCACAATGTCGGCTGCACAGGTAAGCGTTTTTCCATTTTGTTTCTTTTCTATTTTCTGACATTTGTTTTGATTTAATAATAATACTAAACTAATTTATTTTCTTATGCCAATTTTCGTAGGAGCTAGTTGTATTATTGCAGAGCTCCTCAACAACTGACAGGATTATTAGACACTATTGTATATATATATAACAATATATGTCCAATGTAAATAATTACTGCATTAATTCCAAATGCCCTAAATAAATATCTATGAGCTCCTAAAAATATTGGTTTGAATTTTACCTCTGACCAATATTTTCAGAGAGCAACATGAACATTTTCTTGGACCTTTTTGGAGCAATTTGTATCTAGGTCATTTACAGAAATGATTTCTAAGGGTTTCACAAATCCTCATTTCAAATTCAGATGGAATTTAAACATGATGCACGCATGACTAACTAGTCTAGGTCATACCAAAACTAGGGATGTGACAGCTGGCCCCTTGCGTTTCACGTCCTTGACCTTGGCCTTCTTGTCTTCTGGGTCAACATCGGGGAGCTCAAGGAGGAAGAGGCGTCCCTCCTCAGCCCTCGCGCTTTTGTTCGCCATGTTGAACATCTCCTTCATCTTGATGTCGCGGATGCCATGTAAAAGGACCACGATGTCGCCTAGAGGGGAGTGAATAGGCGTTTTAAAATCTTATACGGATTTGGCTATATCCTAATGCGGAAATAAACTAAGAGGATACTTTTCAAGCATAAATCCTAAATATACCAGGCTAACTAAGTGCACCAACAACTTAGGATAAACAAGATGAGAACAACGAGGATATGAGTAAGCACAAGTAAGTTACACAAACTTACTCAATGTATATCACAAGATATATAAATGAATAATATACACAACCACAAGTAAGCAATACAGGCTTACACAAATTGTATCACAATATATGGAATTGAATGATACAATGAAACTCAAGTAAGCACTACAAGCTTACACAAGTTATGCACAAGATATGGAAATGATTGTTACAAGCTAGCAATTCACACTAAGCACACGATAGAACAATAGTAGCAAGTATGAATTGCGGACTATAAAGTGTTGGCCTAGATAATCTCTACGATATGGTAACCAACACAATATAATGAGGACAACAAGATATAGTGAATGCAAGGTCAAGAGACCAAAGTAAACCACAAGTAGTGGCTAGGGTTAGAATTAACCGAAGACACGGAGACGAGGATGTATCCCGATGTTCACTTCCTTGGAGGGAACCTAGTCACCGTTAGAGAGGTGGATGTTACCACGAAGGCACACCAACGCCACGAAGGGTCACCCTATTCTCCTTGAGATATCACCACGAAGGCAATTCTCAACCACTAGTGGTAGACCTTGAGGCGGCCTCCAAACCTTCACAAACTTTCTGGGGGACAAATCACAAGTTGATTCCTCACCGGAGCACTCCTACCGCCTAGGAGTCTCCAACCTCCAAGAGTAACAAGATCAAGGGGGAAATGCTCAAGACTTGCTCAAATCACGAATTGCTTTGGTCACAAGAGGGAGAGGGAGAGGATCTATCTTTTGATTGGAACAACTCTCAAGAACACTCACTAATCTCTCCGGGATCTAAGATTTGGTGTAGGAGAAGTGAGAGGGAGCCACGTGTGTTCTTGGGACGATTTGGGATGAAGTGCTCAACCCTCCCCCGGAGTGGGAGAGGGATATTTATACCCCCCCCAAAGAAAATAGAGCCGTTTCCCGCAGTTGTTGACCTGCCCGGATGATCTGGACGCATACCCGGATGATCCGGGCAATGCCCTGATGATCTGGGAAGGTCAATATACAATGTGGTGAAATAGATACCCGGATGTCCGGGGACATAGCCGGATGATCTGGGCAATTTCCGGATGATCCGGGTGGGTAGCCGGATGATCCAGCTAGCGGAATAAGCTACTGTGATGAATTTTACGAATAACCCGGATGATCCGGGCAGCAACCCGGATGATCCGGGCAAAGCCCGGATGATATGGGAGAGGACCCGGATGATCCGGCCAAACCAAACTGCTGCAGCCTAGAAACTGAAACAGGCACAACTTTTACATCCGGACTCCGATTTTGATGATCTTGGGCTCGTTTTGAAGCTATGAAAAAAACCCTGGTCCTCACATAGAGAACCACCCAAGATGAACCAAAATGGAGGATGCAAAATATGTAAAGTATTTATCATGTATTTGGGTAACCTATTTGGCTTTGGATTTTCTTTGGTATATAGGATATGAGTGGAATTGTGTAGAGAAGATGTTGACTTGAGCAAATCTATCATGAACCCCTTTGATCCCCTCCTAATAGTGTGGGATCCATATAACTCAAGAATCATAAAAGGTCTACACTACATAGCTATCAAGAATCCATTCTTGAGTGTATGTGCTCCTTCGGTGTTCATCACTCCACAACACTAACGTCGAAGGAACTAATACCTTTGACTCGAGCGTTTCACTTGAGCTTGAAGTTGAAGTTTCTTCTTGGATCAAGTTGAATGGCAAGACATTGGTGAAGTCTTCAAGTATCTCCCCCATACACAATGTGGGAAGCTTTGCTTTGTATTTATCTTCATGTGTCCATCATGTGATCATCCACAAACTTCAAGCATGTAATCCTTCGGGATAGTTATCTTGAACTTGCCCTTGTCAACCATGATCACTTGATGTCATCCTCTCATAGACACTTGAAATCTCTCTCTCGATGCGAGCCCATGAGAATCTCCTCTCAAAAACATAGGCAACACATAGTATGGGTTAGTACACAAAGCGCAATTGACAAATTCTTACCATACCACAAGATCTCACGTGGCACATGATTTGCGCTTGTGTGTTGACCATCTTTGAATTCAATCTTCAATCTTCATCTTGGTCAACCTTAATCTTTGCTCCATGATTAATCTTGATGCACAACTACATGTATGTGGCATTCATTCCGAATCCATTCAATATCCTTCTTGCATCACCCATGGAACAAACCTTCCTATATAACTTGATGTCATTGTTTATTCATAGGAATTGGCATTCATTATCAAGTCTCAATGCATATATAGATGTTGATAGATTTCATCCACTAATTCATCCAATATATTCATGCATTGCAAATGGAACTTTCCTTCAAATGTATATCTCAGTGCAAACATTAGTCCATTAGGATTGTCATTTAATTACCAAAACCACACATGGGGACTACATGTACTTTCAATCTCCCCCATTTTGGTAATTGATGACAATCTCAACAAGAGGGTTTATATAATGAATTTTTAAACAAGCATGAAATTTATCCAAGGATAAATTGTATACTTGGGATGGTTGTAGTATCATCAATACACTACACAAGCATTTGATGATAGTACACCCATAGTATATAGAGCAAACTCCCCCATAATATATGAATTTTTGAATGAACTTTGAATGTCATTGCATATATTGGTTGACATAAACTAGGAGAAGATTTCTCTATATACAAGACTCATCCATGCAATAAGAATATATAACAAGGGTAGATATGCATGAGTGACAACAAGAACTAGAAAAGATATTTATCTTAAACCCTCTAAACTGTAACACCCCAAAAATTTAACCAGGTTTTAGTTATTAAAATTTTGCCAAGAGTTTAAATTTTTTTCATGCAAGTATATCTCTGTTGATTTCAAAACTTTTCTTTTAATATTAAGAAATTTTTCCCAAGTGGATCCTTCCAAAATATATTGGACTTATTTTCCCTCTCATTAAAAAAAAACATCTCTCAATCAGGAGATTTATTTATAAAATTATTTCACCCTGAGCTTTATTCATTAAATGACTTGTTTTAAAATTTGGAGCTCTTTTTGAACTACAACCATTTGATATATTTAACTAAAAATTTCACCAAAATTTGGAGATGCCATGTGATGTCTCTAAATCACTTTTGTGCAACAATATATTTAATTCATTGCATATTTTGAGCTCTACACCCAATTTTCTTCTCTGGTCCAGAGAGCAATTTTACACTACAACCTATTTAAATATTTCTTTAATACTTCTACCAAAATTAGGGGAGGTCAGTAGGAGCATATTATTCCACTTTGTGCAAAAACCTATTTATGTTCTTTGAAAATTGAGTGAATCATCCTCTTTTTCATTCTGGTCCAGCCTTGTGATTTCTACTACAACCCTATTTAATTTTGCTCCGAAGATCTTGTGTTTTCTCCTACTTGTAGACAGCCCTACCAAACCCCTAAATCCAGGAGCATGCACCCATTGGATTAATTTTGGTTCATGGAATAATGTCATTTATTTCCTGTCCAGAATTGTAGTTTTGTAAAACTTGCACAAAAAAGTTTCTCCTTTTGCCAAACTAACCCTACCACTCTCTCTTGCATCTAAGGAGACACTAATCTGGAGTTTTTGAACACTCCAAGACTTGCCTAAGTGCCCTTAGCATTTTGTCAAACACCTTATGGGCATGATCTGTTTTGGCATAAATTTTTGGTTTGCACTGTGAACCTGATCCCCTGACCAAACCAGCTTGTCCACTGATCCCCTTGCAAGCCCAAACCTAGACCTGCTAACCCCCAGCTCCAACCAAGCCACCTAGCATGCCATGGCATTTCGCCGAGCATCTGGTGGGCGTGCGCTGGGCGCGCCCAGAGCGCGCAAATTGCAGCAGCGCACACGAGCCGCCGCGTCGCGCCCCTGTCTTGGCCCTCATGGCAGAACCTCGCCACGCACTCCCCGCCTCGCCACAACACGACAGCCCGCCCTGGCGCCCTACAGCGCCACCGCCAGAGCACTTTTGGCGGCACGCCGGCGTCGGCAGTGCGCCTCTGCCACGGGCAGCGCCGCCCAAGCCTCTCCCGCTCGCCACCTGGCCCCTGGAGCAGTGCGAGCTCATCCGCAAGCGTGTCTGCTAGCCCTCGTCGCTGCCACGTCGCCCTAGCTACAGAGAGGCGATTCGCCGGAGAGCTTATCCACGGCCGCCGCGGAACCGCCTTGCCTCGCCAATTTAAGGAGCCCCGAGCTCGTCTCCGCACGAAGGTAGCCTCAAGCGGTCTCCAAGAAGCCCCCATTGGCAGCCAATCGACCCAGGGAGGTCATCTTCCCCACCTCCGGCAGCAGCGACCGCCGCCATGGCCCCAGCTCTTCCAGCGCCACCAAGGCCTCTCCCTCCCATTTCTCTTCACCAAGAACACCTCCTTCCTTCCAGGAACCCAACCCCCTACTCGATTTTGATCGGGAACCACTTTCGCCCCAAAACCACTCTGCCACCGAAGCCCCCTCCGCCGCGAAGCTCGCCGCCGTCAACTCCCTCCGTCCCCACCAGGAGGACCGCCCTGGAGTGGCGGATCCATCCCCGCCCTCGGGGCCCCGCGAGGAGCCGCCAGTCGCCGGCGACGATCGCCGGAGCTCCGCCTCCGCTCGGGACAGAGAAAGAAGGGGGAAAAAGAAATAGGCAAACCTGACTAGTGGGCCCCCGGGACCCACTGTCAGTGTCTCACCGCGCCGTCCACGTGTTTAAGTTAAGGCGTAATCCACGCCAGTACGTTTCTCCCGCTTCGAAAGCGTATTCCATTCTGAAATGTTTTTCTTTTTCTGTTTTATTTAAAATCAGATTTGACCAGAACTTTGACTGACTATATCTTTTTAAATATAACTCCAAATGAATTAATTCTTTTTCCTACCTCTCTAAAATTTCACCTAGTTTATTTTAAGAATTATTTGAAAAAATTTCAGAACAACTTTTGGTGTTGTTTTTATTTTGTGTGTTAATTCTTTTATATTGCCAAAATAGGATTTTTGAAGAGAGGAGAAATGTTTCAAGTTTTGGAGTGCACCCTGCCTTTCCACACATTGAAGGCAAGCATTCTGAACCCCGGCATAATATTTTTGTGTGTTCGATGACACGTTCATAACATCACCTCACTTTGGAGAAACTTGTTATTTCATGTGATATGATCATATGCATGGGTGCATGTTATTGATTTCCATGCTGTTGGAAATGGACACACTTGTGATGATAATCACCCTCATGTGCCTTGCATGCATACCGGCAGGAACCCGGGAAAACCTCTGCCTTGGGTAGGCATGAGTTTGTCGCCGGTCTCCGTCGGGACGGTTATGTCTAGTATGGCATGGCAAGGTGATATGAGCGGTGACTCTATTGGTTGAAATATATTCGTCATGCTAATCATGCAGGGAATACTTAAACCTCCTGAGTCGACCGTAGATCGAGTCTTGTGCCAGTAACCCCCATACTTGTTTCGTACTACCACTCGTCTCTACAGCAAGTAGAGTACGGTTCAGTAAGTTGTCAACCTCTTTCTAGCACACACCGTACAGAGAGGCCATGGTGGAAGATACCAGTTGTACCTGGTAGGCAGGCCACCTGGTCCGGGGGCATGGGTGTTTCCGGTTGGGACCGAGAGGGGAGGCCACCCCTTAGAGCGCGCGATATAAATTTGATCCCATGCTACGCGAGGTTGTAGCCTCCCCACTTAGAGTTTGCTTAACAGGTGTCGTGGGTGATTCCAGACACGTGTGAGATAAGCTGGTGTGTGCAAGTTAGGTGTGTTTTCAACAAAAAGACCGTAGACGGAATTAGTCCCGATGGACTAAAGAAATCCGTTACTCGTGGGTAAAGAGTACACCCTCTGCAGAGATTAAACCTATTCGAATAGCCATGTCCATGGTTAAGGATTACAGTCTGGGATGGGTCAAGTGTCGGTCTTAGTGTCGGTCTTCGGAGGTGAAACTATTAACCATAACTGGAACTACTACCTGTGACTTGTGATAATTATGATTATTATTATTGTTGACTAACCTGTGATATTATTGTTATTATCGAGTATCTCTGGGATGGTTCTACCTCCGGGATATTCACTATGTTTGTTTATTTTAAAGCCCTTTGTGTGGTGTCGCTCAGACGCCTGACTATGGCATTTCTTTTAAAGCCCTTTATGTGGTGTCGCTCAGACGCCCGACTGTGGCATTTCTTTTAAAGCCCTTTATGTGGTGTCGCTCAGACGCCCGACTGTGGCATTTCTTTTAAAGCCCTTTATGTGGTGTCGCTCAGATGCCCGACTGTGGCATTTCTTTTAAAGCCCTTTATGTGGTGTCGCTCAGACGCCCGACTGTGGCATTTCTTTTAAAGCCCTTTATGTGGTGTCGCTCAGACGCCCGACTGTGGCATTTCTTTTAAAGCCCTTTATGTGGTGTCGCTCAGACGCCCGACTGTGGCATTTCTTTTAAAGCCCTTTATGTGGTGTCGCTCAGACGTCCGACTGTGGCATTTCTTTTAAAGCCCTTTATGTGGTGTCGCTCAGACGCCCGACTGTGGCATTTCTTTTAAAGCTCTTTATGTGGTGTCGCTCAGACGCCCGACTGTGGCATTTCTTTTAAAGCCCTTTATGTGGTGTCGCTCAGACGCCCGACTGTGGCATTTCTTTTAAAGCCCTTTATGTGGTGTCTCTAAGACGCCTGACTGTGGCTTTGCTTGTTATTTATTTCATAAATTTTAATACTACTATGTTATTGCAATTTTATAAATAACTTGCTTGCACGCATCAGAGATTTATTTAACTTCTGTGACTGACGTCATGAGTGTAAAATATTTTCAGCACATCATTGTTATATTATACCTGTGTTCATAATGTTTGCGAGTACATTCAAGGTACTCACTGGCTTGTCCCTGGCTATTGTCTTGGCCAGATTTTCTTGCACGAAGAGGAGCGATGCGATGACAGCCCCGGAACCTAAGTAATGGAGATAGCAGCCTCGCGAAGATAGGAGTTAACCTGGTCAGCTGTTCCCGTGGGAAATGGAGTCCCATAGACACTGCTGTTTCACAACCTGCTTCCGCCATCAACCACTAGAAACCATTTGTTGTACTCACAGGCCAGAATGGCCTTGTACTACATATTTTATTTTCTGCTTGGAATTTCTGTATCAAGTTGGAGCCTCATCAGCTAACAGTAATCCTGGGGCTGATGAGCACGACGGTCTTTTCTGGAAATTTATTACCCGAAAAACCGGCCGTGACATAAACTTCTCCCCCATTGGCAACAAATGCCAAAATGGAAGACAAAACATCTAGCAGACCAATATAGTATGAGTTCCTCCTTGATGTGTGCATATAACAAAATGTGATTGAAAACAAATGCACATATTCAATGATGGAAAATTAAAGGAGCTCAAAATCTATTGAATGCAATCAGATATGAAGATATGAACTTTTTCATGTATAAAAATTTCTAAGTGGCCTATAATAATCATGATATGTATCCACAAAGAAACTCGTATACACAAAAAGAAAGGTTGCAATTGATAAGAACATGATATCCACAAGTGAATCCACTATTATACAACTTGTGCCTAGTCATAACAGCAAGGCACATGGCACAAAGCACATGGCACAAATTGATCTCATTTGCATAACACAAAGTGAAGCAAGCAATCAAAAGATCTGATGAGCCAAAAGGACAAATGAATACTATGATTTGGGAAGAGGAGTGTTCTAAGGAAAATAGAGAACCTCCCCATGATTTGTGCACTATTTAGACTTTTTGTATTTGGATACAAGTGCACAAAATAGGATCATCACTCCCCCAAAATCAATAGGAACACAAAACAATTGCAAGCAAGCATTGATGAGAAAACAAGCCTAGCATTTGAAACAAACATATGGTTGAGAAACATATAAATGAGGCAACCTAAGAATAGGCACAACCAAAATGATATGTGTGAGTCGCGTCAAAGCACTTGAGAAGACTAGTATAAGGATGAGAATTAAGCATCAACATAGTCTTGAGTAAATGAGATACAATGTGCAAGACATGTCCTTCTCACACACACGAAATTAAGAAGGTCACACACACATCAAGCAAATGGGTTCACAAGCTCACTAGTAGCAAATTAAAATCAAAGCTTGTGACAACCCATGATGAAGATAGGAAATAATAGGCTTGTCAAGACAAGCACGAGGACAACAATCTTCACCAAACATGAGTGCACTAAGATGAAAAGAGGTAAGACACGCACTCATACAACAAATGCTTCCACGGAGCCACCAAAGATATAAAAAGAGAATGAAATGGTGGACATGAAAGAATAGGGATATCAACTAGGGATGTAACTTGGCTCATGTGTATAAGATTGTAGGTAGATGACAATCATGATGATATACATCCACAAAGAAGGATGTACACATGAAATAGTTACAAAAGGAAAGAATAAGATATCCGAACGGGAGACATAAAATATACCAATGAGATCTTTGCTTGAAAGTATAGCACATGGCTTAATGTAATCTTATCATATATTAATGAACTCCAAACACACAACCATCAAAGACATCACAACTAGCAACAAGAGATCATTGTTGCGATTCTTTGAGAAAGGAAACAAGTATGACAAGAACGAGTCAAGAAATTCATGCCATGATGCAACCTACACAAGGTTGAATGCAAGAAGTGTATGCATGAAGTAGATACTTGTTACCAAGATAGCATTGGAATGATGTAGTAGGTAATGGTTTGATCTTGGCTCTAATTTCCTCATAGTGCCACCACTTTCATGAATAAGCCAAGCACCCAATGATTCTCAAATGTACCTAAAACAATTTAAGTACAATATGGTCCCCAAACTTATTGGGTCCAAAGTAGTTAGCATAACTACAAAACATAGGGTAAAATCACTTAAAATATGTGCATATCGATATGAATTTGAATATCATGCACATCTTAGCTATTAAGAATTTGATGGATTTACCATATATATATTGGATCAAATAAAGCAAACAAGGCATGCGAATTTACACATAGTAAATACACATGCACAAGCCTCCCAAAATCCAGGGAGATACAAATTGGACAAATGAACACATAACCGTTAATACTTCCAATAACATCACTAGTCATTCATGTTGTCCAAAATGACTCAAAGTGACAAATCAACATATGATAGCACACAAAGTTCAACATATGAACCAAGGAAAAAACAATGAGCATATAAGATATGCATTGCACACATACTCATGGGAATATCTCACTCAAGTAGATATAGGACACTATAAACAATGAGATAACAAACTACCATAACTCCATACAAACTAATAAGATGAACTCGAACAAAATGGTGTTTCAATTTGACATTTGGTGTAGAAACCAAATAAGTACATGATCATCTATACTAACACAAGCATAACATGAGAGTTTAGAAATAAACACAATGCTTGGATAGCATATTATTAACATTCCAATTAGATAGATCATCATGCAAAGCAACAATTGGAATGGATCTATTCAAATGATTTTCCAAATACGATTTTTAAGATAACCATGGGCAAAACCGCACAAGAATACCATACTCAAACAAAGCATTGCATGCCACAGAGATATAAGATAATCTCAAATATAAATACTAAGTGGCAAACTGGCAAACCTCTATTGTTAATGTTCACACGAGAAGTGATATGTACAAAGTATATCACTCCCCCATAATGTGATAATCCATGTATTATCCATAAGAGGCAAATGAAACCCAACTAAGGATAATTAATGGATGAGGATTTGAGTTACAAATGAACTTTACATACCACATAGTAACTAGATAATATTGCACTAACAATACTAAGTGGTATCCTACATATATACATATTTAAGGTTTGTGATATGCGTAAATCATAGCACTCCCCCATAATATGATGATCCATTAATATCTCAAAAACACCAATGAAGATTCAACTAATGAAGCAATAAAGGCTCGAAACCACACACACAACTATATGATGTGCATAGCAACTTACGCATGCTAGATAACACGAATCAAGTATATTAGGAAGCACAACATATACAAGCACATGCTAGTTACAAAACTTAAACACGCAAGGGACTTAGTAACTTTCAATGTACACAATGCAAGTACAAGTTACCGCAAAGAGGAGCATTGGATTGATAGATATGATGATAATCCACTTGACTTGGCATTAACCATAACATATGGTGAAAATATTTTTTCTTCATGAAGTAGCCAAGTCTCCAATGCCCTCCACACACCTATTGATCAAGTTTGAGCTTGATGGTCCCCAACCAAGTTGGGTCCTAAGAAGTTAGTAACAATAGGCTTGGCAACCCAAATGGTCTTGTCCACTTTGAAACCACTTTGGGCACCCACAAATTTGGCAAACACATTGCCAACAATATCCTTCCTTAGTGAATAATGATTATTGACTATAGGAGGCTTAGATATGTTACCATTGGGGCATGATGAAGCTATGTGTCCCTTTTGACGACAATCATAGAAACATTTCCTCCCTTTTCTCTTCTTTAATTTCTCAACTTGGGGAGCAATAACATGTTTCATCATGGATAGTGGCTATTCTTCAACTTGAGATTGAGCTTGAGGCCGCTTCCCATGTAGCTTCTCATTATAAGCCCTTTTCTTCAATGGGCAAGTTCTCACATGATGTCCAATCTTTTTGCATTTGAAGCAAGTAATGTTGGCCGAATTCTTGTAATTCCCTTGTCCCTTCTTCTTGTTCTTGGAATTCTTCTTGTTGGAGTGAAAATTATGTCCAACATCACACTTTTCCAAGTCTTTCTTCAAACTAGTGACTTGGTCCTTGAGCTCATTAATTTCCTCTACATCGTTAGTTTCAACACTAGAAACAAGAGGACTAGTGGAAGTAGAAACTTCATGGTTAGAGAAGCAAGACAAGGTGACCAATTCATCATGAGTGGATATAATATGAGAGGTGGACGAATTGCAAGGATTAGCACATGGCAATAAAGCATTTAGAGTAGATGTGCTAATGTTCACATGAGACTCACAAGATTTTACCTCGGAGACCATAGCCTCGTGAGCTAACTTTATCTTACTATGAGAGCTTAAAAGATCCTCATGAGTGCCCGAGAGCTTTGCATGACTTTCTTCCAATTTCCCATAATTTCTTGTTAGCAAAGCAAGTTGAGCACATAGCTCAACATTCTCCTTCAAAATTGATGCTTCACATGAAATCGAGTTAGTAGCACAAACATCATTATCAATATGAGAGGAGCAAGTAGCACTTAGTGACTTCTCACGAGTTGATTGAAGCTCCTCATGAGACTTAGAGAGTTTTATGAGCTCTCCCTTGACACTATTGCATTCAAGGAGAAGGAGCTCAAAATCATCTTTAAGCTTACAATGAGTAACTTTAATCTCTTCTTTTGAAGACCTCAAGTCACTAAGCGTTTCATGAGCCTTAGCAAGTTCATGTTCAAGCTGTTCACTTTTAGCTTGCTCATTGAGAAATAAATCATTACGTTTTTCAAAGCAAGCAAGAACATCTTGGAACCTTTCATAAGTGTTATTTTTAGCTCTATGAAGAGTTTTCCCAATCTCATAGAGATTTTGAGTCAAGTCATCATCATCATCCTCATTACAACTATCATCATTATCACTAAGAGAAGATGATACCTCGTCATTACCTCTTGCCATGAGGCACATGTGAACAAAGGGGGTTGATGATGATTCTTTTGAAGACGAGGGTTCTTCATCAATCAAGCATGCCTCATCTTTCTTGGTTTCCTCTACATGGTTAGTCATAGAACAACTAGAGGAAACCAAGGCATTTCTATCATGGCAACATGGGAGATCAAGCATATCATCACAAATGAGCTTAACACCATCATCACAAGATATTTCTTCACTCACCATGTCATTACCTTGTGGCATGCCACATGTTGGTGAAGTGCAAGATATTGAAGTGTGCAAGTAATCGGAGGTGGAAGTAATAGAGAGCTCTTCATGATTTAAAAATGTGGAGAACTCCTCCATCAACTCCCCAAATAGAATATTATCTTCATCAAGATTGGACCCACCATATATATCTTCAAGTTTGGTCCAAGTCTCATGAGCCGACTTGCAAGTCGTGACTGCCTTAAACACTTCAAAGGTTAAAGCTTGATGAATGACAAGAGAAGTATCACAATCAAGATACATATCCTCAATAGATGGAGAATGTCCATCCTTAGCAATAGAAATTCCTATAAGAACAATTCGCAAAGCATTTGGACCCATGGCCCGAAAGTGACAAAGCATGCGAATTCTCCATAGGTGATAATTTGTGCCATCCAAATCAAAAGTGTTTTTGTGCACTAGTTCACTAGTCGACATCGTTACTCTCTAGGCGGTGAAGCCTAATAAGGAGAGACCGGGCTCTGATACCAATTGAAAGGACCACGATGTCGCCTAGAGGGGGGTGAATAGGCGTTTTAAAATCTTATACGGATTTGGCTATATCCTAATGCGGAAATAAACTAAGAGGATACTTTTCAAGCACAAATCCTAAATATACCAGGCTAACTAAGTGCACCAACAACTTAGGATAAACAAGATGAGAACAACGAGGATATGAGTAAGCACAAGTAAGTTACACAAACTTACTCAATGTATATCACAAGATATATAAATGAATAATACACACAACCACAAGTAAGCAATACAGGCTTACACAAATTGTATCACAATATATGGAATTGAATGATACAATGAAACTCAAGTAAGCACTACAAGCTTACACAAGTTATGTCACAAGATATGGAAATGAATGTTACAAGCTAGCAATTCACACTAAGCACACGATAGAACAATAGTAGCAAGTATGAATTGCGGACTATAAAGTGTTGGCCTAGATAATCTCTACGATATGGTAACCAACACAATATAATGAGGACAACAAGATATAGTGAATGCAAGGTCAAGAGACCAAAGTAAACCACAAGTAGTGGCTAGGGTTAGAATTAACCGAAGACACGGAGACGAGGATGTATCCCGATGTTCACTTCCTTGGAGGGAAGCTAGTCACCGTTAGAGAGGTGGATGTTACCACGAAGGCACACCAACGCCACGAAGGCTCACCCTATTCTCCTTGAGATATCACCACGAAGGCGATTCTCAACCACTAGTGGTAGACCTTGAGGCGGCCTCCAAACCTTCACAAACTTTCCGGGGGACAAATCACAAGTTGATTCCTCACCGGAGCACTCCTACCGCCTAGGAGTCTCCAACCTCCAAGAGTAACAAGATCAAGGGGGAAATGCTCAAGACTTGCTCAAATCACGAATTGCTTTGGTCACAAGAGGGAGAGGGAGAGGATCTATCTTTTGATTGGAACAACTCTCAAGAACACTCACTAATCTCTCCGGGATCTAAGATTTGGTGTAGGAGAAGTGAGAGGGAGCCACTTGTGTTCTTGGGACGATTTGGGATGAAGTGCTCAACCCTCCCCCGGAGTGGGAGAGGGATATTTATACCCCCAAAGAAAATAGAGCCGTTTCCCGCAGTTGTTGACCTGCCCGGATGATCTGGACGCATACCCGGATGATCCGGGCAATGCCCGGATGATCCGGGAAGGTCAATATACAATGTGGTGAAGTAGATACCCGGATGTCCGGGGACATAGCCGGATGATCCGGGCAATTCCCGGATGATCCGGGTGGGTAGCCGGATGATCCGGCTAGCGGAATAAGCTACTGTGATGAATTTTACGAATAACCCGGATGATCCGGGCAGGAACCCGGATGATCCGGGCAAAGCCCGGATGATATGGGAGAGGACCCGGATGATCCGGCCAAACCAAACTGCTGCAGCCTAGAAACTGAAACAGGCACAACTTTTACATCCGGACTCCGATTTTGATGATCTTGGGCTCGTTTTGAAGCTATGAAAAAAACCCAGGTCCTCACATAGAGAACCACCCAAGATGAACCAAAATGGAGGATGCAAAATATGCAAAGGTTTTATCATGTATTTGGGTAACCTATTTGGCTTTGGATTTTCTTTGGTATATAGGATATGAGTGGAATTGTGTAGAGAAGATGTTGACTTGAGCAAATCTATCACGAACCCCTTTGATCCCCTCTTAATAGTGCGGGATCCCTATAACTCAAGAATCATAAAAGGTCTACACTACATAGCTATCAAGAATCCATTCTTGAGTGTATGTGTTCCTTCGGTGTTCATCACTCCACAACACTAACGTCGAAGGAACTAATACCTTTGACTCGAGCCTTTCACTTGAGCTTGAAGTTGAAGTTTCTTCTTGGATCAAGTTGAATGGCAAGACATTGGTGAAGTCTTCAAGTAGCTCCCCCATACACAATGTGGGAAGCTTTGCTTTGTATTTATCTTCATGTGTCCATCATGTGATCATCCACAAGCTTCAAGCATGTAATCCTTCGGGATAGTTATCTTGAACTTGCCCTTGTCAACCATGATCATCAACACTTGATGTCATCCTCTCATAGACACTTGAAATCTCTCTCTCGATGCGAGCCCATGAGAATCTCCTCTCAAAAACATAGGCAACACATAGTATGGGTTAGTACACAAAGCGTAATTGACAAATTCTTACCATACCACAAGATCTCACGTGGCACATGATTTGCGCTTGTGTGTTGACCATCTTTGAATTCAATCTTCAATCTTCATCTTGGTCAACCTTAATCTTTGCTCCATGATTAATCTTGATGCACAACTACATGTATATGGCATTCATTCCGAATCCATTCAATATCCTTCTTGCATCACCCATGAAACAAACCTTCCTATATAACTTGATGTCATTGTTTCTTCATAGGAATTGTCATTCATTATCAAGTCTCAATGCATATATAGATGTTGATGGATTTCATCCACCAATTGATCCAATATTCTTCATGCATTGCAAATGGAACTTTCCTTCAAATGTATATCTCAGTGCAAACATTAGTCCATTAGGATTGTCATTTAATTACCAAAACCACACATGGGGACTACATGTACTTTCACCATCAATAAACGTTGAGATGATGGCCTCGTCCGACACCTTGGGGATCTTGAGGCGAACATTGTTGAAGCGCTGGATGTACTTCTGCAGGGTCTCTCTTGGCTGCTGCTTGATGCATCGTAGGTCACCGCGGCCGGCCGGCGGTCGCAAGTGCCCTGGAAGTCGGTGATGCGGTCGCGCATCTCATCCCAGGAGGAGACAGACCCCACGGGGAGGTTCAGGAGCCAAGAGCATGCACCATCCTTCAGGACCATGGGGAACCAGTTCGCCATGATCTTCTCATCGCCACTGGCTGCCTCGATGCTCAGTTCATAGAGCTGCAGGAACTCGGTGGGGTCGGTGGTGCCATCGTAGCATGGGTGTCGTGGATTTGTCACGGCAGATGTCCTAGTGTGAGGACTTAGTTGTGAGGCCAACACATCTATGTGATAGCTTGAGAGGGGTTGATCGGGACGAGAGACGCAACACACAAGACAAGGATTTAGACAGCTTCGGGCCCCGGGAAACATCATTCGGTAATAGCTCTGCATGCTGTTTGTGGCTAGTTCTCATTATGCTCATGAGGGAGACACCGTAAATCCGGCTCTCCTCTAGTTGTGTCTAGCCCTAGATATTGTTTCTTGCTTGTCCCTCTTGGGGTGCCCTGCCCCTCCTTATATAAGTTGAAGGGGCGGGTTACATGTGGAGTCCTATTAGGATTAGGACTAGTCTATTACAAGTGGAATCCTAGTCCGCCCCTTAAGGGAAAACTCCTTATGCCTTTCCTCTTAAACCGGCCCACCATAACATGAGCCGGCCTTCTGGGCCTTGGGCATAGTCTTCTATCTGACCCACCGTTAGGGCCACGGTAAGTCGCAATGTTCAGGCGGGTTGCCCATAAACCGCCAAGTTCGGGCGGGTCGCCAGTGAGTCGCCAAGCTTTAGCCGGATATACATCTGGCAGATTACACCTATATCCCTGACATTGGCCCCCGGTTTAATTTGGATTTATCCATGTTAAACTGATCTTGTAAAATAAACACAAGAACAAACTTGATAGGTTGTGCTCCAATTTAAATATTGTCCTGAACCGGCACCTAATCATCTTTAAGTCCTTGTCATTTCCTCCTGGTGCATACTCAAGATCTTATAGCAAATCTCCTTTAACAGATATGTCCAAACCTTGCCAATGCAAAAAATCCAGGCACTTCTTCTAAAAAATCTGGGTCAATAGGATAGCTTCATAACCAATTTGTTGACATTGGCTCTTGTAGAGAAACATTATAAGAAATAATCCATTTGAGTCGGTTTCCAAAGCTCCGACTTAATAAACATATTGGACTCAAGATTCATCTGGTGATCCACCGGTTTAAGGATATAGAGGCTGGCGAGTTATAATTGCCAAAACTGACGTCTTGTATATATTGATAGCACCGGGTCACAACTGTTGCTCACACCATGTTTTGAAAGTGTACCTCCCTTATATTCATATCACCTGTAGCCCCCAAGTGCCGGGTTGTCATGCTTGCAGCAACCTGGGACTTGTAATTGCTTTATGCTTATAAAAATTTCAACCAGTGTAGCCCCCAAGGGCCGGGTCATTATGCAATAATGAGCAGGGACTTTGTAAATATGATCATGTAAACTTGAGAAGCAACGTGTAACCCCCAGGGGCCGGTTTAGTAAGATAATACTGAGCTGGGACTTTCTATATAATTCATTGATAATAATATCATATGATGTAATCTCCGCCATAGGGCTTGAACCCACGTTCATAAGTTTAAGAGCTCTGTACTCCACCAACTGTGTAGTGGATCTTTCAATATAATGGACTGAGGCTTGTGTACCTTGAATATTTGACAGGAGCAATTGGTAGCCCCCAAGGGCCGGCTAATTACAATGGGATGAGTCGGTTCTTCAATAAGTTGATCAAAAAATGACTTTACATTAGCCCCCAAGTGCCATGGTGCATGCTGGCAGTGACATGGGACTTGCACATTTGATGTAATCTTAATTTGAATAGTGTAGCCGCCAAGTGCCGGGTCGTAAGCCTGCAGCGACTCGGGACTATTCCTTCCATTGTAGAATAAATCATATCCATTGATAAAATAATAGCCATTGCGCCAAAGCGACTTTGAATACCTTATCTGTTGACAAGTAAATCCGGAGTTTAAATACCCGGCGGCCCCTGGCCAATGGCGATTTAACACGCCTTCATTGTAAGACAGAATTTTTATAACCCGGCGGCTTATAGCCTTTGAGAAAAATACGGAACGGATAATCATTTTAAAGCATCCATTTTAATGATGAGCTTGGACTTAAGCATTTATATAAGTCATAGTTCTGCAAATCCAGCACAGAGTTTTAAACAACCTATGCCCTGGCGACTTAACATCAAAAGCCAGGACAGGCTTAAACATAATCATGTATAAACAATATCATACCTATGATATTGAATCGTACTACCGATTTATGATACCTGTGCAGTAAGGGTCAAAACCCAATCCTTAGAAGCCAAAACTTCCAAATGTTTATGATTGTCATATGCTGGCGACTTATCATCCAAAGTCAAGCCGGGTTAAATTTAAACCACACTTATACTTAGATCTGAACAAAAAACCTCAAGACAAAACCAAAGATTGTTCAAAAAACTTAAGCCAAATAGAAGAAAAATATGAGGCTTCTGATTGGAATACGATCAGTAAACCATTCCAAAGGGGTTAAGCTAGGATTTGAATACGATCATGTAGCCCCTAGTGGTTTTGGCATTGCGCCGATCAAGAGGGTACCGACAGCTATGTTCTCTTTGGTCCGAATACGACCTATGTTTGAACAGGAAGCCCCCAAATGACCTTGAGAGTTTTTAAACGACTCTGATTCGAATACGATCAAAGTCGGACCCAAAAGGGGTTAAGCTATGATTCGAATATGATCAAGAACCCCCCTAGTGGGTTTGGCATTGCGCCGATCAAGAGGGTACCGACAGCTATGTTCTCTTTGGTTCGAATACGACCTATGTTTGAACAGGAAGACCCCAAATGACCTTGATAGTTTTTTAATGACTTTGATTTGAATACGATCAAAGTCGTACCCAAAAGGGGTTAAGCTATGATTCGAATACGATCAAGAAGCCCCCTAGTGGGTTTGGCATTGCGCCGATCAAGAGGGTACCGACAACTATCTTCTCTTTGGTTCGCATACGACTTATGTTTGAATAGGAAGCCCCCAAGTGACCATTGGAGCAGGGTACCTATGTTTGAACCGCGCATCATGGCAGCAAGCTCTCTTTGGCAACCTTTAATTTTTTTCCTGAGAACTCAACTTTACAATAGATAATTCTTCTTGAATGGGAATTTTTAAACCGGATTTTAGAGCTTCAGAGCTTTGTGGGAGACAGGATTTCTCTTGAACCGGATTTTGAATGTCACATCCCTGGTCCTCTTATGCACTAGGCTAGACCCTCATGTGTGCATCATGTTTAAATTCAAATGAAATTTGAATTGAGGAATTTTCAAAAGCCTCAGGAAACCTCTAAAAATAACCAACATTTAAATCTTCTCAAATGAGTCCAAGAAAATGTTCCTGTTATTCCATGGAAATATTGGTAAGAGGTAAAATTCAAACCAATATTTTTGGAGTCACAGAGATAATTATTTTGGCCATTTGAATTAATTCAATAACTATTTGCGTTGGATTCATATTTAATATATATTAAATATGACTCCAATAATTCTGGAAGTTTGTGAGTGGCTTTGTATACATTTTAGCAAGCCACATAAAAAACGTATAGAATTTATAAAAAAATGATTTAGTGTCTAAAACTAAATCAAAACAAACTGCAGAAAATAGAAAAGAGAAGGAAAGAGCAGATGGACTACCTGACGCTCACCTCTCAGCCCACCGGCCCAGCTCCTGTGCTGGCAGCCCACCGGTGCGGCCCAGCCCACCAGGCGGCCCCCACCTCTGTCGTCTTCCTCCCCGACAGGAGGACAGGCGCGTGCCCGACGCGTGCGCGCTCCGCCGCGCCACGCCACCAGCCTCTCTGCCTGCCTGGCGCCCTCCTCGTCGCCCTGGAACGCCCGAACGTCGCCACGCCCCCCCCCCCCGTACCCTCTCACCCTCCCCCGATTCTTCCTCTCCTCTCCCTTGCTCCCTCTCTCTCGTGTCCGAACGCGCCGGTCGCCGCCGTTCGCCATAGCCGCAGCCACAACCTCCCCCTCGCCTCTCCGACATGCGCAGAAGCTCCGCCTCGACCCCCTCATCCTCTCCACCAAGCCATGAGGTCCCGGACGCGCTGCAACGCCGCCACCGTCGCCTTCTCCACCACCGGCCGCCGAGGATCTTCACCGTCGATTCGCCACCGTCGTCGCTTCCCCGAGCCCGCTTCGACGCCCGTTGCAACCGCGGTGAGCTCCGCCACCGTTCCCCTCTCTCTGTTTAGCTGCCCGCACGCCGTAGCCCTCCTCCCCACCATGGCCGAACCTTCGCCGCCGCCGAGTTCGCCATCGACGCAGCTCCGGTGACCATTTGGTCACCCCGGCAAGTCCAACAAGCTCGTAGGGCCACGTAGAGCATCCCTAGTGCGTTGCTTCTCCCGTTTTCGCGCTCCAAACGCGCTCTCGTGCACGACCGAACTCCGGCAGCCGCAGCCGAGCTCGCCGCCGTCGACTCCGGCCACCCCAGGCCCAGCCACGGCCACCACCCGACGCGCCATCGAGCTAGCTCTCCAACGCGCCTAGCCGCGCGCCATTTGGAGCACCACAGAGGAAACCCGGAGCACAAGTACGCCACGGATCTCGCCGGCGACTAACCGCCGGCGGGTTTGACTTGTTTGACCTGGGGTTTGACCCCCCAGGGTCGCTGGCTAGTGGGGCCAGGCCCTGCTAATTTTAGTTAAATACTAACTAAACCTAATTAGCCACTAACACTGACCAGTGGGCCCCGACCCCCCTAATCCTTTAATTAAGCAGATAACCCCTTGTTAACTAACTGTGACACGGACGTGTGGACCCCACACGTCAGGTTTGACCCGGACCAGCCCCTGTTGACTTGCTGACGTCATGATGATGTCAGGCTGACGCAGTAATGTTTTCTGGATTTATTTTTATTCAGAAAATTCCAGAAAATTGTATAAACTTCTAAAATTCATAGAAATTCAACCGTAACTCCAAATTAAATAATTTATATATGAAAAATTATCAGAAAAATCCAATCTATCCATTTGTACCATTTTCATGCATGTTAGAACAACTTATAGCTGCTGCCTAGGACAATTCAATTAAAGGGAATTTAAATAATCATATATGGAGTTGGAATTTGAATCATGTATTCAAACCAACTTCATTTAAATCATAGCTAGGTGCATTAGCCCAAAACACATTCATATTGCCATGTCATAGCATGCATCATATTGTGCATTGCATTGATCGTGTTTCTTCTGTGTTTGCCGGTATCTGTCCCCTCTCGGTAGACGATGTTCCGGCGATGTGATCGTTGACACTAATGAAGACTCAATGTTATCTTCAGAAGTGCCAGGCAAGCAAAACCCCCTTGTCCATTCCGATAAAATCCCATTGTCTCGCTCCTGCTCTCTTTTACTGCATTAGGACAACAACGACATATTTGTTACATACCGCGGTAGCTGAACCCCTTTATCCTTTGCATGACCTGTCATTGCCACAGTAAATAGATGAAACCCACTAGCATGAGTAGGAGTTGTTTGAGCCCTATTGTGCCTACTCATTCATGCTTGTTTGTCATGCCTGCTACCGCTTAGAGTTGAGTCAGGTCTGATTCATCGAGGATGAATCAGAGGTGTGTGAACATGTCCTACTGTGTGTGAGCTAAGTGTGTGAACACGATTTGGTAAAGTTAGCGGTGAGAGGCCATGTAGGAGTACATGGTGGGTTGTCTCATTGCAGCCGTCCTCAGGAACTGAGTTCTGTGTTTGTGATCCATGATCAGTTACTACCACACATTGAGCTCCGGGCGCTTCAAGCTCTCTCGACTTATTAATCAACATGATCTCTGTCCAGGAGTTGCAACTAGTTTCTGGTGTTTGTAGGTAGTGTTAGTAGTCTACCAAGTGGCACCCGGTACAGGTGGGCTTGGGACAGACTAGGCACAGTGGCACGGTGTACCAAGCGTAGATCCACCCGTCGAGGTGGGCTTGGGAACCCTGCTCACATCGTTTGGGGCCGTGAGCGACACCCCGGCCGGATCTCCTTGCGGATGGAACCCGAATAGGCGATAAACCTGGACTAGAGACTTGTTCGGTTAGTCAGGTCGTGGCCGACTCCCTCGCCCGGCTTCCGCTTGAAGATTGCCGAGGTACATGACGTGTACAGGGCGATAAGTGGCGAAAGCGTGTGTGAAGAAGTACACCCCTGCAGGGTTATCATTATCTATTCGAATAGCCGGATTCCTCGGATATGGAAACTTGGACCCCTTGCATAGTTCAAAGACAAGTGAAAGTGGATACTCTAAAATACGCAAGATAAGCATGAGTGCTATGGATGGCGTTCTCGTTGGGAGACGGGAGCGGATCCATAGTGGTGTATTGATATGGTGAATATGTGGACTCGTGTGCGCCACCTCAAAAGAGTTACTTGCAGTCGTAGTTCAGGATAGCCACCGTGTCAAAGCTGGCTTGCTGCAGTTAAACCCCCCATCCCCTTGGTTGATAATGATGCATATGTAGATAGTTCTGATGTAAGTCTTGCTGGGTACATTTGTACTCACGTTGCTTAATTTATGTTTTTGCAGAGAGACTTCTGTCTCGCTAGTAGTTCCACGTGGACTTCGCCGTTTAGCTTATTACCTCAGCTACGATCTTGTGCCCTCGGCAGGATCTGGTAGATAGTCAGGCTTCTCAGCCTCTTTCATTTATAGTTGTCTGTACTCAGACATGATAGCTTCCGTTTGTGCTTTGACTTGTATGCTCTGATTGTTGGGTCATGAGACCCATGTTTGTAATATCTCGCTCCTCGGAGCCTATTGAATAAATACTTGAGTCGTAGAGTCATGTTGTGATGCCATGTTGTATTTGCACATATCGAGCATATTGTGTGTATGTTATTGAAATGCTTGGTATGTGTGGGATCTAACAACCTAGTTGTTTACCCTTAGTAGCCTCTCTTACCGGGAAATGTCTCCTAGTGTTTCCACTTAGCCTTGGTAGCTTGCTACTGCTCCGGAACACTTAGGCTGGCCGACATGTGTCCTTCTTCGTTCTTGTGTCTGTCCCTTCGGGGAAATGTCACGCGCTGAATACCGGAGTCCTGTTAGCCCGCTATAGCCCGGTTCACCGGAGTCCTGCTAGCCCAGTGCTACAGCCTGGATTCACTCGCCGATGACCGACACGTTCATTGCTGGGTCATGTATGCCTGTCCCTGTAAGTTAGTGCCACTTTGGGTTCACGACTAGCCATGTCAGCCCGGGCTCCTTATCATATGGATGCTAGCGACACTATCATATACGTGTGCCAAAAGACGCAAACGGTCCCGGGCAAAGGTAAGGCGACACCCGTGGGAATACCGTGCGTGAGGCTGCAAAGTGATATGAGGTGTTACATGCTAGATCGATGTGGCATTGAGTCGGGGTCCTGACAGCTTTGGTATCAGAGCTTGACTGCCTGTAGGATTACCAAGCCAAACTGGTCGAAGTTGAGTCTAGAAATTCTTTAGTTATATAAGGGAATTGATTGTGGGATGGAACGTAAGGCTCTTTTTACTCCTTATACCTTATGCCCTTCTGATCTGAGTCATCTTATCTTTCCTACGGGGATTAAGAACTAGGCTATCTCTTCTTTCTATCAGGATCACGTGTTACTAATCCGTAGACTTATAAGATTGTTGGATTAAGCCTCAGTTCAGTTTCTACCTCTGTATGTTAATTATTGATCTCGAGACCTTGATATTGTGCTTCTGAGTGGTTATGCCACCATTTTTGTGAATGTCTCAAGTCTTTTCTGAGCATTTACAGTCGTTATGCTGTCCGAGTCATCCCAGGTTTCCAGAGAGTCTGATGCATTTGCAAAATCCTTTTCCTCTGGTTTCAATGTCTTTTTAGGCCAGGTTAATCACACAAATTGTTGAGTTGAGGTACTCTACTGCCTCGACCTTTATGTTGGAGTTATTATTACGACCCTAGGTGTCTCAGGGGATCATCTAGTAGTTTAGCCATGTTCTATGTTTCCAGTGTGATGATTCTGGCCATTATTCTCGATAGCATCTCGTGATGCCACTTAGTAGTAGGTATTCTATTCCTGGGTTTTCGAACCAAGATTCACCCTACTTACTTCATGTTGATAGTGTTGCTAGTTCCTTTAGATTATTAGTAACCTTTGCGATAGTCCTTGAAGTCCGTGGTATCTTCTTCTTCCAAATACCATGAACTACTTATGGCAGAAGTTCCTCGTTGAACTGAACGATCACAACCAGAGTGCTCTTGATGAGTTCTCCATTATATATTGTGGCTCTGCCAGTTCTACTTTTCTGCATGGGTTATCCGGAAGAAATATGTTGAACTTCGTTCGACATGCTAAACCATGCATCCACAACTCAGAAAATCGTATGTTCCTTTGAGTTGTGTCTCTTCAGTCATATTCTGACCTTCGTCTATCAATTGATAGTCAAGAGTATGCGTGCGTTCGTTTATCGATGCCTATTACTTTTGTGGTCCGTTAAGCCATTCTATTAAGGATGACTAGGAGAAACAACTCCAGTACCTCATCCATATCTAGGATTGGGTCAAAGTAGTTGTATTCCGCACATCAAATGCCAATCCAGCTTTTGGTTCTGCTCTACCTTGGAGTATTACCATCTTTATATCGGGATTGTTATAGGAATTGCACACCATCCTATGAACTCTTGGTAGTGATACTTCTCACCATTGTTAGTCATTTCTTGGTCCCCATGTTGTTGAACCGGAATGCTGACAAGTGAATCGTGATGTGTGAAATCAATAATCCTAGCAACCCTGTTGCTTGGTAGTTAAAGGGCAATAATTTCATTCTTAGCGTGTTGGTTTTTGAATCATCATTCTAAGACTGATTGTGCTACCTAGTCCTTATTTCGGTGCACCCTTCGATTGATGAGTTAGGATCTTGTCAAGTCCTCACTCATTTGATCATATCGTCTTGCCCTCAAAAGCGAGATTGTTCTCGAGCTTAGTAACATACCGGGGGTTCGTGATTTTCCGAATATCTTCTCGGAAGTATTACCAGGTTGTACCTTGACTGTTATGTTGAGCTCGTGATCAAGTTGGTTTATTCTTGTAAACCACCCCTTCTCCAAGAATCCGTGTTGGATACCCTGAGCTAGTTGGATAAGCTAAACAACAACTTGGAGAGTTGGAAGATAAAAGCTTGTCCGACTTAGTTCATGTTAAGGGATATCTTTTTGTGTGTGTGTTGGTGTGTTTTCAAGAAAGATGATATCTTCATTGGTTGATCCTCGTGGTCAATTGCTGGATCTATTATCTTATCCAATCTTTGATTCGAGTATGGGCTATCGTCAAATCAAATCAGAACCAACGATATCCGTAATGTTGTCCTACTCGTGGGTTTTTCCTCGAGCATACACCATTATATTCTTTGGTCTGACCAATGCTATCACCGTGTTCACTTAGCTATGGAATTCCTTTTAAAAGGAAACCCGGATGAATTGTTATTGAGCCCATTGACAACATCCTTATCTCCTCCATGATTTTGTTGAACATTAAGCTAGTGTTGGAAACTTGTGTAAGCATTTTCTTCATGCCCCGTTCATGAAGTATATGTTTGGATGAAAGAAGTGACTTCCTTTGATTCACGTGCATTTGATGTAAGTTGCCACCGTGAATTCGAGAAAGTCTATTTTTGTTTTCCTCTAGAATCATCCCAAGTCAGCCATGCACGTGCAAAGTATTCTGTGGTCTGTTAGACTGATCATCTTCGTTCCATATGAATTCTGTAGCACACCAAGCCACTGACTGATTTGTTCTAGGAGAAGGAATTCTTTTTAAGAGCTAACCCGGGCTTAATCAAGAACTTTGATATCCTCGATGATGGTTCCCAACCAGAACTCGGTAGTGTTTTATTGTAAGACTACCATGTGATCATGTTTGCCTGGAATAGCGTGTTCACACGTGCGTAGCAGAACCAGCTCATGCTTTGGAGTTTGCTATCGTAGTTCATTTCCCGAGAATCTCGCAACGTTATCTCGTCGAATTGTGTTGTAAACTTTCATTTTTCTTCCTAGACTCGATGTGCCACTTTGGGTTCACGACTAGCCATGTCATCCCGGGCTCCTTATCATATGGATGCTAGTGACACTATCATATACGTGTGCCAAAAGACGCAAACGGTCCCGGGCAAAGGTAAGGCGACACCCGTGGGAATACCGTGTGTGAGGCCGCAAAGTGATATGAGGTGTTACATGCTAGATCGATGTGGCATTGAGTCAGGGTCCTGACATTGAATTGGAAGCATCATTGTGTGCTCGAATTTTCCTGATGGCCTTCTAAATTTTCATTGATAGAGTAGTAATCTCCGGGGCCGGGTTATTTTTCCCTCCAATGACCCGGAGTTCTTGAATGCATTGAAACCGACCAACTCTGCTGAGTCATGCCATTGTAGCCCCCGAGTCTCAAAACGACTCAAGGAATTGGTTTGAGATTCTTCATACTTGGTCGTGATATAAACCAGCATGATTTATCCAATAGCTCAGTGACATAATAGTCCCTTTTTGTAGTAGACAATTTGTCCTGCATTGGAAAACTTGCAAGCCAGAGGAATTGCTCTTTTAAAGAAATGAATATGTAAAAAATATACTGGATGCATTTCACATGATATGTTGAGCTGGAATTTATCCGTCGCAGGGTTGATGATTACTGCGGTGAAGCTGAAATCAATGACGGGTGAGTCGGCCACGAGAGCAGACAAATGGCATTGAAAGCCGGTGCGGACGGGGAGAGTCGGCACCGGCGTTGTAAGCCGGCACCGACGGACGAGTCAATTGCAGGCGCGGTAAATCACGCGGACGGGTGATTCAACCACGTCATGTTGATGTAAATCAAGTCGTAGAAGCGGCATTTTGCACATATATTCGTCGAGTATCATGGCACGGTCAGATGCTGGCGCATATTAATGGTAGAGCGAGCTATGCATCCATGACACAATCATCGCTCTTGCCATGAACAATTGCGCTGCATAAACCATATAGCAGACCAAGGCAAAGATAAAATGTTCCTTGACAAAAACAATATGTTCTAATAAAACAAACTGAGATGGACATCACCTGATTTGTTCGGACGACCAATGATCCGTTCAGCACAACAAAAACAACTCAGGTAGACCGGCGACTCAATATAGCCCCGGCGGCTTATCACAGCAATGGCGGCTCAATGCGGCCCAGGCGGCCCAACACAGCAGAGGTGGCTCAATAAACAGATGCGGCTCAACACGGCCCCGGTGAATCAATACAGCAGAGGCGGCTCAATGCTGCGCATTTTTTTAACTTCGTCCGATCTTTTTAAATCTTTGGACACGTACTTTTGCACCATGGTTTCGTGTAGCCTTCGGATGTCCATCTTGAGCCGGACAGATAAATAGTAGTAACAAAGTATCACCAGTAATGGCAGCGCACACTGACGGAGCTGACTGCTGACGCGACCGCAATCCAGAGTGACCACCGTTTAATATTCCCAGGCGTGTCAAAACAGAAGGTGGGCTGGTTTGAGGAAAACCACTGTGGTGAAACCGGGTCACAGCCATATCCACATCTGGGTCGTGGCATTTTCTTGAGGGTACCAGTAGCCGCGAACACAGGAAACCAGAGCAGCAACTCTCGAGTAATAGATCGACACATCAGACCTAGTTGGGATTCATCTCTGGACTCTTTAAAAGCCAGGTACAGTACTTGAAAATCGGAAACTCACGTGAGCAACCACTTGGAAAGCTCTTTGTGAGATCAATTGCAAGGTAATGATTGGCCTAGGAATCTATGCCCTTGAGGGGTTTGCTTCTCTGCATAACAAACAGAGACCTTTTCAAAGGAAAAAATAATTTGGACGTGACTTCAAGGTTCCGAGTACTAATGGAAGTAGTACTTGCTCATTGCCATAGGTTTGTTTCTGTACGTAAAAGTACGTGTCAATCAACTTGCAGCAGGCTTCAATCTTCACGCCAGAGGGTAGCAATCAGACCCGGTCACTAAATCGGACAAGTTGACGTATACTTGCGGTAAAAAACTCCGCTTGATCTTAGCGACTTGCGGCCGCATACAGACGCAACCCTAATTCCCAATCTCAATCTCATATTCATCCTTCCAAAATTAATGAGCGGAATTAATTAACCCGGCCGACGGTAGACTTCTTGCGCGATTGTTTCATGCCGTCTCTTCTTCATCTGATCACATCGTGAGCTTTCGATCCCTAGGAGAGATCCCTCCAAGAACTCAACACCACCGTGCGCAGGCCCCATGGTGGGCACCAACTGTCGTGGATTTGTCATGGCAGATGTCCTAGTGTGAGGACTTAGTCGTGAGGCCAACGCATCTATGTGATAGCTTGAGAGGGGTTGACCGGGATGAGAGACGCAACACACAAGACAAGGATTTAGACAGCTTTGGGCCCCGGGAAACATCATCCGGTAATAGCCCTACATGTTGTTTGTGTCTAGGTCTCATTATGCTCATGAGGGAGACACCGTAAATCCGGCTCTCCTCTAGTTTTGTCTAGCCCTAGAGATTGTTTCTTGCTTGTCCCTCTTGGGGTGCCCTGCCCCTCCTTATATAAGTTGAAGGGGCGGGTTACATGTGGAGTACTATTAGGATTAGGACTAGTCTATTACAAGTGGAATCCTAGTCTGCCCCCTTAAGGGAAAACTCCTTATGCCTTTCCTTGTAAACCGGCCCACCATAACATGAGCCGGCCTTCTGGGCCTTGGGCCTAGTCTTCTATCTGACCCGCCGTTAGGGCCACAGTGAGCCAAAATGTTCAGGCGGTTTTACCGTAAACCGCCAAGTCCGGGTGGGTCGCCAGTGAGTCCCCAAGCTTTAGCCGGGTCATAAATCCGGTGGGTTACACCGCGGGGTATATCCCCGACAATGGGGGCAGGTCAGGCTTGAACTTGCCCGGCTAGATGGCATTGCGCAACTCCGGAGTGAACACGCGGCATCCTGTTGTGGTCATGGGAGCCCGTCGGGGTGGTGGAGCCTGGTCTTGGTGCTCGCGCACCGCCACCACCACAGGCGGCGCACGGTCTTGACGTGGAGGTGCTAGAAGCGCGCGTGCATCTTCTTGGGTCCGCTGCACCACTTGGCAGCTCGCTTCTTCATGCACAGGCGCCAGATGCTGTGGGTCGCGCCGCGGTGGTGCCCGCCGGTTCGACGATGGCGCCCCGGAATGGAGGTGGTGGAGGCGCCCCGTGAGCCACGTCGCCCGCAGCAGGCGGCTCCTGAGGCAATGAGCTGGCCGACGCAACAGAGTCTGCAGCGGTGCTGATGAGCTCGGCGATGCATTCGAGACACTCCTTGTAGAAGTCATCGACTGGGTGGTACCAAAGGAGCTCCCGCACCATGAGCAGAGAAGCTTGCACATTATTCGGGCCCCTGCGAGGACGAAGCGGCCGGAGTCAGCGACGGAGTGGCGGTGTGCCTGTCGTGGCGCATGGAGGGGTGCAACGATGAAGCTTGCTGCTCGTGGCCAGCACGGCCCGTGGCGGCATTAGCCACTGGCGATAAGGGACGACGAGGACAGCCATCACCCGCCGGCGCCGTCTGAGCGACACGGGCAACGACCGTGGCCTGGCGCTCAGCGCGAGCACGACATGCGTCAACCATGGAAGTGTCGGAATAGCGGTGGATCGACCGACAGATGACAAGATCCAGCGCACCCCTACCTGGCGTGCCAAATGTCAGATTTCGGGTTCCGCAAACCCTTGAGAGGTTTGAACTCTGGGGTGCGTGTGGAGATCTCAACCTACCTAGTCTGCCTACTTGTGATCCCCATAGCCTAGCGCGTCGAGCTCAAAGGGACAGAGAGACACATCAGTTTATCCTGGTTTGGGCCACCTTGCGGTGTAATACCCTACTCCAGCTTTGTGGTGGATTGCCTCGAGGGGTTGAGGATGAACTAGTACAGTGAATGAACAACCTCAGGAGGTGAGGTGTTCTTGAGCTCAAGTGAGCTAGTGAGGTGGTGAGGGAGGAATGGATTCGATCCGTTCTAGTTCGTCCCTTCTATGGTGGTGGCTTGGTCCTATTTATGGTGGCTTTGGTCCTCTTCCCAAATGTTGGCGGGAAGGGATCCCACAACAGCCAGATTTTAAGGGAGACAACAAGCACGTCCGATCCTGACTAAAGTGGTCTTCGCTTGCAAAAGCCCCTGGTCGTGACACTACTATGGGCTCGGCGATGACCTCTGTCCTGCCGTCCTGGAGGTCTTGGTCTTGTTGCGCCAGAATGGAAACCTTTGCCTGATTCCTCAGGACTCCGCGCCTACTGCTTGCCTCCTTTGCACCAAAGAGGGAACTGGTAACCTGCCTGGCGCCCGCCTGGCCTTGGTCGTCATGGCTCACGTCAGCTGAGCCTCATGAGGTGCACCTTGCATAAAAATCTCTACTCCTCGGGAGCCAGCCCGAGGGGGCCGATCCCCTAGGAGGTCCTGGTGCCATCTGCCTCGCGTGGCTTGGCCCCTCGTGAGGGTCTCAAGTTGTCGATGCTGAAGTTGGGCCGTACCAGGCCGTCAATGGAGCCACGCGGTGGGCCGCATGCAGGCAAGTCTGGGTACCCCCGTATCTAGAACGCCGACAGAGAGGATGAAGCAGTACAATAGAGATAAGTATTTCCCTCAATTAAGAACCAAGGTTATCAATCCAATAGGAGAACCACACAGAACCTCGTTAGCATCACCTACACACACAAAAGCAAATACTTGCACCCAATGCAAAAAACGATCAAATCTCGTAGTGATAGGTGAATAGATAAATTGCAAAACAAAATGAAATAAATAAAAGTGCAGCAAGGTATTTTTGTGTTTTTATATATGATAAAAGTAGACCCGTGCGCCATAGTTTTTGTCGGTGTCCTAGATATGGGGGTATCCAGACTTGCCTGCCTGTGGCCCACCACGTGGCTCCATCGATGGCCTGGTATGACCCACCTTCAACATCAACAGCTCAAGACCCTCGCGAGGCGGATGATGCCAAGACCACCGAGGGGATCAACCTCTTCAATCTAGCTCCCGAGGGGTGGAGAGTTCTATTCAAGGTGAACCTCACGAGGCTCAGCTGACGTTAGTCGTGACGACCAAGGCCAGACGGCGCCAGGCAGGCGCCAGCGGGCACAGAGCGCCCGTTTCCCCTTCGGTGCAAGGGAGGCAAGCCACAGGTGCAGAGTCCTGAGGAATCAGCCAAAGGTTTCCATTCTGGTGCAACAAGACCAAGACCGTCAGGATGGCAGGACGAAGGTCATCACCGAGCCCACCGCAACATCACGACTAGGGGATTTTCGCAGGCGAAGACTACTTTTGTCAGGATAAGCTATACTACTTGTCCCCTTTCAAATCCGACCGTTGTGGGATCCCTTCCCGCCAACATTTGGGAAGAGGACCAAGGCCACTATAAATAGGACTTAGCCACCACCACAGAGTGGGGGATCCATTCTCATCCGACCACCTCACTAGCTCTCTTGAGCTCAAGAACACCTCACCTCCTAAGGCCAGTTCATCCACTGTACTAGTTCATCGTTAGCCCTTCGAGGTAGTCTGCCAAAATGCTGGAGTAGGGTATTACACCGCAAGGTGGTCCGAACCAGGATAAACGGTCGTGTCTCTTTGTCTCTTCGAGCTCGACGCGCTAGGATTAGGAGGATCGCGAGTAGGCAGGCTGGGTAGGTTGAGATTTCCGCATGCACCCCAGAGTTCAAACCTCTAAAGGGTTTGCGGAACCCATAATCCGACATTTGGCGCGCCAGGTAGGGGTGCGTCAGATCTTCTCTTCCGTCGATCGATCCACCATCACTCCGACACCTCCATGGCTGACGCACGCCGAGCTCGCGCCGAGCGCCGGGCCGCAGTCGCTGCTCGCGTTGCTCAGACGGCTCTGGTGGGCGATGGTTGTGCTCGGCGTGCTCCGTCTCTGGTGTCCAACACCTCCACGGGCCCTGCCGGCCACGAGCAGCAAGCTTATTGTCTGCACCCTTCGGTGCACGGCGACAGGAGCAGCACCACTCGGTCACTGACTCGAGCAGCTTCGTCCTCCCACGCACGTCACAGCCCGGCAAACGCGCAGGTCGCTCTGCTCATGGCGCGGGAGCTCCTTCTCTACCGGCTGGTCGATGACTTCTACGAGGAGTGGATCGCGCGGATCGCTGAGCTCGTCAGCGCGGCCGGGGGCTCCGCCGCGCCGGCTCGCTCACTGCCTCAGCAGCCGCCTGCCACGGGCGACGTGGCTCACGGGGCTCCTCCACCACCTCCGGCCCAGGGCGTCATCATCGAGACAAGGCGTGTGGCTCCGCGGCGCGACCCATCGTGCCAGGCGCCTACGCGGGAACAAGTGAGCTGCCAGGTGGTGCAGCGACCTAAAGGAGAAGCACACGTACTTCCTGCACCCCCGCGTCAGGCCCGCGTGCCGCCTCAGGAGGTGGCGGCACGCGGAACCAGGACCAAGTTCTACCTCCTCGATGGGCCCTAGTGGACACAGCAGGATGCCACACATTCGCCCCAGAGCTCCGCAATGTCGTCTGGCCGAGAAAGTTCAAGCCTGACCTGCCCCCATGCTATGATGGCACCGCTGACCCCGCCGAGTTCCTACAGCTCTACGAGCTGAGCATCGAGGTGGCCAACGGCGATGAGAAGATCATGGCGAACTGGTCCCGATGGCCCACAACGATGGTGTGCGTTCTTGGCTCCTGAACCTTCCCGAGGGATCGGTCTCTTCCTGGGAGGAGATGCGCAGCCGCTTCATCGCCAACTTCTTGGGCACTCACGACCGTCCGTTGGTCGCGGGTGACCCATGTCATATCAAGCAGCAGCCAGGAGAGACCCTGCAGAAGTACATCCAGCGCTTCAACAACATTCGCCTCAAGATCCCCAAGGTGTCGTACAAGGCCATCATCTCAGTGTTCAGTGATGGCATCCACGATGTCAAGATGAAGGAGCAGCTCGCCATCCATGAGGACCTCTACACAGCCCTGGAGATGTTCAACATGGCGAACAAGTGCGCAAGGGCTGAGGAGGGGCACCTCTCCCTCCTCGAGCTCCCCGATGCTGACCCAAAAGACAAGAAGGCCAAGGCCAAGGACATTAAGCGCAAAGGGCTGGCCGTGCTCGCGGCAGAGCCAGAGATGAAGCGTGTCTGCAATCACCCCGAGTCGTCCAAGAGAAACCGACCGTTCTGCGTCTTCCACAAGGTCCACAACCACAACACCAATGACTGCCAGGAGCTTAGGGCCCTCCGCGACGGATGCCTTGGTCGACGCCCCGAGCGCAATGATCGATGCTACGGACGTGGAGGCGGCCGAGGTGGAGGACGCTGGGACGGATGTGACCATGGCCAGCAGTGGCGCGACCATCCTCGGGAGGACCGTTGGCAGGGCCAACCTCGCGAGGGCACTTGGAGGGAGCTAGCTCGTGAGGAGCGCCCTCAGGGCAATGCCGGTCTGCCTCCACTGCCTCCACCGCCAAGAAGGAACAAAGATCACCACCAGGACGAGGGGGCTGGGGGCTTCCAGGAGCCTCGAGCCATCACTTGCAATCTTGGCGGCTCACAGGCCCCAGCTTCTCACTGCATCTTCAAGCAGTTCGCGCGCGAGGTGAACGCAACACTCCCCAAGCCCGAAGCAACTCGCCCTCCCAGGTGGTCCAAGTGCACCATCACCTTCACCTCCTTAGACCAACTCAAGTGCGCGGCCACTGCCGGCGCGCTCCCCATGCTATGCTCTCCCATTATCAGCAATGTCGTCTTCACCAAGACTCTCATCGACGGTGGAGCAGGGCTCAATGTCCTATCTATTCAAACGTTTGACGGACTCCAAGTGCCGTACTACCAGCTTCAGCCAACCAAGCCATTTTCAGGAGTGTTCGACGGTTCCACAAACCCGATAGGGCAAGTCCGCCTCCCTGTCACCTTTGGCGAACGCAACAAGTACCACACCGAGCTCATTGACTTCGACGTCACCGACATCCTCCTGCCCTACAACGCCATTCTAGTGTACCCAGCACTGGCCAAGTTCATGGCAGTGATGCACCACCGCTACAACATCCGCAAGATGCCAGGAAGCAGCGGCGTCATCACGGTCACATGCCAGGAAAATGACGCGGTGTGCTCCCTTGAGCGCGCCTTCCAGGCTGCAGCAGTCGAGAATCCTGAAGATGAGGGCGGTGCCATTCCTCTTGAGGTCACCCCCAAGACGAAGAAACTGCAGCTGGGTCAGGGATCTCGCGAGAAGGCCTCGCCCGAGGACGCCGCGCTGATCCTTGTGTCCTCGGACGGGGCGCCTTCACCCATCGCATAGGAAGGCGCGCCCGGCGCCCCTCTCAGCCTAGGCTTGGGGGCCCTCCTCAGGAGGGCCTCGGACCTAGCCAGGGTCACGAGGGAGGCGCACGGGCACCATGTGGAGGTGCTCTTCAGAGCACGCTTTCTAGGAGAAGGCGTCAGGTGGGAGGCGTCAGGCGTTCAGGAGTTCATCAGCAAGGCAATCGAGGAGATTCAAGAGGCAAGGGTTCTGCAAGGCGATCGCCGCCTACCACGAGGCGCGGCTCACTGCCCTGGAGAGAGTAAGGAGTTCTGCGTCTGCATTAACATCCCAGGGCTCAACAGGGCTGCACCTCGGCATCTCTTCTGGCTGTCTCGTGTCGACCGATGTGAGGGTCCACCCTACAGCTACGTCGGCATGCCTTTCGGCCTGCCTGGCGCGGTTGTGGTGTTCCAGCACTGCACAATGGATGCCCTGGCGGCTTGCGAGGCCAGGCATCAGGCGATCCTAGTGGAGATGGAGGAGCACCCCTAGGAGCCTCCCGGGCCCTCTACGCCTCCTGAGGCTCGAGGCCCGGGCGGGTCATGAGGAACGACTCCGGCAGCGCGCGTCTTTTGCTACCCCAACACTTCTTCAGTGATTGTACCAGGTGACATCTCTCTAGTTTGTTTAGTTTGGGGCGCCCCTCGAGCTGCATCATCCCCAGCCATATGGGTCTGCCTGTATTGTTTTGCATTCACCAGGATTGTCTAACCATCTTCTAGAGTTTACCTATGATCGTCACTCTGCGGCCTCGAGTCTTAACAGCCTCGCAGTCTCCTTGTATCTACCGGTTTGTCCCTCGCTCGCCTTGTTGCATGGCAACCCACGTCGGCACGACGCCTGCGCTCGGGTCCGTCCGGGCAACACTGACAAACCCGAGGATCGAGCTCTGGCTCGCGACCCGCCTCGCATACGCCACCTCACCAGGTCCTCGGTGCCTTTGTCTGGTGCCCAGGGCCCCGGGCGGACAGCCGCTCTGCAGGGGTCCTCGGCCTCTTCTGTCATCACTACAAAAAAATACACATCCGTGACATTTTGGGCCAAACAATTTTTTTTCTATCATACATATGACACTTCTATGACAATAATTGTGACAAAACCCGGTATCATCATAGATGTGGTGGGCTCCTACTTCTATGACAAAAAATCATGACATAAAATGGCCTTTTCGTCCTGGGCGTGCTGGAGACGTAGCTCCATGACATTCTATGGGTCGTCCAAGATGGAAAAAACCATGGTAGAAGCGAGGGCGAGGAAAATTTCAGAGAGTTCCCGGTTACGGTGGGAGGTCGGGGGCCAAGCGATGCACATTTCTCTCGTACACATACATGCGTGTGTGCGAGGCGTTGTCTCTAACTGAACTCAAGCGAGGCATTGGGCTCTAACTGAACCCGAGCGATTGCACTGCAGGCTACGCGTTACTGAACCCGAGTGATCGATCGATGGCTAGTAACTGAACCCAATCGACCGATTCCTTCGCTACTGCTGCTAACTGAAGTCGATCGATGCTGCCTCTATGGATGAACAGTGAGTGTTGCGGGGGGGGGGGGGTTGGATGAACAATGAGCGGTGGGGGTGGATGCACGACCCCGTGGCATTGCCTCTGGATGAACAGGACCCCGTGGTGTGGAGGGCTGGATGAACAGTAGACGGTGGAGGGGTGCCCTTGGAGGGGTGGTTGAACAGTAGCCGGTGGAGTAGCGCGCGGTGGAGGCTGGATGAACAGGAGCCCGTGGAGGCTGGAGGAGGTCGAAGGTAGCCCATGGAGGCTGGAGGAGGTCGACGGTAGCCCATGGAGGCTGGAGGAGGTCGACAGTGGAGATGAACAGTATCCCGTGGAGTCCCGTTTTGCGGTACGCCACACCCCTCCCGATGAACAGGACCCCCTTTTCGACCGTAGCACTCCAACACAAGTCTGTTTCGTCCGTTTTGCGATACGCCACACCCCTCCCGATCAACAGGACCCCCGTTTTGACCGTAGGAGGTCCGTTTCCTCCGTTTTGCGGTATGCCACACCCCTCCCGATCAACAGGACCCCCGTTTCGACCATAGGAGGTCCGTTTCCTCCGTTTCACGGTACGCCACACCCCTCCCGATGAACAGGATCCCGTTTCGAACGTGGCCGGTCGAACACAAGGCCGTTTCCTCCATTCAGCGGTACGCTAGGCCTCGTTTCCATCGCGTGTTCCGTGCAAGCCCACCCGAGGAACACGACAACGCATTCCGTTCTGACCCAGCCGGTTGGCTCCCACGCGTTCCGTTGCCTCCCGATGAACACGACGCACACCGTTGCCTCCCGATGAACACGACGCATACCGTTGCCTCCCCATGAACACGACTGCTACGTCTTGAGCTTGCGTTGGTTTTCCTCGAAGAGGAGAGGATGATGCAGAAATAGTAGCGTAAGTATTTCCCTCAATTTTTGAGAACCAAGGTATCAATCCAGTAGGAGGCTCCTCAAAAGCCCCACGCACCTACACAAACAAACTGAGAACTCTCAACCAACGCGATAAAGGGGTTTTCAATCCCTTCACAGCCACTTGCGAAAGTGAGATCTAATAAAATAGTAAGATAAGATAAATACATTTTTGGTACTTTATAATATAGATGCAAAAAGTAAAGATGCAAATAAAAGTAGATTGGAAGCAAATATGATAAGAGATAGACCCGGGGGCCATAGGTTCCACTAGTGGCTTCTCTCAAGATAGCATAAGTATTACGGTGGGTGAACAAATTACTGTCGAGCAGTTCATAGAAAAGCAAATAATTATGATATTATCTAGGCATGATCATGTATATAGGCATCACGTCCATAACAAGTATTCCGACTCCTGCCTGCATCTACTACTATTACTCCACACATCAACCAACTCCTGCCTGCATCTAGAGTATTAAGTTCATAAGAACAGAGTAACGCATTAAGCAAGATGACATGATGTAGAGGGATAAACTCAAGCAATATGATACAAACCCCATCTTGTTATCCTCGATGGCAACAATACAATACGTGCCTTGTAACCCTTTCTGTCACTTGGTAAGGACACCGCAAGATTGAACCCAAAGCTAAGCACTTCTCCCATGGCAAGAAAGATCAATCTAGTAGGCCAAACCAAACTGATAATTCGAAGAGACTTGCAAAGATAACTCAATCATACATAAAAGAATTCAGAGAAGATTAAAATATTATTCATAGATAAACTTGATCATAAACCAACAATTCATCGGATCTCGACAAACACACCGCAAAAAGAGTTTACATCGAATAGATCTCCACAAGAGAGGGGGAGAACATTGTATTGAGATCCAAAAAGAGAGAAGAAGCCATCTAGCTAATAACTATGGACCCGTAGGTCTGTCGTAAAGTACTCACAACTCATCGGAGGGGCAAGGGTGTTGATGTAGAGGCCCTCCATGGTCGATTCCCCCTCCGGCAGAACGCCGGCAAAGGCTCCAAGATGGGATCTCGCGGATACAGAAGGTTACGGTGGTGGAAATTGTGTTTCGTCCGCTCCCTTGATGTTTTCGGGGTACGTAGGTATATATAGGAGGAAGAAGTACGTCGGTGGACGCCCGAGGGGCCCACGAGACAGGGGGCGCGTCCTACAGGGGGGCGCGCCCTCCTATCTCGTGGGAGCCTCGGCTGCTTCTTGACTTGCACTCCAAGTCCTCTGGATCACGTTCGTTCCAAAAATCACACTCCCGAAGGTTTCATTCCGTTTGGATTCCGTTTGATATTCCTTTTCTTTGAAATACTGAAATAGGCACAAAAAAACAGCAATATGGGCTGGGCCTCCGGTTAGTAGGTTAGTCCCAAAAATGATATAAATGTGTAAAATAAAGCACATAAACATGCAAAAGGGGTAATATAATAGCATGGAACAATCAAAAATTATAGATACGTTGGAGACGTATCAAGCATCCCTGAGCTTAATTCCTGCTCGTCCTCGAGTAGGTAAATGATAAAAAGGAAATTTTTGATGTGGAATGCTACCTAGCATAATTCTCAATGTAATTTTCTTTATGTGTCATGAATTTTCAGATCCAAATGATTCAAAATAAAAGCTTATAAAACATAAAAATAATAATGCTTCAAAGCATACTAACAAATAATCATGTCCTATCAAAATAACATAGCCAAAGAAAGCTTATCCCTACAAAATCATATAGTTAGGCCATGCTTCATTTTCATTACACAAAATACTCCCATCATGCACAACCCCGATGACGAGCCGAGCAATTGTTTCATACTTTTTAACGCGCTTCAGCTCTTTCAACTCTTACGCAATACATGAGCGCAAGCCATGGACATAGCACTATGGTGGTATATGGTGGTGGTTGTGAGGACAAAAAGAGGGAGAAGATAGTCTCACATCAACTAGGCATATTAATGGGCTATATGGAGATGCCCATTAATAGATATCAATGTGAGTGAGTAGGGATTGCCATGCAACGGATGCACTAGAGCGATAAATATATGAAAGCTCAACAAAAGAAACTAAGTGGGTGTGCATCCAACTTGCTTGCTCACGAAGACCTAGGGCATTTTGAGGAAGCCCATCATTGGAATATACAAGCCAAGTTTTATAATGAAAAATTCCCACTTAGTGTATGAAAGTGACAACATAGGAGACTCTCTATCATGAAGATCATGGTGCTACTTTGAAGCACAAGTGTGGAAAAAGAGATAGTAGCATTGTCCCTTCTCTCTTTTTCTCTCATTTTTTTCTCTTTTTTTTCTTTCTTTTTTTTCTTTTTCTTTTTTTCTTTGGCCTTTCTTTTTTTCTTTTTGGCCTTTCTCTTTTTTTTCTTTCCTTTTTTTCCTTTTTGTAAAGTCCGAAGTCTCATCCCGACTTGTGGGGGAATCATAGCCTTCATCATCCTTTCCTCACTAGGACAATGCTCTAATAATGAATATCATCACACTTTTATGGATTTACAACTCAAGAATTATGACTCTATATGAATGCCTCCGGCGGTGTACCGGGATATGCAATGAATCAAGAGTGACATGTATGAAAATTATGAAGGTGGCCTTGCCACAAATACGATGTCAACTACATGATCATGCAAAAGAGTAATATGACAATGATGGAACGTGTCATAATAAACAGAACGGTGGAAAGTTGCATGGCAATATATCTCGTAATGGCTATGGAAATGCCATAATAGGTAGGTATGGTGGTTGTTTTGAGTAAGGTAAATAAAGGGTTTATGATACCGGTGAAAGTTGCGTGGTAATAATAAAGGCTAGCAAAGTGGAAGGATGAGTGTGCATATATCCATGGACTCACATTAGTCAAAAAGAACTCATATAATTATTGCAAAAGTCTACTTAGCCCTCGAAGCAAAGTACTACTACGCATGCCCCAAGAGGGATAGATTGGTAGGAAAAGACCATCGCTCGTCCCCGACTGCCACTCATAAGGAAGACAATCAAAAGAGCACCTCATGCAACAAATTTGTCACACAACTTTTACCATATGTGCATGCTACGGGACTTGCCAACTTCAACAAAAGTATTTCTCAATTTGATAATTACCCACTAGCATGACCCTAACATTACTACCTTTATATCTCAAAACAATTACCAAGCATCAAGTTTATCATAGCATCCAATTCTTTTTCTATGATAGTTTTTATTATACCCAACTTGGATGCTCATCATTGTAAGACCAACTTTGTAACCATAGCAAATACCATGCTGTTCTAAAAGACTCTCAGAAAGATATAAGTGAAGCATGAGAGACTAGAAATTTCTTCAAAATTAAGACACCACCGTGCTCTAAAAGATATAAGTGAAGCACTAGAGCAAAAACTATCAAGCTCAAAAGATGTATGAAGCACATAGAGTATTCTAGCAAATTCTAATCAAATAGGCTTCTCCCAAAAGGTGTGTACAGCAAGTATGATTGTGGTAAACTAAAAAGCAAAGAATAATATAATACACGACGCTCCAAGCAAAGCACATACCATGTAGCGAATAAAAATATAGCTCCAAGTAAAGTTACCAATGAACGAAGACGAAAGAGGGGATGCCTTCCCGGGGCATCCCCAAGCTTAGGCTTTTGGTTATTCTTGAATATCTTGGGGTGCCTTGGGCATCCCCAAGCTTAGGCTCTTGTCACTCCTTATTCCATAGTCCATAAAAGCTTTACCCAAAACTTGAAAACTTCACAACACAAAACTCAACAGGAAATCTTATAAGCTCCGTTAGTGAAAGAAAACAAAACCACCACATAAGGTACTTTAATGAACTCATTCTATATTTATTTTGGTGTTAAACCTACTGTATTCCAACTTCCTTATGGTTTATAAACTAATTTACTAGCCATAGATGCATTGAAATAAGCAAACAACACACGAAAAACAGAATCTGTCAAAAACAGAACAGTCTGTAGCAATCTGTAACTAACGCAAACTTCTGGAACTCTAAAAATCCTACCAAAATAGGAAGTCCTGGAAAATTTGTTTATTTATCAGCATAAAAACGAATCAACGCAAAAGCATGTTCCTGTGATTTAATAAAATTATATTCGTGCACGCAAAGTTTCTGTTTTTCAGCAGAATCAAATCAACTATCATCATAGGTTATCCTATAGGTTCTACTTGGCACGAAAACTAATTAAAAGATAAAAACACATCTAAACAGAAGGTATATGCAAGATTTATTACTAAATAGGAGTAAAAACAAAAAACATAAAGAAAAATTGGGTTGCCTCCCAACTAGCGCTATCGTTTAACGCCCCTAGCTAGGCATAAAAGCAAACATAGATCCAACGAGTGCCCTCTTTGGCACTAAATTCATAAGTAGCCCGCATGATAGATTCATAAGGTAATTTGACTTTCTTTCTTGGAAAGTGCTCCATGCCTTTCTTTAAGGGAAATTGGAATCTAATATTCCCTTCCTTCATATCAATAATCGCGCCAATCGTTCTAAGGAAAGGTGTACCAAGAATAATAGGGCAAGAAAGATTGCAACCTATATCAAGAACAATAAAATCTACGGGCACCAAATTTCTATTTGCAACAATGAGAACATCATTGATCCTTCCCATTGGCTTTTTAATGGTGGAATCCGCAAGGTGCAAATTTAACGAGCAATCATCAAGATCATGGAAACCTAGAATATCACATAAAGTTTTCGAAATTGTGGAAACACTAACACCCAAATCACACAAAGAAAAACACTCATAATCTTTAATTCTAATCTTTATAGTAGGTTCCCACTCATCATTAAGTTTTCTAGGTATAGAAACTTCCAAATTATGTTTTTCATCATAAGATTGCATCAAGGCATCAACAATATGTTTGGTAAAAGCTTTGTTTTGATTATAAGCATGAGGAGAATTAACAACAGATTGCAACAAGGAAATACAACATTTTAAAGAACAATTATCATAATCAAATTCCTTGAAATCTGAGATAGTAGGTTCAATGTTATTTGAAGTTGTGACCTCTGCAATCTCACTTTTACCAAATTTAGCATCAAGATCTAAAGACTCCAAATTCTTGGAACGCCTTTTAGGCAAAGTTGATTCATCATCAGTTCCATAATCATCAAAATTCATATTGCAAAACATAGATCTAATAGGAGACGCATCAATAACTTTAAGATCTTCATCATTATTTTCATGGAAACTAGAAGAACACGCTTTTATAAAGTTATCCTTCTTAGCACACAATCTAGCGGTTCTTTCCTTACACTCATCAATGGAAATTCTCATTACTTTGAGAGACTCATTGATATCATGCTTAGGAGGAGAAGATCTAAGTTTAAGAGAATCAACATCAAGCGAAAGTCTATCAACGTTCCTAGCCAAATCATCAACTTTGAGCAATTCAAGCAAAGCATTAAAATTCTTTTGAGAAATCATAAATTCTTTCACACTATTCTCAAAATCAGAGGGCGTCTTATTAAAATTACGATAAGAATTATTTTAGGAATTTCCATAATTATTAGAGGGATTACTAGGGAACAGTCTAGCATTAAAGTTTCCTCTATAAGCATTGTTTCCAAAACTATTCCTACCAAAAAAATTTACATCCATAGATTCATTATTATTCTCAATCAAGGAAGACAAAGGCATATCATTGGGATCAAGAGGAGTATTTTTAGTAGCAAACAATTTCATAAGTTCATCCATCTTTCCACTCAAAACATTGATTTCTTCTATAGCATGCACTTTTTTACTAGAAGATCTTTCAGTGTGCCATTGAGAATAATTAGCCATAATATTATCAAGTAGTTTTGTAGCATCTCCTAACGTTATTTCCATAAACGTGCCTCCTGCGGCCGAATCTAAGAGATTTCTATAAGCAAAGTTCAAACCGGCATACAATTTTGTATGATCATCCATAAATTCAAACCATGAGTAGGGCAATTATGAAGCATCAATTTCATTCTTTCCCAAGATTGGGAAACATGCTCATGATCAAGTTGTTTAAAATTCATAATATCATTCCTAAGAGTGAAAATCTTAGCGGGAGGAAAATACTTAGAGATAAAAGCATCTTTGCACTTGTTCCAAGAATCAATACTATTTTTAGGCAAAGACGAAAACCAAACTTTAGCACGATCTCTAAGTGCAAACGGAAATAACTTGAATTTGACAATATTGTTATCCATATCTTTCTTCTTTTCCATATCACACAAATCAAAAAAGTTGTTTAGATGAGTAGCGGTATCTTCACTAGGAAGGCCGGCGAATTGATCTTCATAACAAGATTCAGCAAAGCAGTATTGATTTCACAAGACTCAACATCATTAAGAGGAGCAATCGGAGTACTAAGGAAATCATTATTATTGGTATTCAAGAAATCACACAATTTGGTATTATCTTGCGCCATGGCAACAAGTAATCCAACACACAAGCAAACAGAAAAAGGCAAGCGAAAAGAGAGGAGGAGATTGGGAAAGAGAGGGCGAATAAAACAACAAGGGTGAAGTGGGGGAGAGGAAAACGAGAGGCAAATGGCAAATAATTTAAATGCGAGGGAGATGGGTTTGTGATGGGTACTTGGTATATATGTCTTGACTTGAGCGAAGACCTCCCCGGCAACGGCGCCAGAAATCCTTCTTGCTACGTCTTGAGCTTGCGTTGGTTTTCCTTCAAAGAGGAGAGGGTGATGCAGCAATAGTAGCGTAAGTATTTCCCGCAGTTTTTGAGAACCAAGGTATCAATCCAGTAGGAGGCTCCTCAAAAGCCCCACGCACCTACACAAACAAACTGAGAACTCGCAACCAACGTGATAAATGGGTTGTCAATCCCATCACGTCCACTTGCGAAAGTGAGATCTAATAAAGAAAGTAAGACAAGATAAATATATTTTTGGTATTTTATAATATAGATGCAAAAAGTAAAGATGCAAATAAAAGTAGATTGAAAGCTTATATGACAAAAGATAGACCCCGGGGCCATAGGTTTCACTAGTGGCTTCTGTCAAGATAGCATAAGTATTACGGTGGGTGAACAAATTACTATCGAGCAACTGATAGAACAGCGAATAATTATGAGATTATCTAGGCATGATCATGCATATAGGCATCACGTCCGTGACAAGTAGACCGACTCCTGCCTGCATCTATTACTATTACTCCACACATCGACCGACTCCTCCTGCATCTAGAGTATTAAGTTCATAAAGAATAGAGTAACACATTAAGAAAGATGACATGATGTAGAGGGATAAACTCAAGCAATATGATATAAACCCCATCTTTTTATCCTCGATAGCAACAATACAATACGTGCCTTGCAAACTTTTCTGTCACTGGGTAAGGACACCGCAAGATTGGACCCAAAGCTAAGCACTTCTCCCATGGCAAGAAAGATCAATCTAGTAGGCCAAACCAAACTTATAATTCGAAGAGACTTGCAAAGATAACTCAATCATACATAAAAGAATTCAGAGGAGATTCAGATATTTCTCATAGATAAACTTGATCATAAACCCACAATTCGTCGGATCTCGACAAACACACCGCAAAAAGAGTTTACATCGAATAGATCTCCACAAGAGAGGGGGAGTACATTGTATTGAGATCCAAAAAGAGAGAAGAAGCCATCTAGCTAATAACTATGGACCCGAAGGTCTGTGGTAAACTCCTCACAACTCATCGGAGGGGCAAGGATGTTGATGTAGAAGCCCTCCATGGTCGATTCCCCCTACAGCGGAGCATCGGCGAAGGCTCCAAGATGGGATCTCGCGGATACAGAAGGTTACGGTGGTGGAAATTGTGTTTCGTCCGCTCCTTGGATGTTTTCGGGGTACGTAGGTATATATAGGAGGAAGAAGTACGTCGGTGGACGCCCGAGGGGCCCACGAGATAGGGGGCGCGCCCTACAGGGGGGGGGGCGCTCTCCTATCTCGTGGGAGCCTCGGCTACTTCTTGACTTGCACTCCAAGTCCTCTGGATCGCGTTCGTTCCAAAAATCACGCTCTCGAAGGTTTCATTCCGTTTGGACTCCGTTTGATATTCCTTTTCTTCGAAATATTGAAATAGGCAAAAAAAACAGCAATACGGGCTGGGCCTCCGGTTAGTAGGTTAGTCCCAAAAATGATATAAATGTGTAAAATAAAGCCCATCACTACTAGGGAAAAGCCTAGCAGCAGCGCGGGTTTTAGGCCTATCAGTAGCGCGGGCAGGAGCGCTACTGATAAGGCGCTACAGCTAATTATTGCTTAGCAATAGCGCGCCTAGACCCACGCTACTGCTAAATTGACTTAGTAGTAGCGCTTCTTCGGAACAGCGCTACTGGTAATTAGTAGTAGCGCTTCTCCTTTCCCGCGCTACTATTATTATTTAGTATTTTATTTCATGTTGTATTCATACACCTTTACACAAGTTTTCATACAACAGGAATTTAGAGATTGTTTTTACATCATAATGAGTTATTACATCATGGGGTGAAAGAATCGTGGACTAGTTTCAATTGGATGTCCATCCACTTGAAACTAATCCGTGGTTCTTTCACCCAATGATATAATAATATCATCATCATCATCATATCATTAACAACTTATCATCATAATACATCATTGTCATATAACACCTCCTCAAGATCATCGTTTTCATCATTGACATCACATAACACCTCCTCAAGATCATCATTATCAACTCTAACACATTACTGAAAGTGCGTTATATCGACTAGAGGGGGGGGGTGAATAGGCGATTTTTATGAATTCTTCACTGAGGAATTTGCTGGTGAGGAAATTCCTTAGCGAAGAACTACTTGCAGCGGAATAAGTACTCAGAAGTAAACATAACAGGATACAAACATAGTCATCATGATGAAATGAAGACTAGCACAGAGTACAGGAAGCGTAAACACAGGATAATAAGATGAAGACAAACAGACTGAAGAAATTGAACAGAGGAATTTGTGAAAGTCTTCAGTTAAAGTCTTCAAGCACAGATATGAACAATATACAACACAGTAATGAGGAAATGAAAGAGTTGAGGAAATAGAACCAGTTAGTTGGGGAAGACAATGATTTGGTAAACCAGTTCCAACTGCTGTCTCAGTTGTACGTCTGGTTGGAGCGGCTGAGTATTTAAACTCGAGGTCACGAAGTCCCGGACACCCAGTCTCTGAGCCGCAACTCAGGACACCCAGTCCTCACCGTTTTCTCCTTGAACTAAGACCACACAGGCCTCGTCCAATCACTCGTGGTAAGTCTTCAGGTGACTTCCAAACCTTCACAGACTTGGTCACTCGGCGATCCACAATTCCTCCTGGATGCTCTAGACCTTGACGCCTAACCGTCTAGAAGAAGCACAGTCTTCAAAGGTAACAAGGATCGGATCCACTCAGGATCAATTTCTTCAGTGATGCTCAATCACTTTGGGTTTGTGGGGGTTTGGTTTTGGGGTTTTCCTCACTTGATGATTTTCACTCAAAGTCCTCGGAGGATGGGTTGCTCTCAGATGACAAGTGTCAAGTTCTCTCGGAGCAGCCAACCAGCTAGTGGTTGTAGGGGGCGGCTATTTATAGCCTAGGGAGCAGCCCGACATGATAAGATATAAATGCCCTTCAATGATATGACCGTTAGGTGGATAAGATATTTTGGACAGCCGGCGCGCAGCACAGCAACGGTCGGAAATTTGACTCTCAAATTCCTCAGGGCTATCATGTTCCTCACTGTGTAGGCAATTCACACTGGCGAATTCCTAACTCCTCAATCAGAGCAAAGTCCTCAATGACCAGAAGAACTGCGTCTCTGTCACTGAAGAAATTGACTGAACTATATGAGATTTCCAATGGCTTCACTCGAAGGGATTGGTAGGTGTAGGATTTTGAGTTGAGCATCACATGGAAATTTTTCCTTAGTATTTCCTCGACCCCCTTTAACAGTACGGTGTTTCCTATGACTCAAAAAAGAGAAAATGAAACTACGAAAACAAAAGTCTTCACGCTTCATGTTCCTCAAGTGAATACCAAGTCTTCAGGGTCACACCAATTTCTTCACTTTCAAAGTCTTCAGAAAGTCTTCAGAATATCAAAGTCTTCAGTCGAAGAACTTCATTTTTAGGGGTCGACTTTCTCTGTAAATATCAAACTCCTCATAGACTTATAGACCTGTGTACACTCACAAACGCATCAGTCACTTAACCTATAAGTCTTCAATACACCAAAATCACTAAGGGGCACTAGATGCACTTACAATCTCCCCCTTTTTGGTGATTGATGACAACATAGGTTAAGTTTTCAACGGGGATTAACATATGAAGTGTAAATACTAATATTGAGGAATTTGATTGCAAGATATAGAAGAACTCCCCCTGAATATGTGCATAGTGAGGAATTTGCTTTTGAGGCAATGCACATTTGAAGAATTGAATCATGGAGATCTCCCCCTATATCTTGTAATTCATACACGCATTTGATATATAACATGAAGAATTTGAAATGCATGATGAAATATGGTGCCTGATGAGATTCAGCATGCGCGCAATAGTATTAACGAGGAATAAGCATGCAGAATAACACATCAAAAGTATCAGAGCACAGTGCATCAAAGTCAGAGCACAATGCACCGTTCAAAAGTATCAGGGCACCATCGGATTTAAGATTACAACTCGATCCAATAAAAAGTTTTGGAAGAACGAGAGTTGTAACTTAACAAAATGCCCATAGTATAAACCCGCTTGAAGACTAACTCAGATTTCTCCCCCTTTGTCATCAAATGACCAAAAGGATCGAAACTGAGGACTAACGCCCCTGAGGAATTTCAAGTCGATGGAGGAGCGCCCGCGTTGTCGGGGTTGTTCGTTGAAGTAGGGCCTGCCGCAGTATCGTCCAAATCTTCATGCTCATCAGTTTCACGCGATGAAGAATAAGAACTGGCCACCAGATCGGGAACTTTGACTCTCTTGAATTTCTTCGGAGGTGGTGCAGACCAGTCAAATGCCTCCTGGAGACCCATAGTCTTCAGTTCTTCCGCGGAATATACATGAGTGAGAACAGCCCAGGTGCGGTTGAGGGTTTCATGAAGGTCATACTGATTTTTCTTCACTGCATTATGGGTTGAGGTCATGTTGTGAAGAATTGCAGCAAACTGACGCTTCACCCATTTGTGATTGCGATCAACCTTCTGATGAAGACTGAGGAGTAACTCACGGTCAGTCATCACCCTGGGTGCTGTTGCGTGAGGCTTTTGCTTGGCTGATGTATTTGCGGCAGTGTCATGTGTAGCAGAATCGTCATTGGTGGAGTAAGATGTAGCTAGACGGAATTGACCATCCAATGGACGAGTGCCTTCATCGATCACAGCAGCTGCCTTGCCCTTATCATCAGATGATGAAACTGGTCGCTTGAGGACTTCAATGGGCGGCAAGTAGCTACCATGGTTCAGAGTGTCAGCCTTGTAATTCAGTGAAGATCTTGCCCTTATGAATCTCATAATCCAAGGCGCATAGGGCTTCAGCTCAAAAGGTGACATAGCAACATTAGCCAGAGTCCTCATGAAGAAATCATGGAAGTTGACGAGAACGCCATGAATGATGTTAAAAAGCATGTTCTTCATGATGCCAACGACATCTTCATCATTTGAGTCGTGGCCTTTGATAGGACTCATTGTCTTCGTCAAGATGCGATAGACAGTCCGAGGCACATATAGCAATTCCTTGACGAGGAATTTGGTTCGTGGGGGCTGCCCTGGCTTCAAACGCTTCATGAGCACTTGCATATAATGATCTGTCAGTTCGCGGTCATTGTAGATGCAACGTGCACTGGCATGGGGAGGATCAAGAGGAAGGACACGAAGCAATTCAGTTGCTGGTGCCTTATAGTGAGTATTTTCGGTCATCCAATCTAGCACCCATGAATTGATATCTTCAGCATCTCCGGTGATATGCAAAGTGTCATAGAACTGAAGAATGAGTTCCTCATTCCAATCACAGATATCAGTGTAGAAGTTCAGTAGTCCTGCATCGTGAATAACTCGGAGGACTGGCTCGAAGCATAGTAGAGATTCCATATCCACATGAGGAATATGTTCATGATCGAAGATTTTGTCCTTGTCAAAGAGCGACTAAGGAATAGAAGTTGGCTTGAGTAGCAGTCCAGAAACGTCTCTTCCTTATGCGAGCAGAGTCATATGGACTGTAATCAGTGAAGAACACATGCTCAGAAAAGAAGTCTTCAGCCTTGAATTTTTGCTTGCTAGAGAACGGATTCTTCGGTTTGGGCAGAGGAGTGTCAGTGATTTGCAGCACAACCTCAGGAATGACGATCTCAGGTGCTTCAGGCTGAGGAATTTCTGGTTCCTCTTCTTGTGCAGTTTGGGGATCAGCAGCAGCAGGTTCTTCAGCACTAGCGGCTGGAATTTCTTCATGAACAGACGATGTGGGATGAGTTTCTTCAGAGCCCATTTGAATAGTTGTAGCTGGGGACAGAGGAATTTGTTGAATAGGAGTGAAGAGAGGAGTATTGGGATGCTGACTTTCCCAAAAGTCATCGTTCATCACTGGTGTAGTGCATCCAATATCCACATCTTCATCTTCTTTTTCAATTTGCTCAACACCAGCCTCTTCAGCTGTGAACTGAGGCATAGGTGAGGAAATGACTGGCGTTGAAGGGAATGTTTTCCACTTCAATTTCTTCATCAAACTGCTCTGAGGTAGCAACAGAATGATTTTCTTCATCAGATCCGCTTGGGATCTTGTAGTCTTCTCCATAAGGGACAATTTCCTTGGATGACATGGAGGAAATCGGAATGGCATCAATAGGATTTTCAAGCGAGCTGGTCATTGGCTTCATTTTCTTCGCGGCCGAAGAATTTGACGCAGCTGACGCCTTCCTTTTCTTCACTGCAGCTCGCTTTGCAGCCTTGGTCTTCTTCACTTCATAAGAAGAAGGAAGAATTGGAGTTGGTGTTGGCGCAGGAGGAGCTAAGGACTGTGGTTCATTTTCTTCAGGCACAACTGGTGCAGTTGCCCTGATCTCTTCAGTTTCTTCAGGCGCACCACTAGTGGATGCCCTGGGAATTTCTTCAGCGGCTGGGATGGAGTCATCAGCCCTGGAACTTGTATTCTCATCAGCAGGCTGAAAGTCATCAGCAGTGCTGGCATGTTCTTCAGTAGGCTGAGCAGAGTCTGCAGCCTGAGGATTTTCTTGTTGCGATGGGGCTGCAACAGTTGTCATTTTCTTCGTCAAATTGATGAATCTCACTTTGGCTCCTTGCCAATCAGCATTGTATGCATCGAAGTCCTTGTTGAGGGCTTGGATCTTAGATTGAGCCTTGAGAAGTTCTTCAGGTGTTAGTCTGACAACGTTCTTCTTCAGAAGCTTCTCCTTTCTTGCTTGAGCTCTTTTTATCTCACGAGCCTTTTCAAACTTCCATTTCTCTTGAGAGATGAAATGGGTCAGCATATGACTTTGACCAGGAGTCAGAGGCAGATCAGGCATTGGAGTGTTGGGATCCTGATGCCATAAGTCAATGTAGTTGAGGATCTTCTTCGGATCCAAAAGCAGTGGCACAGATGTGCCTTTGGCTCTAGCGGCCTTTGCTTGCCTGTCTCTGATGATTTCTGCAAGTTCTTCATCAGAAGCCTCGTCATCAGAGGGCACTTGGAAAGCAACCTGTTTCTTTCTAGGACTTGGCCGAGGACCGCGTCCAGCTGTTGCTTTTGTCTTCAGCAGAGTGGGGCCTGATGAGGACATTGGTGCAGCTCAGGAACTTGCTGAGACACCAGAAGCAATTGAGAAACCGTGAGTCCTTTGACATGTAGCCAGATGCACAAGAGTTGAGGACTTGGAGGGAGCTGCTGAGAACTTTGGTGGAGCAGCAGTAGTCTGAGGAATTTGCCGTGAGGGCGCGGCTGAGGAACTTGGCCGTGAGGGCGCTGATGGTGAAGCACTTGGCTTGCGAGCAGGCTTCTTCGGCATTGATTTCCTCAGCTTGACCGAGGTCTCAGCGGTAGCAGCAGCAGCAGAATCGTCATTAAATTTCCTCACTGCCTCCTTGGCTTGTCTTGCCAATTTTGCTTGGCGCCTAGCCCATTCTTCAGGAAAGTCTTCACCACTTTTGATGCTAGTGGGATCAACGACTTGGCCAGGTGCCAATGGAGCTCTTGGGCATGGAGGATTTAAGGCGAATTTCTTCATGTACTTTGGAGTAACATATCGATATTCTCTCCATTCTCGTGCCCATCTTCGTTCAATCCTCTGAATGCGCACTTTGCGCTGATTCTTGTTTTCTTTGCCAAACTTGGCTTCATCAGGTGTGCAATAATCCTTGTATATTTCATCAGGGATCTCGAAAGCAGTCATGACCTCCGGTTTCTTTCCTCCTTTCTGCGGTCTCTTTCCTTCAGCCATTTTCTTCAGATGAGGAATTTGAACAATTGAACACTCTGAAGAAGTATGCAGTTTTTCTTCGAGGAACGCTGCAAATGAGTTAAGTTGATGAGAACCTAGTGATTCAGCAGCGGATATGAGTACCTGTGAACAGAGTGTAGGTGCGAGGAATTTGGAGAGGTCATATGCATTCTCAGAAGATTTTCCAAAAAAGACAAGTTTTGAGGAATTTGACCAATTGAGCCTTGAGGAATTTCACTAAGCGTTCTTGTCTTAGGTTCCAGAGTTGTACAGATCGAAAATCCGCATAATTGAGGAATCTTGAAGAAATGAGTGCTTAGAGAGATGGATCAAGAGCATACAGTGTGTGAGGTGTTCATATGTGAAGATTTGAAGAATAAAACACCTTTGAGGATTTTCAAAAAAGTTTGAGAATCAAAGCTAGTAATAAAAGTGACTTTTAATTACCCGAACTGAAGAACACGACGAACAGAGATGAACAGCGATGAAGTTCGTCAATTTAGATCTCCCACGCCCTAACTTGGCAGAGGGAGACGGCTACGGCGGTGGCGGACTGAAGATTTCCGCAACCGGCGCGAATACGACGGCGACGAGGTCGAGGCAGTGAAGCTCTTCCTCACCGGCGGCGATGGAGTAGCGGCGGCGCTAGGGTTTGAGGGGAGCTCGAGCGAGAGACAGCGACCGAGCGGAGTAAATGAAGTAAGGAAGGGGAGAGGGGTATTTATAGCCACGGTAAAAACTGTTCACCCGAAGATTTTGGGACGAACATGCCCCTGCCCTTTCTTCTTCACGCGACATGTGTCACCCACGTACTGTGCAGATGAGATCGTGTAAGATCGTGGGTGAATAAAATAATGCATCGTTGGATGCGGAACGGTTTGAGCGGTAAAACCGAAAAACTGGATAAGATTTGTTTTAAAGTTTCGTTCGCAATTTCTTCAGCTGACAAGGACACAGTGAAGACTTTGAACGAGTTTCAAATAGAACGCACATGAAGAATTTGTGAATAGATTGGGTTGAGTATAGCATACAGGGGGAAGGGTCCGATCACATTCACTTAGCAGAAATCACAACTTGAAGAAATAGCAATAAGTGAATGCTGTAGAGGACATAAACTCATATATATATATAGCCAATGAGGAAAAATGACGGAAACAGTGAAGATTTTGCAAAGTTGAAGAATTTGAAAAACTGAAGAATTTCAAAAATGAGGAAAAACTCAATTTGAAGATTTCAACTTTTTGTGGTGGCGTGACCCACCGTATAAGAATGATGATTTCAGACACCGCGTACAATTGTCGTAGGGTTCTGAGAATCAAATTCTTCATTAATTTCTTCACACTTAGAGTGTTATTCTTCATTGATTGAAGAAAAACGTTTCTTCATGTGTTGCACATCTAAGTCATCAATTCTGCATAAGGGTTAGGATGTGTGTCCTTTTCAAAGAACATTCGAAGATTTAAGATATTTAGCTCACACCGCAACTTGCTAAATCTCTTCTCGTCCAAGGGCTTAGTGAAGATATCAGCTAGCCGTTCTTCAGTCTTCACATGCTCGATGGAGATGTCGCCCTTCAACACATGATCACAAAGAAAATGATGACGAATCTGGATGTGCTTTGTCTTCGAGTGCTGAACTGGGTTGTGAGCAATCTTGATGGCACTCTCATTGTCGCAGAGGAGAGGCACATTCTTCACGTTGACGCCATAGTCCTTGAGGGTTTGCTTCATCCAAAGCAGTTGATCACAGCATGAGCCAGCAGCTATGTATTCAGCTTCAGCAGTAGACAGTGATACGCAGTTCTGTTTCTTCGAGGACCAACAGACCAAAGATCGTCCGAGGAAATGACAAGTGCCAGATGTTGACTTGCGGTCCACACGATCACCAGCATAGTCAGAGTCAGAATATCCAATGAGATCAAAAGCAGAGCCCTTGGGGTACCATAATCCTAGTGTTGGTGTGTGAGCTAGATATCGAAGAATATGCTTCACAGCCTTATGGTGTGATTCCTTCGGTGCAGCTTGAAATCGGGCACACATGCAAACACTAAGCATTATATCTGGCCTAGATGCACATAAGTACAATAAGGAACCAATCATGGAGCGGTATACCTTGTGATCGAAGTCAATACCATTTTCATTAGTGCATAGATGGCCATTTGTGGGCATAGGAATTTTGACGCCTTTGCAATCTTGCATGCTGAATTTCCTCAGTACATCTTTGAGGTATTTCTCCTGAGATATGAATATGCCATTGCGCTGCTGACGAATTTGAAGACCTAAGAAGAATTTCAACTCTCCCATCATAGACATTTGATATTCTTCACTCATCATATAGGCAAATTCATCACTATAACGTTGGTCAGTACAGCCAAAGATAATATCATCAACATATATTTGGCACACAAATAGTTCACCATCATATGATTTAGTAAAAAGAGTAGGGTCGAGTGAACCGGGTGTGAAGCCATTCTTCACGAAGAATTCCTTCAATGTATCATACCACGCCTGAGGGGCTTGCTTGAGGCCATAGAGAGCCTTATTGATTCTAAAGACTTTGTCAGGATTCTTGGTATCTTCAAAACCTGGGGGTTGAGCAACATATACTTCTTCCTCAAGCTTACCATTGAGGAATGCACTTTTCACATCCATTTGATATAAGATGATATCATGATGGTTAGCGTAAGAAAGTAATATGCAAATAGCCTCAAGTCTAGCAATAGGTGCAAAAGTTTCATCGAAATCAATTCCTTCAACTTGTGTGTAACCTGGAGCTACTAGTCGTGCCTTATTCCTCACCACAAGGCCATTTTCATCTTGCTTGTTGCGGTAGATCCACTTTGTGCCAATGATATTATGCTTGCGAGGATCTGGGCGATTGACCAATTCCCAGACATTGTTCTGCTCGAACTGATGTAATTCTTCTTGCATAGCCTGAATCCACTCCGGCTCTAGAAATGCTTCATCTACCTTAGTGGGCTCTGTGATAGAGACAAAAGCATAGTGCCCACAAAAGTTAGATAAATGTGATGCTTTTGAGCGTGTGAGAGGACCTGGTGTGCTAATGTCATCGATGATCTTCTCCACTTGCACTTCTTTTGCAACGCGTGGATGAGTTGGTTGTCGCTGAGGATTTTGATCAGCATTTTCTTTAGCACTATTTTCCTCATCATGTTCTTCAGGTGCATCAGCTCGACGTTCTTCATGAACAGGAATGAATTCTTCAGCAGATTCTTCAGTCGGAATGACATCCTCAGTTGCCTTGAGCTTGATAGCATCTTCAGGTGCTGGTTCATCTAACACAGAAGGTAGGTGCTCTCTTTGCGAGCCATTAGTTTCATCGAACCGCACATCTACAGTGTCAACAATCTTGTGAAGAACAATGTTGAAGACTCTGTAGGTGTGCGAGTCCTTTCCGTAACCAAGCATAAAACCTTCATGTGCTTTCGGTGCAAATTTAGAGTTGTGGTGAGGATCTCAAATCCAACATTTTGCACCGAAGACTTTGAAATAACTCACATTGGGTTTCTTATCAGTGAGGAGTTCATAGGCAGTCTTCTTGAAGAATTTGTGAAGATATACTCTGTTGATGATGTGGCAAGCAGTATCAATTGCATCAATACAAAAACGCTGAGGCGTTTTGTATTCATCAAGCATAGTGCAAGCCATCTCAACAAGAGTTCTGTTCTTGCGCTCCACGACGCCATTCTGCTGAGGAGTATAGGGAGCAAATAACTCATGTGTAATACCAAGTTCATCAAGATATGCATCAAGACCGGAATTCTTGAACTCAGTTCCATTGTCACTTCTGATATGCTTGATCTTCACACCAAAGTTGGTTGAAGCCCTCGAGGAAAATCGTTTGAAGACTTCCTGCACTTCATGTTTGTAAGTAACAATGTGTACCCATGTATATCGAGAATAATCATCAACAATGACAAAACCATATAGAGATGCATCATTATTGACTGCTGAGTAATGATTAGGTCCGAAGAGGTCCATGTGAAGCAATTCAAATGGACGGGTAGTGGTCATGATAGTCTTCGCTGGATGCTCGGCCTTGGTCATTTTTCCAGCTTCACAGGCTCCGCATAAGTGATCCTTGAGGAATTTGACATTCTCAATGCTAATGACATGCTTCTTCTTTGCAAGCGTGTTCAAATTCCTCATGCCTGCGTGACCAAGTCGTCGATGCCATAGCCATCCTTCTGAAGCTTTTGCAAGTAGACACACAGCTGGTTGTGGTCCTGTAGAGAAATCAACAATATACAGATCTCCTCTCCTAAAGCCTTCGAAGACTTTGGAATTGTCAGCTTCCATAATCACAACATAGCGATATTTGCCGAAGACAACATCCATATCAAGATCACAAAGCATTGAGACTGACATGAGATTGTATCCTAAGGACTCAACAAGCATGACTTTGTCCATTTGCTTATCCTTAGAGATAGAAACCTTACCAAGACCCAATACCTGACTTTTGCCTTTGTCGGCAAAGATGATATGCTTCAGAGGTGACGGTGATAAGGGAGCATCCATCAATAGATTCTTGTCACCAGTCATGTGATTTGTACATCCACTATCGAGGACCCATTCAGTGGTTTTGGGTTGATCATCCTGCAGATGAATTAGTGTAGCTTACAATCTCATATGCTTCATCAGTGAAGAATATGATATCAAGTTCATCAGATGAATTTCATCAAGCAGTAAACAGATATAGCAGTATTAGGACGTGTGAAATGAAAGTTCATTTCATCATGATTTGCCTGCGTCCTTTCAGGCAGTTTCGTTAGGTCCCCAGCAAATTCTTCAGACGTTAAAGCACGTCTGGAGACTTGACCCTGCAGAAGAGATTAATTCTTTTTCTTCACCACCCACATCTGGAGGGGTGGCAAAGAGTTCATCATTCTGCGAGCACCATATGAGAAAGCTGGCAAAGATGCCAAACCATTTCGCTTCACATAAGAGGGGTTAGGGTAAGCATATGAATAAGCAGAGTAATTCTTCGAGGACTTATGAACATAATGGTTTGAAGAATAATGCACATATTCATAGCCCTTAGCTCTACCCTGCGACACAGAGTTGTTAGCACGATGATAATCATATGAGGACTTTGATCCAGTTGAGGAATTTGATCCATGTGAAGAATTTGGTCCATATGAGGACTTGGATCCATATGAAGAATTTGGTCCATATGAAGAATTTGATCTGGGGTTCCTGTTCTTCACAGGTGGTGTCATGAGGACATTCACCTGAAGACTTTCAACACAACTTTTGGGAACCCAGATTTTCTTCATAGGGGAACCGTTCCTGTAGTTAGTGCCAACATATCTAGCAAATACTTCACCATTCTGATTTTTGAACAGTTTATAGTTGGAGTCAAAAGACTCATCAGAAGAATAAGGAGATTCACATGTAAAGCTAGACAAGTTAGATGGATCAACTGGAGGTCCCTTTGCAGCAACCCATGACGTTTTGGGGTACTGCTCAGGCTTCCAATATGTTCCATCAGCATTGAGTTTCCTCTCAAAGGCAATACCCTATTTCCTAGGGTTTCTGTTGGGGATCTGCTTTTTGAGCACATCACAAAGCGTCTGATGCCCTTTGAGGCTTTTGTACATGCCTGTCATGTACAGTTCCTTCAGCCCTGCATTGTCAGTGATACTAGCAATGTCCTCAGATGAGGAATTAGTGATAGCAGAGGCAGATGAAGAATTTGTAACAGTTGAAGCATTTGAACATTCAGGTGAAGAATTAGCAGACTCACGTTCAATGCACTTTAAGCATGGGGGAACAAATTCTTTCTGAGAAGCGCTGATTTGTTGAGCTAGTAATGAATCGCGCTCCTTCTGAAGATCTTCATAACACACTCTTAGATTTTCAAGATCTTCCTTTCTTTGAAGAGATTCAAGAGAAAGCTTCTCGTGATCAGTCAAGAGGGTATTATGTTGATCTTGAAGGGCGTCAAACTTGGAGTGAATTCTCTGAAGACATTCACCCAATGCTTTTGACTGATCCATTTCTTTGCGCAACATATTATCACTTTTTTCTAGCATATCTTGAGTTTGTTCTAAAGCCGTTTGTTGTTTAGTGGCAATGCAAATAAGTTTGGTATAGCAGGATTCAATATCATCATCAGATTCATCGTTGTCAGATTCATCATTATCAGATTCATTATCACAGGATTCGGATGAGGAGCATTCGGTTACCTCAGCACCGTTTGCCATGAGACAAGATGCAGAAGATGATGATTCTGGCTCGAAAGTCATCATTTTGAGAGATTCCTTGAAGTCCTCAAACCAGGGATCATGACGAGTTCGATGACCTTCATAGACATCAGAGATTCGGTCCCAGATGAGCTTCCATAATTCGCCCGAATTGATCTCTGGATAGGCAGGAGCAGATGATATCCTTTGCTATGATGTCAAGTCGAGTGTACTTGCGAATATCATCAGCATTCGCCATCTTGCATAGATCAGTAAGACCAATCTCAGTGACGGTCCACAGCTCGCTGTTCCTTGCCATGAGGCGCTTCCTCATCATGGCCTTCCACTTGGGATAGTCATGACCGTCAAAGATAGGGCATGTCACTTTCTTCATACCTGCGGTCGACATAACTAAAACTCCAGGCAGTTAAACCAAAATCACACAGAACAAGGTAGTACCTTGCTCTGATACCAATTGAAAGTGCGTTATATCGACTAGAGGGGGGGTGAATAGGCGATTTTTATGAATTCTTCATTGAGGAATTTGCTGGTGAGGAAATTCCTTAGCGAAGAACTACTTGCAGCGGAATAAGTACTCAGAATTAAACTTAACAGGATACAAACATAGTCATCATGATGAAATGAAGACTAGCACAGAGTACAGGAAGCGTAAACACAGGATAACAAGATGAAGACAAACAGACTGAAAAAATTGAACTGAGGAATTTGTGAAAGTCTTCAGTCAAAGTCTTCAAGCACAGATATGAACAATATACAACACAGTAATGAGCAAATGAAAGAGTTGAGGAAATAGAACCAGTTAGTTGGTGAAGACAATGATTTGGTAAACCAGTTCCAACTGCTGTCTCAGTTTTACGTCTGGTTGGAGCGGCTGAGTATTTAAACTCGAGGACACGCAGTCCCGGACACCCAGTCTCTGAGCCGCAACTCGGGACACCCAGTCCTCACCGTTTTCCCCTTGAACTAAGACCACACATGCCTCGTCCAATCACTCGTGGTAAGTCTTCAGGTGACTTCCAAACCTTCACAGACTTGGTCACTCGGCGATCCACAATTCCTCTTGGATGCTCTAGACCTTGACGCCTAACCGTCTGGAAGAAGCACAGTCTTCAAAGGTAGTGGTTGTAGGGGGCGGTTATTTATAGCCTAGGGAGCAGCCCGACATGATAAGACATAAATGCCCTTCAATGATATGACCGTTAGGTGGATAAGATATTTTGGACAGCCGGCGCGCAACACAGCAACGGTCGGAAATTTGACTCTCAAATTCCTCAGGGCTATCATGTTCCTCACTGTGTAGGCAATTCGCACTGGCGAATTCCTAACTCCTCAGTCAGAGCAAAGTCCTCAGTGACCAGAAGAACTGCGTCTCTGTCACTGAAGAAATTGACTGAACTGTATGAGATTTCCAATGGCTTCACTCGAAGGGATTGGTAGGTGTAGGATTTTGAGTTGAGCATCACATGGAAATTTTTCCTTAGTATTTCCTCGACCCCCTTTACCAGTATGGTGTTTCCTATGACTCAAGAAAGAGAAAATGAAACTACGAAAACAATAGTCTTCACGCTTCATGTTCCTCAAGTGAATACCAAGTCTTCAGGGTCACACCAATTTCTTCACTTTCAAAGTCTTAAGAAAGCCTTCAGAATATCAAAGTCTTCAGTCGAAGAACTTCATTTTTAGGGGTCGACTTTCTTTGTAAATATCAAACTCCTCATAGACTTATAGACCTGTGTACACTCACAAACGCATCAGTCACTTAACCTATAAGTCTTCAATACACCAAAATCACTAAGGGGCACTAGATGCACTTACAATTACCACATAATAAACATATTGTACCTCATAGGACCTATTACATTCGATTAAGACCTACTACATTTTCTATGGTAAAATAGCAAAAAAACAAGATAGCCCCTGACTCTCCATTATGGAGAATGGAGATTAGCCTGTCTCCAATTCTTGCCTTTCGCTGAATGTTACTTCCAAGAACCTCCTTGCGAATGTCCATACATTTCTTTCATTCTTTGATGAACATGTGTTCACGGGTTTTAGAAATCCGATATGCACAGGTGAGCTCCGTAGATTTACCTGGCAGTATGTTTAGAACTGAAAGGAGACCATGCAGAGACATCAAATGAGGCACACAATCCATCGGGAGTTTCTGTTGAAAAACATAATAATAACTTCGTAGTTAGCAATGATGTACTAGTTTTAGAAGTATGCAAAAGATGCACGGATGTGGTAATAGTAAAAAATCTTACCAGGGTATCTCCAGAGAAGTTACCATGGTTCAACACATGCACTAGTGGCACGTATTCACCATAATTTGGAGGAGTTTGATAATAGTCATTGTAATTCTCAAGAAGAGTACAAAATGCGATCAGATGGTTTTTCTCCTTATACATTAATTCGGTGCCATCGGTGTAGTGGGTTTTATCTACCATCTTCCGCACAGTCTTTGAAGAATCAGAATAAGCTGTCAATGGAAATAAGCTATCAACTATTTTGAAATAAACAATATAAATTAGTTAATAACTATGTTTGAGAAACTCACATACCGGAACAATTGGAAGCGTATCAACAAGGACCCAAATGTCCATATTGTCTTGCTCGATGTCAGCATCACCAAGATCCATGGTGACAATCATACCCTCATAAAAATCATACATTTTGCAAAGTGCTTCCCAATTTTGGCAACCAAAATGGGTTACGCTCTGAGCATTGCACAGATTTACTTCAAAATCCATATCATGATGGGTCCTTAGGTGTATTTTCTTTGTTTCAAAATTTTCATGGTCTTCAAAACCCATCCTCTCCAAGACATAGCGTCTTGCATGGCATGTGATAAGCTAGTCGAATTGTAAAATATGAAAATTAGACGTTGAAATAGTTGAAGTCATGCTTAATTACGAAAAAAACACTTGTCGTTGTTGCGTTCCGTTTCACAATCGAAGGTCTCCTCGAGCTTAATGCTGAAGCACCGATCTTCGTCCAGCCGAATGAACCTGTCGCACATACCTCGATCGTCGTGGCACCAGCTACACTCCCCCGGGAGACTGTCGTCGTCTGAGTACGACATTTCCTACAATCATAATTCAAAGATTAAACTTGTACATATTCTAGCACAAGTCATGCCAGAATTCACGAAAAAATCTGACATGACCTTTGCTAAAAAAGGACATATCGAGCGCCTGAAATTTTCCGGAATAGAAATTAATCGACACTCCGGCAAAACATAGGCCACTCGGAGATGTAAACTGAACATGAACGGACACTTGGGCAACCACATATCCTATTTGAGCAACAACACAAGATATACAAGGATATTTGGCTGGTCTCACCTCGATGTCGGAGGGGGTGGGTGACTGGGACGACGGCGGGGATGTCGGAGGGGGGTCGGTGACGGGGACGTTGGTGGTCACCTGAAACCATATAAGTTATCACTAATACATCCCGAATAATTGCTTAAACTAAAAAATAACAACAAATATGACATGTTCAACTAGTTTTATTAATTCAACTAGTTCTTACTAAATATAAACTTACTATAAATAGAAAAAACTAGTTCTTTCTAAAAATAAAGTAGTTCAACTCGTTATATTAATTATCTTACTAAAATTACATTAGTTCTATTAATTCAACTAGTTCAACTAGTTTATTAATTTACTTACTAAACTAGTTCAACTACAACTAAAGTAGTTCAACTACCACTACTACTATTAAAAATCTAGTACTAACTAAGCAACATCTAGTACTAACTATGAACCCTAAATTAAGATCTACTACTACTAAATCTAGTACTAACTAGTGGCAGGGGGTGGGGGCGACGGAGAGGTAGCTAGGGGCGGCGAGGTCGGGGGCGGTGGGAGGAGGGCTACCGGCGGAGGAGGGAGGAGGGGCGGCCGCAGGCGGAGGGAGGAGGGCGGCGGCGGAGGAGGGAGGAGGAGGGAGGACGGACGGAAGGAGGGAAGGAGGGAGGAGGAGGGAGGAGGGACGGAAGGAGGGGAGTACCTCGGCGGCGGACGGACAAAGGCGGCGGCGGCGACGATGCACGACGACGGTTATTGGCACGCGGGCGAGAGTGAGAGTGTGAGTGAGGGCCGGTCGTGCGCGTGGGGATAAGGTAGGGATAGTTGTAGCGCGTTTGCCAAAATGCGCTACAGCTAATCTGAATAGCAGTAGCGCTTTGCATATAAACTGCTACTGCTAAGTGTAACTATACAAAAAATATGTCAATGCAAAAATACATTGGCCATCAATGATCTTTTTGTGTACAATCTGAATTGTCAATATGAGTCCCCTCCGGTAGGAACCGGAGAGGACTCATATTGCAGCCACAAATTTTACACATAGAGTTCAGTGAATACTAACTGGTTGTGGTAGTTTCAGAAATAACATATTTAAGGAGGTAAACACCCTGTTCACGGAGCGAGGGGGGACTAAACTTGTGGGCTGATCTTAGCAGTAGTGGTTTTCCTAGAAGCGCGCTGCTGCTAACTTCTGTAGCAGTAGCGCTGTTCTGTATAGAGCGCTACTGCTATAACTAGCGGGGGGCGAGGTCATGGCAATTATAGCAGTAGCGCGGTTTGTGGTGGACGCGCTACTGCTATTTTCCTGTCACCAGCGCGTTTTGGTGAAACGCGCTGCTGCTAAATAACAGTAGCGTGGTATTTTGAGGAGCGCTGTGCATAAACATCCAAAAGGGGTAATATAATAGCATGGAACAATCAAAAATTGTAGATACGTTGGAGATGTATCAATGACGCATTCTGTTGCCTCCCCATGAGCACGACGACGATGCTATTTCTCCGTTCCGACCCAGCCATGTACACGAGCCCTGGCCGTACGTATGCGCGAGTAGGCGTTCGAGACCCTGCCCGTATGTATGTACGTGGCCGTATTTTCTTTCTTGCACCCTGGCCGCTGTACGTACGTGTACATGCTACATGCGCGCCTCTACTATGACACGTGTGCGCCTCTACAACGACCAGTATGTACGTACACATTCGCGACCAGAATGACAATGCTACGTACGCTTCGACCAGGTGGGTCCCGACTATCAGGCAGTTCCTTGCCTGCGAAGATGTAGCTGGTGGGTCCCAGCAGTTAGGGGGCGAATCGTTTTTTTTTTGCTCGGACGCACTTCCTTGCATGCGAATATGTAGCTGGTGGGTCCCAACAGTCAGGGGGAAACGTTTTTTTCGCGAAATACAGTGGCCCGTCCGGTGGGTCCTAGCTGTCAGGTGCAGGAATCATTATTTTCCACATAATAAGGAGGCACTTCCTTGCTGCGGCCGTGGACCCAGCTGCCAGCCTCTCCACGTACAGTCCACGTCCGATGGAAGTTGTTCCTTGACCACGTTGACCACGCCGCACCGAGAGCACCAGGGCGGTGGACGATGGCGAGACATAGAAGGGGACGACGGGGAGCCGGGGAAGACGTGGCAGTGGAAGCTCGCGCGGAGGGGAGTACGAGGGTTCACTAGTTCGGCTGCGGTGTGAGGCTGCCTTCGCCGCAGGGCCTAGCTAGCGGTGGAATAGTAGGGGGCGGTGAGGCCTCCGCGGCAGCACAGCCGGCCACGGGAGGCAGGAGCATGCAGCACGACCGGCGCTGCTTTGGGCGGCTGGAGCAAGAAGACCAGAGGTTGAAGAAGCACTACGGCCGTTGGATGGACATCGTACGGTCACTGGAGCTAGAATCTTTTATTTTGACTAAATTGACAAAGTCCTCCATCCCCGTCAACTTAGTAAGACCACAAGTCAGCCTCCCACCAAGGTGGGTCCCAGCTAGCGAGGGGTATTCATTTTTTTGTGTGTAATAAGGAGGTACTTCCGGTGGGTCCGAGCTGACAGCAGGGGGAATGTTTTTTCTCTAAATACAGTGGCCCGTCTGGTGGGTCCCAGCAATCAGGGGCAAAGGTTTTTTTCGCAAAATACTAGTGGCCCGTCTGGTGGGTCCCTGCTGTCAGGTGGAGGAATAATTATTTTCCGCGTAATAAGGAGGCACTTCTTTGCAGCTGCCATGGACCCAGCTGTCAGCCTCTCCACGTACAATATTCTTCCGATGGAATTCGGTCATTGCCAACATTGACCACGCCGCGCCAAGAGCACCACGGCAGTGGACAACGGCGAGGCCTACGAAGGGGACGACGAAGAGCCGGGGAAGACGCGGCAGTGGATGCCCACGCGGAGAGGAGTACGAGGGTTCACTGGTTTGGCTGCGCTGCCGTCGCCGCAGAATAACAGGGGGTGTGGGTGAGTGGATTGGAGGAATGGCCTGGCCAGCGTTGAGAGTAGTATGGGGCAGGTGAGGCCTCCGCAACAGCACAGTCGTCCACGGGAGGCAAGAGCAGGCGGCACGACCGGCGCTGCTTTGGGCGGCTGGAGCAAGAAGACCAGAGGGTGAAGAAGCACGACGGCCGTTGGATGGACATCGTATGGTCAGTCGAGCTAGAATCATGCATATTGACTAAGTTGACAAAGCCCTTCGTCCCCGTCAGCTTAGTAGGCCCACTATACTAGGTCCCAGCTAGTAGGGGGGGTATTCATTTTTTGTGCGTAATAAGGAGGCACTTCCTTGCGTGCGAAGATATAGCTGGTGGGTCCGAGCTGTCAGCGGAGGTAAAGTTTTCTTTGTGAAACACAGAGGCCCTTTTGGTGGGTCCCAGATGTCAGGTGGAGGAATCATTATTTTGCACGTAATAAGGAGGCATTTCCTTGCGTGCGGTCATGGACCCAGCTGTCAGCCTCTCCACGTACAATCCACTTCAGATGCATGTCGGTCATTGACAACGCCACGCCGAGAGCACCAGGGCGGTGGACGACGGCGAGGCCTAGGAAGGGAACGACACGGAGGCAGGGAAGACTCGGCAATTGTTTCCCACGCGGAGTGGAGCACGACTGTACGAGGGTTCACTAGTTCGTCTGCCGTCGCCGGAGAATAACAGCAGGTGTGGGACTATGGGTGAGTAGAGGGATGGCTAGGCCAGCGGTGGGAGTATGGTGAGGTGGTGAGGCCTGCGCGGCAGCACAGCCGGGCACGGGGAGGAGGGAGCAGGCAGTCCCGCCGGCGCTTGTTTGAGCGGCTAGAGCATGAAGAGCAGAGGTTGAAGAAGCACGCAGCCGTTGGATGGACATCCAACAGTCACTGCTCTCGTGTGTTGACTAAGTTGATAGGGCGTTGCGTGTGCGTCAACCTTTTTTTTATGAAAGCATACACGTTAACCTGTAGTAGGTGCACAAGTCAGCCTCAAATCTGTGGAAAACAGCATACAACCCATCTGCCATTATTTCTAATAATGTACATCCCATTTGCTAATTCTTAAGAATTTTTTTGGAGCCCATCTTCTGTTTGTTAGCATTACACCCCATATTGTGGCCACAGTTAAAAAGTATACGAAATTTTGCATATTTCTGTGCATTAAACTGTTTTTAATCCAAAAATATCGATTCACATTCAAACTGTTTTGAAAAATAATTTATATAAGTATAAAATCCAAATAATTGTCCATGCATAAAAATCAATGGAATTTAAGATCTTGTAATGAAAAAACAAATGAAACTAATCCCCGGTTTGATGTGTTTTAAAAATGTACAACCCATTTCTGGGCAAACCGAATGAAACTCTCCTCGTCTTGAAAGATTTACAGGCCAGCAGGGCCGATAAAGCAAGTAGGACTTGTTTGGGTATTTCTTAAAAAAATAGAACTGGGCTAGCCATTTTCGACAAGAAAAAAACACAACTGGGCTCATGATGTGGTAAACATAAATAAAACCCTAGCTAGATGGGCCACAGCCCCCGCACAGCCCTGTTGTTACCCTGATCCGTCGCTAAAACTAGTATAAATAACAATTGCTTGTTCCTCAAAAAAACTGCACAACTTGCTGGGTCCCTGGTGTCAGCCGCTCGTAGTGTAATTGTCTCGTTTATTGACTATGTTGACAATGGCGTGAGCCCCAGATGTCCAACCATTAGGAGGAACCATATTTCTGGGCTTGTAATATAGAGGCACTTGCTTGCGTACTGCCATGACGCTGGTGGGTCCCTACCATCATCCTCTCCACGTATAGTCATCTCCTTGTTCCTCTCGGTTGTTGACGACATTGACAACGCAAGAGGGCGGCACACCGCGCACGGCGAGCGAACCAAGGCCCCAAGGTGGAGGACGACGGCGAGGCCTCGGACGGAACAAACAAGAGCCGTGGAATATGCGTCGGTCCAGTCGCAGGCGGAGGGGAGTACGAGGGTTGACTGGTTCGGGCATGGGTGCGTGTTGGGGCTGACGTCGCTGGAGAATAACAAGACGTGTGGGGGAATAGAGGGAGGGACTGCCAACGTTGGAGGGTACATATGCGGCGAACGCGCAGCCAGCCATGGGAGGCGGGAGCAGGCGGAGCCGACGGGGTGGTTTGGTTTGGGCGGCTGGAGGAAGAAGAAGACAAGAGATAGAAGATACACGACAGATGTTGGATGTCAATCCAACGGCTCTGGCTAGTAAGTCGACACCACCTTGGATAGGCTATTTCCTCCGGGTCCCAAATGTTAGAATCCAAATCTGTCACGGTCATGCAGCCTTTCCTATGAAAATTTACAGCCCATTTGATGTGCTAGTTCGAAATAAGTTTGTGGGTGCTGGTGGGGGCTAATCACTTGGCTTCTGTAATGCACAGTGAGCTCAAGCAGCCGGCAAGAGTGATGTTATTTCCCTTGGTTGGGATTTGTTACTATATTTCACTCTAAATTAAACGAATGGCAAGCCATTTGCCTTGTTTCAAAGAAAATATGACAGTCACAGCCGAGTTGAAAATGGCAGGAACATCTAACTCCAGCTTACAAACTGTACAAAAGCACGAGGGTTAATTGTTCATGAGGTTTACAAAAAAACCCAGATTGAAAAGGGCAACAACATCTAACTCCAGCACTGTTTTCGGCAGTCACAGTCAAATGGATAGGTCAGGTCCATAGAATGAACATCCTGGGTCGTAAAATTTACTGGATTATGACCACAATATGTTGTAAATAGAAGCCCGGCACGTTTAGAAGCTCTTTTGCCCACCTGAAACTCGTTTTTTTGCTCTTCGGCATACCCATCCGTCAAAACCATGCTGCTGATAAACTTAAGCCTGATGGACAATAGTAACCTCGCATTCAGCAGGAAGAATGTGACAAATCTTTTGTTTGCATGGTTGGCTACATATCGTTTTAGCATTATTGTCTTCAATCGAATCTCATGAGAAGGGAGAAAATCCCGATTCTTACGAATCCACCAATTGGTTATAACTTTCTTACCCCGTCCTATTGCCTAAATAGACATGAAGATTGAAAACAGTTAAGGTCTAAAAGAAGAGTGTCGAAAGAGCAACACCTGAACGGTTAATTCTAGTACACTATATGCGGGCTTCCAATGTGCGTGAAATTATCACCTTTATATACAACTTCTCCAGACATGGAAAGCATTGCAGCAAGCCAATAATTTTGTTCAGATCAAAACTATTCATTTGGATATATAAGATCTTGTCAGAATCCAGCACCATTGATAGGCCATCCATGGAGAAACTCTTCATTGAGCATAGAACATAATATTAGTACAAAATGTGTACTCCAAGATGATATATAAATTATGCGCTGAAATTTAAAATGCAGCTTATGGTTACAAGTGTAGATGATAATATAAAGTACCTGAAGAACTGTGGAGCCAAACACCATATTGAAATGAGCACAGAGATCATGTATTACACCCAAGGTCTCCAGTTTAGGCGCAGAGAGGACGGTTATTTGCAACGGTGAATAACTAGAATCAAGGATCAACCTTTGAAGTGAAGGGGCATCTTGGATGATGAGCTACCTTCCGTCAAAAGAAATTCCAATTCTTACAAGGTTAGGCGACTTTATTTGGAGACAACCGATTCTAACTGTGAAAACAAGCACCAAGCACTCCAGCGCAGGGCAACTGGAGTGGATAATGCTGTGCAATGAGGCCTCCGATATATGAACCCGCACAAGTGAAAGTTTCTTGAGAAATGGGAGTCGAAGGTTTAGTACCAGATTGTCTAGTAGGTAGCACAGTGCAAAGGTGGCGGTGTGGAGAGTGGAGGAAAACCGCGAGATGGACATCGGAGCTGAGGGAACAAGTTCGTGGCGTTCGGTATGTGGTATGTGATTTCCAGGGGAATAGTAGAACTCAAGCAGCGGTAGTTCTGTGAATTCAGGGGATTTCAGCAAGGCGTCCACCATGCAGGGCATGGTATGCTTACTGAGGTAGCATGACAGGATGCAGAGGCTTTGAACAGAGCCCTGGTGGGAGGAGATGATGGCTCTAGGGATTTCAAAATCATTGAAGAGAGATAGCTGATGACAGTCGATATTAAGGGGCACGGCGCACCATAGAAGGCGCCACCGAATTGAGAGGACTTGGGTGCGTCAACAATCCTTGGTGGGGAGAAGCGAGATGATCTCCCCAAGGACGGCGTCCGGGAGATCGCTGATGCGGTCCACCCGAGATTCTATGGGTTCCTGGGATCCGGTGGGGGCGGGGTCGCCACTTCTCCCTGCGTTGCCGGGTGCGGGATCTACAACCGGCGTCGCCACTGGCGGGAGCCTCATCTTCTTAGCGCTGGGGTCAGCCGACTCCATTTTCCTCGAGGGCGTCGCGTCGCGCTCACGGATTTGAGCAGAGTAACAAATGATGAGCCTAGTTGTAGTGCGAGCTAAGAAGAAGGGGAGTTGGGGGTTTTCTGTAGGAGTGAGGAAGAAAGGGAGCTGGGGTTTTCTGTAGGAGTGAGGTGAGGAATTTGGGGGTACGAGTGGAGCAAGCTGACGTGAGGTGGGTGGGAGCGAGGAGGAAGAAGAGCACCCAGGTTTTTTGGGGGGGCGGTGGGGGCGGTGTGCTGGGTGTGGGTAGCGCCTCTCATTCAGTAAATATATGGGCTTTTGAATTGATTTTACTATTTACTAGTGTGGATGGGATGTTTTTTCTTGGGCCCAGAGAAACAATTACTACTACTATCTCCGTCCGGGTTTATTGGTCCCCATTGTATTTCGTGTCAAATTTTGACCATAGATTAAACTAAGAAAATGTTCACGCATGTCACCAAACATTATATTTTTGAAAACTATGTTCAAATACGAATCCAATGAAATAATTTTTCTTGACATGCATTAACATTTTGTAAGTTAAATCTTTAGTCAAACTTTGGCACAAACTACAAAAGGGACCTATAAACCAGGACGGAGGTAGTAGTACACTGGAGACACTCTATAGCTACCCAGAAAAACAATTACTACTAGTACAGTGGAGACACTCTATCGCTTCTGGCTCCTCCTAGGTCATTGAAACGTCTCCCTCTACTGAATGGCATTATACTTTTGTTCACCGACATGCGGCCATGCAGCGCACAGGCCCAAATGCCATCCACCAAATTAGAAGGCAGTATGCAGGCAGAGAGTCACCCCGGTCGTAGCGCAGCAGTAACGAGCCATCGTATCACAAAACCCCACCTCCCCGCAGTCTAAGTTTGACGGACGAAGCAACCATCATTTCACTCTTCGTTGAATCCCCTTCTCCCTCACCGTCTTCAAGAAAGGCAACACTTGCATCTGCCACTGTTCTTCTCTCCCAACGAACGGAAGGTAAGCGGATCCATGATGTTGGTATATTTTCGTTCAGAGAAAAAAAAGAACTTTTGCAAAGCAGTAACCGATCCTCACTCTCTTTTTTGTTTAATTGTCATTGCGATTGTGTTTTCCTTTTAGTGGTCTCCTAGTATTCGTCAGTTTCATGATGGACCAAGGAGAACCAGGCAAAGATCTGCCAATATTGGAGCAGACGCGGGAGGCTGATCCCCACGAGACAGAGAGCTCCAAGAAGATGGAGGCAGCCACCGAGCCGACCCCAGATACGCTCACGGCCACTACTGAGATGGTCAACGCCCCGTTTGAGGTTACAGCCCCCGTGGCACTGCAGGAGCAGTTTTCCCCCTTCGAGGATGTGTCCCCCCCGCTGAGCTGCCCAAGGTGATTTCCTTCTTTGCCGATCTTGATTGTGGTTTTTCATCTAAGTATGTGGTGATTAATAATGCAAAATTTTATTAGCTCCGATGCCATGCTATACATAGTGGTTTAAATAACTTGTGTTTCTTATACTGAAGAGTAATTCAGAATTTGTTTTTGTTTCAATTAGAGCCCTGATGCAGACAAGGATTGTGTGATTGTACATGTCACTCGCTATGAGGCGGATGACCTGAATATACGCACTGGGAAAACAGAGTTCTTAGGTTGTTGGATCCTGGAAGCCATTTGTGGTTATACCAATGAAGAGTTGTATGCAGCCTCACTGTTGTCAGGCGTGTTGTCCAGGGTGTACTGAAGCACAAGAAGTTCAAAGCTACTCCTTTGTTTGTGAGGCATACTGTTCTTGTCAAGCTTATGCAGGAAGATGACGTGGCATGCCTCCACAAACAAGTTTATCAGTGGCAAGGCCACACAGTTGTCTTCATGAAGGTTCACAGGATTGAGCTGCTGCGGGACGTCCTCGATGATGTTCATGGCAAGGTCCGTCTTGTGTCTAGCCCAAATTAGATCGAGGCATGAAATAGTTGCCCCAGCTAGTGTTTAATAGTAGTTTGGATTGTGTCTAATTATCTGAACCTTGCCTGTTATCGACCCCTCTGGGGCTAGTAATCTGTTTGAATCCGTCTATGGGAACTGCTGCTACTTTTGTGTGCCCGTGAATCATGTGAGAACCATCGTAATTGTTGCCAAAACAGATGCGTCCTCACTAGTTTTTTCATGAATATGGCATGGTAATACATAAGTTGTCACAGTTTATCATACGAGCAGTGTGTGGTAGTCAGAATCCCGATTCGACTGTTAGAATCCTACGACTTCACGACCCTACAGAAGCATGTCGATCCAAATCCCACTATGAATCCGGATCAGGTAGAATCCATGTTGGGTCACGATCCAAATCATAGAATCCTGTACAAAATTGTACAATCCCGACTATGCTATGGACTATATCCGATTCTACTAAATTACCTAAGCCGTTTGCTTAGTTGTAGCAAAATAGTATGCCACCATCCAAACCCCTTTTCATATACCTCATGGACCTTTATTCCCCTCCCAAGTCCAAACGCTCAGCCGTAGACACCTTTGATCTAGCTCTCAGAAACCCAAGGTCGAAATTGTGGATCAGGCTGGTCGACATATGGAATTGGCGTGAAAAGGAGGATGCTTCAAAATTGATCGGAGAAGGAGATCAAGACCCTTCAAGGTTTAGCACTGTAGGTCAGATAGACAAGTGATCGACTATTCCCGCACTCTAAAAAGAACATAAGTATATTTCGTGCATTGAAGGTTTAAATGTTCTACACATTTCCCTCTGATATATGTTCCATACATGCAAGCTAGATGGTAGGTTAGCCATAAAAAGAAGTGGAATACAACTAGCATTGATGTGTACGTTCTTTGCTCCATATTTCGTGTCAAAACTCTCTAGAACCCATATAAATATCTTGTGTGCATACGAAATTTCTTATTTGAGTAAATCGAGTAGAATCCTCGATTCCACGACTCGATCTTACGACTCAATTATGTCTGAGGAAAACCGATTCGACTCCGAATCCCGACTCTAACTACCTTGGTGTGTGTTTGGATGAAATAGAGCACTCGTTCGAGAACTGTGCGCCGACGTATACATAAGTACTTGTAAACACTGTTGGTGCTACCCCACTTGTAAGAAGTTGTGCAAAACACGGCACATTGGCTCAACTCGCTTCAACACTAGGCTATCAACCAGCTAACAATCAACAATCTGCTATCTGACATATAAGCAACTATGTATCTTGTTACAGTGGTTCATGCAGTTAATTGAGGCCACAATGTAATAAATTCGAAACGTTCACACGCTAATCCAGCGCTCATGTGGAACACTCACATTAAACTCGTCTTCATAAAAAACTTGAAAATCATAAGTTAAGCAATTTTATACATCTCAATGATTCATAGAACATAACAAACATATACTAGTTCACAACAAAAGACAAAGTTGTCAGAAGGTTTACAAATCAGGAAAAAACAAGCAAGGCTTCTCTGAGCAAAGGACCTCCCGGCAGGCTTAAATTTCTTGGAGTTCACTCTGGTTTTTTCTTGTTGCCACCATCCGGGGTTAGGTTCTCTCATTCCAGAATAACCAATTATAATTGTGGTCTCAGCTGGAATGCTGAACTGAACCATGCAGTGTACTGACCAGGTGAAATGCTTGTGCATTCCACTAATTTTAAGCACCCTTATTTGCAGAAATAAGCAGACCACAATGCCTCTTGTCCGCGCACCTGTCCAAAAAACCACCATGCAGCCGCGCCAGCTAGTCCTCGGTCCATGGATGAACTGGTAGAAAGTGCATTCCGTACTAGGATGCAGTTGTTTTTGCTCGTCCCTGCACTACAATCAGGAAGTAAAACGTACGAATCAGCTTCTTTTAGATTGCGTTGGTCATTCTACCTCAGTTACTACCAATGTAGGGATACCTTGAATGTGACGCCCCCGATTTAATCATACATTAATCATACACGCAAACGTGTACGATCAAGATCAGGGACTCATGGGAAGATATCACAACACAACTCTAAAAATAAAATAAGTCATACAAGCATCATAATAGAAGCCATGGGCCTCGAGGGCTCGAATACAAGTGCTCGATCATAGATGAGTCAGCGGAAGCAACAATATCTGAGTACAGACATAAGTTAAACAAGTTTGCCTTAAGAAGGCTAGCACAAACTGGGATACAGATCGAAAGAGGCGCAGGCCTCCTGCCTGGGATCCTCCTAACTACTCCTGGTCATCGTCAGCAGGCTGCACGAAGTAGTAGGGACCTCCAGTGTAGTAGGAGCCGTCGTCGACGGTGGCGTCTGGCTCCTGGGCTCCAAAGTCTGGTTGCGGCATCCGGGAAGAAGTGGAAAATGGGGGAAAAGAGGGAGCAAAGCAACCGTGAGTACTCATCCAAAGTACTCGCAAGAAGGAGCTACACTACATATGCATGGGGATATGTGTAAGGAGGCCATATCAGTGGACTGAACTGCAGAATGCCAGAATAAGAGGGGGATAGCTAGTCATATCGAAGACTACGCTTCTGGCATCCTCCGTCCTGCAGCATGTAGAAGAGAGTAGATTGAAGTCCTCCAAGTAGCATCGCATAGCATAATCCTACCCGGCGATCCTCCCCTCGTCGCCCTGTGGAAAAGCGATCACCGGGTTGTCTGTGGAACTTGTCTGGGTGTGTTTTATTAAGTATCCGGTTCTAGTTGTCATTAGGTCAAGGTACAACTCTGGGTCGTCCTTTTACCGAGGGACACGGCTATTCAAATAGATTAACTTCCCTGTAGGGGTGCACCACATTTCCCAACATGCTCGATCCCATTTGGCCGGACACACTTTCCTGGGTCATGCCCAGCCTCAGAAGATCAACACGTCGCAACCCCACCTAGGCACAATAGAGAGGTCAGCACGCCGGTCTAACTCCTATGGCGCAGGAGTCTGGGCCCATCGCCCTTTGCACACCTGCACGTTGCGAACGCGGCCGGAAGCAGAAATAGCCCCCTTAATACAAGAGCAGGCTTACGTTCCAATCCAGCGTGAGTCGCTCAGTCGCTGATGTCACAAAGGCTTCGGCTGATACCATGACGTCGAGTGCCCATATCTTTCCCGCGTAGTTGGTTAGTGCGTATAGGCCAGTGGCCAGACTCAGATCAAATAGCAAGATCTCGTTAAGCGTGTTATTATGAAGCAACCGCGAACGTCGACCAGGGCCAGGCACACCTCTCGCCTAGGTGGTCTCAACCTGCCCTGTCGCTCCGCCACAAAGATCCACACAAAGGGTCGTCGGGACAAAGGTCCTTTCAGCCCCCAATCCGTGAATCACTCTCGGATACTCCACACAAAGTAATTAATGAATTAATTAATTAAATCTATTACTATTATTATTTTATCTCCTTCTCTTTTTGTAAAACGTTCTGGGGTGCCCCCCCCCCCCCCCCGTCATTAGCCCTAGGGGCCAAAGCGGGCTCCGGGCGTTAGCGGGCGCGACCCGAACTAACGCGGAGCCAACAGGGGCCGGAGCCGGGGGCGTTGGCCACGGCGAGGCCGGCCGGGAACTGCACCTGTGAGACGGCCGAGTGGCGGACAGCAGCGGAGGACGGGGAGGATCGCGCGAGGGGGCGGCCGGGGAGCAGCATTAGTGGAACCCACTGTCGGAGCGAGCTCATGGCGGTAGGAGTGAGCAGAGGCGGCAGCAGGGCGGGCGCGGCCGCGTCAGGGGCGAGCACGCAAGCTGCGTGCGGTGCAGGCCACCGTGTGCGTGGGGGGAGGCAGCTCGAGCGGACGATGAGCGCAGTTCGATGGCGCGGGGCACGGCGTGCGACAGAGGAGGAGAGGAGGAGATCGGGGCCTCACCATGGGCCGTGGGGTCTAGGCAGTGGGGGTTGAGGAGGAGGATGGAGACGACACGGCGTGGAGGAGGCAGACCGGCGAGGTTGCTCCGGCGACGTCGTCGTGCAGCGAGGGCGAGGCGGCATTGGGAAGCGTCAGTGTTCGGGTGGCGAGACGAGGCGGCGACGACGGAGGCTGGCGTGGCGGCGACCGCAGGGTCGGGCGCCGTGGGGGTTCCTTCCCCCGATCCCAATCTGGATCGGGGAGGGGAAGAGAGACGTGGGGGAGGAGTGGGGTGTGCGGTTGTCGGCTAGGGTTTCGGGGGTGTGGGTGGATAAGCGAGTGAGGGGGGAGTGGGTGTCCGGTTGGGCCAGGTGGGGGGGCCAGGTGGCCTGGTGGCCTGCTGGGCCAAGGCCCAGGGGGCCTTTCTTCTATTTTTTTCTGTTTGCTTTTGTTTTGTTTATCTTTTTAATCATTATTTTCTGCTTTCTTTTAGTTCCTAGTTATTTTAGTTTTAATGAAAATACCAAAATGGCACCTAAATTTATGTTACAAATTATGTCACAACCACAAAATTTTCATCCCAGAATAATATAGTTTAGTATTTTACAAAATATAAAAGGCATTTAATTAATGGTTTTAGCTACTGATTTAATTAGTTTAGTGCATTTAAACATTTTATAAAGACTTGGTTTCTCCACCAATATATCTTATGAATTATTTTTCACAATAAGAACATTTTAGTTTTGACTTTTGAAAACTTTAATTGTTTGACTTGTTCTTGAATTTGGATTTGAATCAGTTTTGAACTAACGTGGGATTAGTAACAGTAACGGAGGTGACGTGGCATCATTAGCAGAGGTTCACTGTAGCTTAATTATCCGGGCGTCACAATTCTCCTCCACTACAAGAAATCTTGTCCCGAGATTTAAGAAGTAGAGAAGGGGGAAAGGTCTAGTTACGAAATTCTAACAGATCTTCTCGGTCTTGGTTGCTCTTCTCGAAGTGGTCGATCCATTATATTGATGTCTTCATTTTTCTTCTTCAAGTCATCAAGATGAAGTCGGCATCCTTTCTTTGGGGGTTCCATCGTACTTACGAATAGGTAACGGGGCAGATCGACAACGACAGAATGCTATAAGGGTAATAATATGGGATTAACCCATGAAGGAGCATATGAGTACCTCTCGAGTTTGAATAAATAAAACACATTGAGAGTAAAGCTCGAAGGTACAATAAGAAGTTTCAAGCATCTAGGCAATCATTCAATGCCTAGTCACAAGGTGAAAGGGGTTTCAAAGCAACGGAATAATTATTGTGTCTGATGCCAGAATTGATGACCTCATCGGGAGGTGGCTCATGATTACATACGAGTCCACGCGGGGGGAATAACTTTGGGAACAGGGGGTGTACAGGAGAGTCAGGTTTCGATCCTGTGGAACTGTGGGTTATGGGCCCACCATGTATGTTAACGGTAGGAAGGGCGGCGACGTCTTGGATGACCATGTAGGCAAGACGTGTCAGCGGATAGCCTGTCAGTTATGTCGGCAACACTTCGGTACCAAGGGCGAGGGACGAAGAGAACCATCTTCCTGCTCGTGGAACGAGGTGGACCAATAGGCAAAGTTCTCGTCCATCGGTGGTTACCGGAATGTCATTAACAATAGTAACAGGGTCTTACTGACAGAGTTTACATAAGCAGTGAATTATTACTACTTAGTTTATATAGATCACAAGAAAGGTCAAACAAACCAATGGAAAGGAAAATGTGATCATCGGTTAAACAGAACAATGGAAAGGAAAAATGTGATTAAACACATATGTCAGGGGGTATATCCTTCCCAAAGACAAGCAGAGCTTGATATCCATGACAGGATATAACAAGGAAAACCCTTTTAGGAAAGGGGAGAGAAATATCATGACATTACCCATACAACGGTGTTAGGATAAATGATAAAGAAAATTTAGCATTGTGCTTCAAATGCTCTTGTTGAAAACCGGAGTACCACAGACTTTGGATACCCAAAGGACCATCAGGGACAACTTGTAGAATAAGTCTTACAATTTCCTCATGGAAGAATGACTAACCTTGCCAAAAAGGAAACTATAACCATAGTTCCTCCGGCCAGGTGTGCTAGGCACGATATCACCCTACCGGGTCATATAAAGACCAATGTTATTACTCTTGGAAATATGTCCCAACCATCATATCTGACCGAGATTCAGATCTGATTGGTGTCAAGATTCCTCAGACATGGGATGCCTGAGAAGAAAGGTGCAACACAAATTGTCGAGATGACATTGTAATATTCTTGGGAATTGAACTATGGAAGTGAGTTCCGAAACAAGAGTTCATCATTAAACCAAGGAGAGGATAAGGAGGTGGCTGACGGACTCAGCAACAACCCATCAAAATTTCCAGAAATATGGATTTCCACAATTAAGTGAACAAGGAAATAACATTTGTCAGACCAAATGATATAAGGAAGTATGCTCGAGGAGAACATACACATTTAAACATTGGTTGAAAGGTGCGCCCGAAATATGGGTTGGGTTGCACGACCAATGTCAGAATGGTGATTCAATAATCAACACTAAGAATGAACGGCCGACCATTAACTTCAAAGTAATAGGGTTGCTAGAAGTGCAGGATCCAAACAGCACCGTTCACTTGTTGGTACCCCGGTTGGAATCAACACGAGGAGCATGAAAGAATGGTGATGGTGAGATGTATCACTATACCAAGAATTCTTAAGAGGTGGTGAAATTCCCACGACATTCTTGACATAAAAGGTGGTAATTCTCCAAGGTAAAGATGAACAATGCTGGGTAGCAAGGAACTTAAGGTATAACGCAAAACACGAACAAGTTTGTGTTGGAGGGAAGGCAATAAAGTGGCCGATGATAACACAACTCATCGAGGGCAAGGATGGTATTTCTCTTCATGAATCCGGTTGATATCCTGGAAGAGCTCATAAGGTTGATGATGATCACGACACATTTGTCGAGAGATTTCATGAAGATGTAATCAATCAGTAACGACATCAAGTCAAAGGAATGATGAAGCAAGAGGTTATTGGAACCACAGTTACGACACAACTCAAACTCAAGCTTGTTGTTTAAGGTGAAAGGGTATGACAAGGAAAATCGACTTAAGCTTAGCTATCATCGCAAATTGGTGCTCCGAGAATAACGACTAGGTAGCACAGTTAGAATCATCACGACAATGATATAGCCAAACAGGCTAGGAATGGCGTGATCGGGTACAAACTCGTACTTATAGAAGCTTACTGAAGAGTTGTTGAACCATAGTGCGGACTCGGTTCAGTTATCGGTGTCCTTGAGTGTTTAATAACTCAAAGCCCATGAAAAATTGTAATCAGTGAGAATGTAGTACTTGATGAAGAACTCATAAGAAGTTATGCAGTTCCAAGATAATCTCAAGATACCAGGGGGGTAATACTCGAGGGTAGAGCAGAGTAGATGGTGGACACATGAAATGATCTGCAGAAGACAAGTACTTAAACTTGCACGAGAAAAGGTATTTAAAGGAGGACATGGTCAGAACCACGATTGCAAAAGGCCAAATTCCAGATATAAGATGAACTTATACCAAGGGAATACTTAATTTAAGAGAAGCTTTCATGATAAGTTCTACATCGTGTCCATGGGCATGAACACAAAGTCCAAGGTCGACTCCCACTTCTCCAATGCATGACCATTAATTCACTGCTCTAGATAAAAATGATTTCAGTGTCAAAACCTACCTGGTGAATTACCAGAGGAGTATGAACCGTGAAATCTTTCGGGTTCACATAGATTAGGGAAGGCGTTGGTTCAACCCATCGAGGCATCTTAGGAACATATACCACAAACTACTGAAGTAAATAACTCAAGCTCGAAAGCAAAGCATGGTTGAGAAAGCAGAGGATACAATTTACCAAAGGCATTATGTATCCAAGGAAAGGCTCACAAGGTTATTGAATATGAAGGACATTGTCGGATATCATTCAACAAAGGATCATGTGGCCCATAAGGGATCTTATGTGAGCATCCGTACTCAACCAGAAGAAGAAAGAATGCAAAGGCAACAGGTTATGGAATCATCTGAATAATTCGAAGCTTAAATGCAAAGGAATTATGATTCCAAATCGAAGGATTAGAGGCAGACGCTCTGATCAAGGATGGATAAGTTGAATAGACTTAGGGGCACAATCGACGACAATTTGATTGGTTGAGATCCAGCTCATGTCAAAAATGACGTATGAGCCGGGAGGATGAATTCTAGGATCTGATTGAGGATTGCGAGCATTCGCAACATATCGAATTAACGGACTCAAAATGATAATGACAAAGGATACTATGAGTATTGCTAGTCATATGGAACGCATCCATAATGCAAGCAGACAAGTATTTGCCGAGCAATAGCGGGCAAAGGATACCGGAAGATCAGATAGTATTTCAATGTATCTTGTGAATCATATGAACAACGGGAAAGACCGGATACTTGATAAGTGCGAGGAATTATCCGTAGGGGGTATTCATGGGGCAAGAACTACAAGGCAGTGGTACAAGGGATTCTTAAAAGTCAGAGAGCAATTCGATGCATCCGGTAATAACAAGAGAAACTAAGATTAGTTATATGAACAAGTGTATGTCGTTATCCATAGGGATATATCGGTAGTACGGAATTGAAAAGGCAGAGGGAACAAGGGTCTCGGGAATGATTGAAGAGTATCTTCAACATCTTCTGGTGCAGTCGTCGATCATCTGCGATAAGGGGCTCTCCGGGAGAAGTAGTTACGAGAACCTAGAGTCAGATTTAGAAAAATCATTTAACCCGAATAGAAAAGCGATCAGAGTGCCAGAGCAAAGATCGAGGAGTAAAAGATCCTAATACCACCCAAATGGCGATGTGGGCCCATGGGCCGCACAGCCATGTTAGTAAAAGTTTTTGCAACGTCTAGACTCGACTTCGGCCAAGGAGTTGGGAAGGGGATTCCTGCAGGCAGTCGGCTCTGATACCAACTTGTGACGCCCCCGATTTAATCGTACACTAATCATACCCGCAAACGTGTACGATCAAGATCAGGGCCTCACGGGAAGATATCACAACACAACTCTAAAAATAAAATAAGTCATAGAAGCATCATAATACAAGCCAGGGGCCTCAAGGGCTCGAATACAAGTGCTCGATCATAGACGAGTCAGCGGAAGCAACAATACCTGAGTACAGACATAAGTTAAACAAGTTTGCCTAAAGAAGGCTAGCGCAAACTGGGATACAGATCGAAAGAGGCACATGCCTCCTGCCTGGGATCCTCCTAACTACTCCTGGTCGTCGTCAGCAGGCTGCACGAAGTAGTAGGCACCTCCAGTGTAGTAGGAGTCGTCGTCGACGGTGGCGTCTAGCTCTTGGGCTCCAAAGTCTGGTTGCGGCATCCGGGAAGAAGAGGAAAACAGGGGAAAAGAGGGAGCAAAGAACCGTGAGTACTCATCCAAAGTACTTGCAAGCAAGGAGCTACACTACATATGCATGGGTATATGTGTAAGGAGGCCATATCAATGGACTAAACTGCAGAATGCCAGAATAAGAGGGGGATAGCTAGTCCTATCGAGGACTACGCTTCTGGCAGCCTCCGTCTTGCAGCATGTAGAAGAGAGTAGATTGAAGTCCTCCAAGTAGCATCGCATAGCATAATCCTACCCGGCAATCCTCCCCTCGTCGCCCTGTGGAAAAGCGATCACCGGGTTGTCTATGGAACTTGTCTGGGTGTGTTTTATTAAGTATCCTGTTCTAGTTGTCATAAGGTCAAGGTACAACTCCGAGTCGTCCTTTTACTAAGGGACACGGCTATTCGAATAGGTTAACTTCCCTGCAGGGGTGCACCACATTTCCCAACACGCTCGATCCCATTTGGCCGGACACACTTTCCTGGGTCATGCCCGGCCTCGGAAGATCAACACATTGCAGCCCCACCTAGGCACAATAGAGAGGTCAGCACGCCGGTCTAACTCCTATGGCGCAGGGGTATGGGCCCATCGCCCTTTGCACACCTACACGTTGCGAACGCGTCCGGAAGCAGAACTAGCCCCCTAAATACAAGAGCAGGCTTACATTCCAATCCGGCGCGCGCCGCTCAGTCGCTGACGTCACGAAGGCTTCGGCTGATACCACGACGTCGAGTGCCCATATCTTTCCTGCGTAGTTGGTTAGTGCGTATAGGCTAGTGGCCAGACTCAGATCAAATACCAAGATCTCGTTAAGCGTGTTATTATGAAGCAACCGCGAACGTTGACCAGGGCCAGGCCCACCTCTCGCCTAGGTGGTCTCAACCTGCCCTGTCGCTCTGCCACAAAGATCCACACAGAGGGCCGTCGGGACAAAGGTCCTTTCAGCCCCCAATCCGTGAATCACTCGCAGGTACTCCTCGAGCCGACCCGACTTTAGTCACCATCTGTAGTATGTATATATGTATAGTATATACCCGTGATCACCTCCCGAGTGATCACGGCCCAATAGTATAGCAAGGCAGACTGACAAGAATGTAGGGCCAATGATGATAAACTAGCATCCTATACTAAGCATTTAGGATTGCAGGTAAGCTATCAACAGATGTAGCAACAATGTCAGGCTATGCATCAGAATAGGATCAACGGAAAGAAGTAACATGCTACACTACTCTAATGCAAGAAGTATAGGGGAGAATAGGCGATATCTGGTGATCAAGGGGGGGGGCTTGCCTGGTTGCTCTGGCAAGAAGGAGGGGTCGTCAACTCCGTAGTCGAACTGGGCAGCAGCAGTGTCGGTCTTGTAGTCTACCAGAGAGAAGAGGGGTAAGAAACAATGAATACCATGCAAACAGACGCATATCGATGCATGACATGAGAAGTAACGATGCTAGGTGTGCCCAATCGCGGTAGTAGGTGATAACGACGAAGGGGGAAAACATCCGGGAAAGTATTCTCGGTGTTTCGCATTTTCGGATAGATGAACCAGAGGGGCAAAATTGCGTGTTTGCTATGCTGGGGATGTGTGGCAGATGAACGGGTTGTGTTTCGGGATTCGTCTCGTCGTTCTGAGCAACTTCCATGTACAAAGTTTTTCCATCCGAGCTACGGTTTATTTTATATTAATTTTAAAAGATTTAATCATTTTTAGAATTTATTCAATTATTGTAATTCAAGATTATCCAGAATAGTGTATGCTAACGTCATCATGACGTCAGCATGACGTCAGTAGTCAACAAAGGTGTTGACTGGTCAAACTGACGCGTGGGTCCAGTGGGACCCACCTGTCATACACTGTTAGGTTGATTAGGGTTTAGTATAAACTAATTACTGTCTAATTAAACTATCAAGTTAATTAGATTAATTAAATATGATTAATTAATTAAATCTATTACTATTATTATTTTATCTCCTTTTCTTTTTGTAAAACGTTCTGGGGTGGGCCCCCCATCATTGGCACTAGGGGCCAAAGCGGGCTCCGGGCGTTAGCAGGCGCGACCCAAACTGGCGCATGCCTAGGTGCGGGCGGAGCCAACAGGGGCCGGAGCCGGGGGCATTGGCCACGGCGAGGCCGGCCAGGAACTGCACCGGTGAGACGGCCGAGTGGCGGACATCAGCTGAGGATGGGGAGGATCGCGCGAGGGGGCGGCCGGGGAGCAGCGTCAGTGGGACGCGCGGTCGGAACGAGCTCATGGTGGTGGGAGTGAGCAGAGGCGGCAGCAGGGCGGGCGCGGCCGCGTCAGGGGCGCGCGCGCGAGCTGTATGCGGTGCAGGCCATCGTGTGCGTGGGGGGGAGGCAGCTCGAGCGGACGATGAATGCAGTTCGATGGCGCGGGGCACGGCGTGCGACAGAGGAGGAGAGGAGGAGATCGGGGCCTCACCATGGGCCGTGGGGTCTAGGCAGTGGGGGTTGAGGAGGAGGATGGAGACGACACGACGTGGAGGAGGCAGAACGGCGAGGTTGCTCCGGCGACATCGTCGTGCGGCGAGGGCGAGGCGGCATCGGGCAGCGTCTGTGTTCGGGCGGCGAGCGGCGGCCTCCGGGGTCGGGGAGGTGACGAGGCCGTCCGGCGGGAAGGTGGCGTCGGCGAGGTGGTGGCGAGACGAGGCGGCGAGGACGGAGGCTGGCGCGGTGGCGACCGCGGGGTCGGGCTGTGACTCCCGGATAATCAAGCTACAATAACCTTTGCTAATGATGCGACGTCACCTCGATTACTGTTGCTAATCTCGCGTTAGTTCAAAACCGATTCAAAATCCAAATTCAAAAACAAGTCAAGCAATCAAAGATTTCAAAAGTCAAAACTAAATTGTTCCTAACGTGTCAAATAACCCATAATAAATGTTGGTGAAGAAATCATCTTCTAATAAAATACTTAAATGCACTAAATAAACTAAAACAATGATTAAACAATTATCTAAAATGCTTTTAAAATAATAAGCACATGCAAAACACTTTATTTAAAGTGCCAGAATATTTGGGGTTGTGACCTATTTAATAGCACCAAATTAGTTGTCGCTTTTTTTATAAAACTAAAAGAAAAGAAAACAGAACAAACAAAAAATAAAAAGGAAAAGAGAGAACCCCCCCCCCCCCACTGGGCCATGGCCCAACTCGCCTTTGCACCCACCAGGCCGGTCAAATCGGCCCAGCCGCCCCCCACCTGCGCCCAACCGCCAAACTCGGTCGCCTTCCACCTCGCTACAGGGGAAGCCGACCGAGGCGCGCCCGTCGGTCGTCCTCAACCACCTCGCCATTGCCTCCGGGGGAAGATAAGGACACCACCCCCTGCAGCCCCCTTGGCCTCCTCGCCTCCCCTCCACTTGCCTCTCCCACTTCTTCCCCACACTCGCCCCTCTTGCCGATCTGGAGGAGACCACCGCCACCATCGCCATGGCCGGCGTCTTCCTCGCTCCCATCGACCACCCCTTGGCCTAGGACCGTGTTCAGGAGCCCGACTGCATCCCTCTGCTTCGTCCGCGCCGAAGAACGCGAGCACCGCACCCACGCATCGACTGAATTAACCTCATCCTCCCCACGGCTGCTGCTGGCGATCTTCTTCGGATCCGGCGACGCCTGCTGCTCCTAATCTATCGACGGGTCCTCATGTGCCTACACACTGAGCTCCTCTGCCGATTCCCCCCTTTTCCCTTTCCGTTCATCGCCGTTTGTCGTCATCACCGAGCTCGGACGTCCTCGTCCATGGCCATACTCAAGTTTCCACGTACGCGCGCACCCCCAGCGACTCGCGCGCCTTAGCCGTCCGCGGCCACGCTCCTCCTGCTTGCTAGCCGCGCTGGTGCTTCACGGCTTGACCACTGCTCTGCTGCTGCAGCCCCGCGGCCGACTGCTGTCGCTGCTGCCTCCGGCGGCCGTGCTCATTGCCCGCCGTCCCGCCACAGTCGTCCACGGCCACCTCCACCCGCGCTCGTCGGCTCTCCGCACCGTCGCCCCGTTTCCGTCCCCATGGTGGCCCTGCTAGTGCGCCGCGCCGGCGCACAGCCCTGGCCACCAGCGTCCCGCCCTACTCCCCGGCGCTCCCACTCGGGCGACGCCGTACCCGATCTCGCCCCTGTCGGGCGCCCGCTCCTGGAGCCAATGACAGGGGGCCCCGCCCCTAAACGTTTTATAAGAAAAGAATAAAAATAATAATTAAGAAAATAATTAATGAATTAACTTAATTAATTCTGATTAAATTAACCTAATCACTTAGGTTAATTACTTAATCTGTCAGGTTAGTTAACAGTCAATGACAGCTGGGACCCACATGTTAGTTTGACCCAGTCAACACCATGTTGACTACTGACGTCATGATGATGTCAGCATACACTATTCTGGATAATGTTGAATTAAAATAATTAAATAAATTCTAAAAATGATTAAATCTTTTGAAATTAATATAAAATAAACCGTAGCTCAGATGAAAACACTTTCTACATGAAAGTTGCTCAGAATGACAAGACGAATCCAGATACACAGCTCGTTCGTCTTCCACGCGTCACTAGCATAGTGAAACTTGCAACTTCCCCCTCCGGTTCATTGTCCGAAAACGTGCAACATCGGGAATACTTTCCCGGATGTTCCCCCCTTCGCCGGTATCACCTACTACCGAGTTAGAGCACACCTAACACCCATCGTTGTCTTATCATGCATCGTCATGCATATGTTTGCTTTTATATTTATTGTTTCTTCCCCCCTCTTCTCTCGCTATACACTGAGACCGACGCCGCTGCTACCCAGTACGACTATGGAGTTGACGACCCCTCCTTGCTAGAGCAACCAGGCAAGCCCTCCCTTTGATCACCAGATATCGCCTATTCTACCCTCTACTGCTGGCATTAGAGTAGTGTAGCATGTTACTGTTTTGATTAATCCTATTCTGTTGCATGGCCTGTCATTGTTGCTACAGTCATTGATACCTTACCTGCAATCCTAAATGCCTAGTATAGGATGCTAGATTATCATCATCGGCCCTACATTCTTGTCAGTCTGCCTTGCTATACTATCGGGCCGTGATCACTCGGCAGGAGATCACGGGTATATACTATACATATATACATAATGTACAGATGGTGACTAAAGTCGGGTCAGCTCGTTGAGTACCCGCAAGTGATTCCGATGTGGGGGCTGGAAGGACAGGTGGCTCCATCCCGGTAGAGGTGGGCCTGGGTTGCCGACGATCCCCGACTGTTACTTTGTGGCGGAGCAACAGGGCAGGTTGAGACCACCTAGGAGACAGGTGGGCCTGGCCCTGGTCGGCGTTCGCGGTTGCTTCATAATAACACGCTTAACGAGATCTTGATACTTGATCTGAGTCTGGCCACTGGCCTATACGCACTAACCAACTACGCGGGAACAGTTCTGGGCACTCGACGTCGTGGTATCAGCCGAAGCTTTCGTGACGTCAGCGACTGAGCGGCGCGCGCCGGATTGGACCGTAAGCCTGCTCTTGTATTAAGGGGGCTAGGTCTGCTTCCGGCCGCGTAAGCAACGTGCAGGTGTGCAATGGGCGATGGGCCCAGACCCCTGCGCGCGTAGGATTTAGACCGGCGTGCTGACCTCTTGGTTGTGCCTAGGTGGGGCTGCGACGTGTTGATCTTCCAAGGCCGGGCAGGACCCAGGAAAGTGTGTCCGGCTAAATGGGATCGAGCGTGTTGGGTTATGTGGTGCACTCCTGCATGGAAGTTTATCTATTCGAATAGCCGTGTCCCTCGGTAAAAGGACGACTCGGAGTTGTACCTTGACCTTATGACAACTAGAACCAGATACTTAATAAAACACACCCAGACAAGTTCCACAAACAACCCGGTGATCGCTTTTCCATAGGGCGACGAGGGGAGGATCGCCGGGTAGGATTATGCTATGCGATGCTACTTGGAGGACTTCAGTCTACTCTCTTCTACATGCTGCAAGACGGAGGCTACCAGAAGCATAGTGTTCGACAGGATTAGTTATCCCCCTCTTATTCTGGCATTCTGCAGTTCAGTCCACTGATATGGCCCTTTACACATATACCCATGCATATGTAGTGTAGCTCCTTTCTTGTGAGTACTTTGGATGAGTACTCACAGTTGCTTTCTCCCTTCTTTTCCCCCTTTCCTTTCTTTCTGGTTGTCGCAACCAGATGCTGGAGTCTAGGAGCCAGACGCCACCGTCGACAACGACTCCTACTACGCTGGAGGTGCCTACTACTACGTGCAGCCTCCTGACGACGACCAGGAATAGTTAGGAGGATCCCAGGCAGGAGGCCTGCGCCTCTTTCGATCTGTATCCCAGTTTGTGCTAGCCTTCTTAAGGCAAACTTGGTTAACTTATGTCTGTACTCAGATATTGTTGCTTCCGCCGACATGACTATGATCGAGCCTTGTTTTTGAGCCCTCGAGGCCCCTGGCTTGTATTATGATGCTTGTATGACTTATTTTATTTTTAGAGTTGTGTTGTGATATCTTCCCGTGAGTCCCTGATCTTGATCGTACACGTTTGCGTCTATGATTAGTGTATGATTAAATCGGGGGCGTCACAAGTTGGTATCAGAGCCGACTACCTATAGGAACCCCCCTTTCCAACTCCTTGGCCGAAGTTGAATCTGGTCGATGAAAATTGTTTTACTAACTTGGCTGTGCGGCCCAAGGGCCCACGTCGCCAAATGGGTGGTATTAGGATCTTTTATTCCTCGACCTATACTCTGGGACTCTAATCTCTCCTCTATTCGGGTTAAATGATTTTACTAAATCTGACTCTAGGTTCTCGTAAATACTTTCTCCCGGAGAGCCCCTCACTCCAGATGATCGCTTGCTGCACCAGAAGATTCTGAAGATACTCTTCGAGGTTTTTCCGAGAACCTTGTGTCCATCGACTTTACAATCCGCTACCACCGATATGCCCTTATGGATAACTACCTACAATTGTCGTTCATACCTTCATCCCCAGTTGTTCCGTATGCTTCATAAGATACTCTGAAATACTATCCGGCCTTCTGAGCATCCTCTTCAAACTATTGCTCTGCAAATACTTGTATGCTTACATTATGGATGCTCCCATATAACTAGCAATATTCACCAGTATCTTTTGACACTGTCATTTTGATCCTATTGATTCAACATGTGTGCGAGTGTGCACAATCATCTGTTGATTCTTTTAAAATTATCCTTCTGGCTGAGATGTCATTTTGAACATGATCTACTTATCGACCAATCAAATTGTCATTGATTGTACCCCTAAGTCTATTCAGTTTACCCATCCTTAATCAGAGCGTTTGTTTCCGATCCCTTGAATTTGAAATCATAATTCATTTGCATTGAGTTTTGAATTATCCATTTGCTTCTATAATCCAATGCCTTCGCATTGTTTCTTCCTCTGGTTGTGTGCCAATACTAACATCAGCTTCGCTATGGACCGTCGGATCCTTTGTTGAAATATCATCCGACAGTGTCCTTCGTATACATAACCTCGAGAATTTCTTTTCCTGATACATAATGCCTTCGGTAAATTGTATCTTCTCGTTTTGTCACCCATGCTCTACTATCGAGCTTGTGTTAATTACTATCGAAGTTTGTAGTATATATTCCTAAGATGCCCTGGTGGGTTGAACCTACGTGTTCCCTAATCCGTGTGAACCCGAAAGATTTCACAGGTCATACTTATCTGGTATTGCACCAGGTAAAACTTTCAACAACTAATGTCATTTTTGAAATACGGGAGGTGAATGGAAGGTTATGCATTAACGAAGTGGGAGTCGACCTTGAACCTTTGTGTTCATGCCCATGGACACGATGTAGATCCTACCATGGAAGCTTCTTGCAATAATAACTATTTCCTTGAAAATATCATCTGGATATGTGAATTGATCCGTTGCAATCGTGGTTCCGACCACAATTTCTTCCTTTGATTCCATTTCTCAGACAAGTAAAAGCGCTTGTCTTCTATAGATCAATACACCCCCACTTCAACCTTTAATTTGATATGCCCTCGAGTATTATCTCCTTGGTATCTCGAGGATATCATGCCATTGCACTACACCTTATGAATTTGTGCCGGAGTAATACATTTCCCTATCATAGTCACTCCATGAGTTTTGGGTTGTCGTCAACCGAGAACACCGAATAGTGAATCGAGTCCGCACCATGATTAAACAACTCTCGGTAACCTTCATTACTTACGAATTTGAACTCGATCACGTAAGTCCTAGCCTGCTCGACTATATCATTATCGTGCTAAATTTTAACTCTGCTGTCGGGTCCTTCTTCCCGGAGCACAAATTTCGACGGTGAGCTAATCTTACAGTCGATCTTCCTCGTCATATCATTTGTCCTTGAACAGCAAGCTTGATTTCGAGTTTGTGTCGTACCCGTGATTCCAATAACCTTTTTGCTTCATCATTCCGTTGACTTGATGTCATCGCCGATCAGTTACATCTTCTCGAAACCTCTGGACAAATGTGTCGGGATCATCATCAACATTCTGAGGTCTTCCAAGATATCTATCGAATTCTTGATTAGAAGTACCATCCTTGCCCTTGATGATTTTTATTATCATCGACAACACCCTTGCCTTCCTTTCATCGCGAACTTGTCCACATTATGAATACAACTTGCTCTCTAACTAGTATTGTGTTCTGCCTTAAGGTATTACTGTCTTTTATGTCGAGAATGTTCTGGGGATTGCTCCACCTCTTAGAAATTCTCGGTATGATGATACTTCTCACCATCACCATTCTTCCTTGGTCCCGGTGTTGTTTTTAACCAGGATACCAATATGCTAATGATGTTGTTTGAGTTCTGTACTTCTAGCAACCCTATTGCTTTGAAGTTAATGATTGATAGTTCGTTCTTAGACTGTTGGTTATTGAATCGTCATTCTAACGTTGATCTTGCTGCCTAAGGCCATATTTTGGGCACACCTTTCAACTAATGATTGATGGTGTATGTTTTCCCTCGAGCATACAACATTAAATCATTTGAATTGACAAGTGTCATCTTCTTGTTCACATTATTGTGGAAATCCATCTGTTTGAAATTCTTGATGAATTGTCACTGAGATCATCAGCCACCTCCTCATCCCCTCCATAGTTCATTTTCCCGAGGATCTTGAAATGTCATTCGTCGATTTGTGTTGCACCTTTTCTTCTCGGACATCCTGAGTCTGAGGTATCTTGACACCAATCAGATCTGAATCTCGGTCAGATATGATGGTTGGGACAACTTTCCAGGAGTTATGATGTTGGTCCTTTGATGACCCGGTAATATGATGTCATGCCTAGCACCCCTGATTGGACGACCTATCATTATAATTTCTTTTGCAAGGATAACCATTCTTCCTGGAGGAAATTGTAAGACTTATTTTATAAGTTGCTCCTGATAGATCATTTGTGTATCAAGTCTGGCCCTTGATTGAAACACCATATCATTGCTACCTCGAAGCATGACTATGATACCCCGCTCTTCAACAAGAACATTGGAGGCGCGATGCCCAATGTTTCTTGGTCAGTTATCCAAACACCGTTGTATGGGTAACATCTTGATTAATCCTTGCCTCTTATCTCAATGGTTGGGTACTTGCTCTCCTACCATGTATGCCATGTTCTGCTTGTACATGGGAAGGATATACTCCTAATAATTGTGTGTAATCACAATTTTACTTTCCATTGTTCTATTTAATTTGATAATCGCGTTTTCTTTCCATTCTTTTGTTTAATCTTTCCTGAATCTGACTTAACTAAGTAGTGATAATTCCCTGCTTAGGTAGGCACCTTGTTGTACCACTCTGTCTATAAGACCCTGTTACTATTGTTGATGACATTACGGTAACGACCGATGAGTGATAACTTTGCCAATTGGTTCGCCTCGTTCAACAGCCAGGAAAATTGCTCTCTTCATTCCCCGTCCTTGGTATCGACATTGTTGCCGGCATAGCTGACAAGCTATTCACTAACATGCCTCCCTGTCGCGGTCATGCAAGATGTCACCACCCTTCCTACTTTCAACCTACATGGTGGGCCCATAACCCACAGGTCCACTGGATCGAATCCTGACTCTCCTTTACAACCCGGATTCTAATGTATCCTTTGCACCTGGCTTCATATGTGATTCACGAGCTAAATGCAATACCATTATTCATCCTGGAATCAAACACAATGTTATTCTCGTTGTTCAAACCCCCATTCCAGCTTCTGTCTAGTCGTCGAATGATTGCCTACTCGTTTGAAACTTTGGTACCATCGTATATTGCACTAAACGAATTCACTGAAATACAACTCATGGGGTACCTTGTGTATTTCCCATTGTGTTCACCGTCAGATGCCCAGCTTTGTGGATATGCATTCTTCCGGAGTTTTTCCCCTTGGTCGTGTTCGTAGGACGATGGAGATCCCGAAGAAAGGATGACGACTTCATCAGGATAACCTGAAGCAGACAGATGAAGACGTCAATGTAATGGATCGACCTCTTCGAGAAGAGCAACCAAGAGTGAGAAGATTCGTGAGGATTTCGTAACTAGATGCCCCCTTACTCCACCTCTTAAATCTCGGGACGAGATTTCTTGTAGTGGAGGAGAATTGTGACGCCCGGATAATCAAGCTACAGTAACTTTTGCTAATGATGCGATGTCACCTCGATTACTGTTGCTAATCTCGCGTTAGTTCAAAACCAATTCAAAATCCAAATTCAAAAACAAGTCAAGCAATTAAAGATTTCAAAAGTCAAAACTAAATTGTTCCTAACGTGTCAAATAACCCATAATAAATGTTGGTGAAGAAATCATCTTCTAATAAAATACTTAAATGAACTAAATAAACTAAAACAACGATAAAACAATTATCTAAAATGCTTTTAAAATAATAAGTACATGCAAAACACTTTATTTAAAGTGCCAGAATATTTGGGGTTGTGACCTATTTAATAGCACCAAATTAGTTGTCGCTTTTTTTGTAAAACTAAAAGAAAACCAAACAGAACAAACAAAAAAGAAAAAGGAAAAGAGAGAACCCCCCCCCCCACTGGGCCACGGCCCAGCTGGCCTCTGCACCCACCAGGCCGGTCCAATCGGCCCAGCCGCCCCCCACCTGCGACCAACCGCCCCACTCGGTCGCCTTCCACCTCGCTACAGGGGAAGCCGACCGAGGCGCGCCCATCGGTCGTCCTCAACCACCTCGCCATTGCCGCCGGGGGAAGATAAGGACACCACCCCCTGCAGCCCCCTCGGCCTCCTCGCCTCCCCTCCACTTGCCTCTCCCACTTCTTCCCCACACTCGCCCCTCTTGCCGATCTGGAGGAGACCACCGCCACCATCGCCATGGTCGGCATCTTCCTCGCGCCCACCGACCACCCCTTGGCCTAGGACCGTGTTCAGGAGCCCGGCTGCATCCCTCTGCTTCGTCCGCACCGAACAACGCGAGCACCGCACCACCGCATCGACTGAATCGACCTCATCCTCCCCACGGGTGCTGCTGGCGATCTTCTTCGGATCCGGCGACGCCTACTGCTCCTAATCTATCGACGGGTCCTCGTGTGCCTACACAGTGAGCTCCTCTGCCAATTCCCCCCTTTTCCCTTTCCGTTCGTCGCCGTTTGTCGTCATCACCGAGCTCGGATGTCTTCGTCCAAGGCCATACTCAAGTTTCCACGTACGCGCACACCCCCAGCGACTCGCGCGCCTTAGCCGTCCGCGGCCACGCTCCTGCTTCTTGCTAGCCACGCTGCTGCTTTGCGGCTTGACCACTGCTCTGCTGCTGCAGCCCCTCGACCGACTGCTGTCGCTGCTGCCTCCGGCGGCCGTGCTCGTTGCCCGCCGTCCCGCCACAGTCGTCCGCGGCCACCTCCACCCGCGCTCGTCGGCTCCCCGCACCATCGTCCCATTTCCGTCCCCGCGATGGCCCTGCTAGTGCGCCGCGCTGGCGCGCAGCTCTGGCCACCAGTGTCCCGCCCTGCTCGCCGGCGCTCCCGCTCGGGCGACGCCGTACCCGATCTCGCCCCTGTCGGGTGCCCGCACCTAGAGCCCGCGCTCGTTCGCGCACCCGCGCCCGTGCCCACTACGGGCCTCTAGGCCAATGATAGGGGGCCCCGCCAATAAACGTTTTATAAAAAAAGAATAAAAATAATAATTAAGAAAATAATTAATGATTAACTTAATTAATTCTGATTAGATTAACCTAATCACTTAGGTTAATTAATTAATCTGTTAGGTTAGTTAACAGTCAATGATAGCTGGGACCCACACGTCAGTTTGACCCAGTCAACGCCATATTGACTACTGACGTCATGATGATGTCAGAATACACTATTCTGGATAATGTTGAATTAAAATAATTAAATAAATTCTAAAAATTATTAAATCTTTTAAAATTAATATAAAATAAACCGTAGCTCAGATGAAAATACTTTCTACATGAAAGTTGCTCAGAACAACAAGACGAATCCAGATACGCAGCCCGTTCGTCCGCCATGCGTCCCTAGCATAGTGAAACTCGCAACTTTCCCCCTCTGGTTCATTGTCCGAAAACTCGCAACATCGGGAATACTTTCCCGGATGTTCCCCCCTTCGCCGGTATCACCTACTACCGCGTTAGAGCACACCTAACTCCGCTCGTTGTCTTATCATGCATCGTCATGCTTTTGTTTGCTTTCATATTTATTGTTTCTTCCCACCTCTTCTCTCGCTAGACACTGAGACTGACGCCGCTGCTACCCAGTATGACTACAGAGTTGACGACCCCTCCTTGCCAGAGCAACCAGGCAAGCCCCCCCTTTGATCACCAGATATCGCCTATTCTACCCTCTACTGCTTGCATTAGAGTAGTGTAGCATGTTACTGTTTTGATTAATCCTATTTTGTTGCATGGCTTGTCATTGTTGCTACAGTCATTGATACCTTACCTGCAATCCTAAATGCCTAGTACAGGATGCTAGATTATCATCATTGGCCCTACATTCTTGTCAGTCTTCCTTGCTATACTATTGGGCCGTGATCACTCGGGAGGTGATCACGGGTATATACTATACATATATACATACTGTACAGATGGTGACTAAAGTCGGGTCAGCTCGTTGAGTACCCGCAAGTGATTCCGATGTGGGGGCTGGAAGGACAGGTGGCTCCATCCCAGTAGAGGTGGGCCTGGGTTCCCGACGGCCCCCGACTATTACTTTGTGGCGGAGCGATAGGGCAGGTTGAGACCACCTAGGAGACAGGTGGGCCTGGCCCTGGTCGGCGTTCGCGGTTGCTTCATAATAACACGCTTAACGAGATCTTGGTATTTGATCTGAGTCTGGCCACTAGCCTATACGGACTAACCAACTACGCGGGAACAGTTATGGGCACTCGACGTCATGGTATCAGCCGAAGCCTTCGGGATGTCAGCGACTGAGCGGCGCGCGCCGGATTGGACCGTAAGCCTGCTCTTGTATTAAGGGGGCTAGGTCTGCTTCCGGCCGTGTACGCAACGTGCAGGTGTGCAATGGGCGATGGGCCCAGACCCATGCGCGCGTAGGATTTAGACCGGCATGCTGACCTCTCTGTTGTGCCTAGGTGGGGCTGCGACGTGTTGATCTTCCGAGGCTGGGCATGACCCAGGAAAGTCTGTCCGGCCAAATGGGATCGAGCGTGTTGGGTTATGTGGTGCACCCGTGCAGGGAAGTTTATCTATTCGAATAGCCGTGTCCCTCGGTAAAAGGATGACCCGGAGTTATACCTTGACCTTATGACAACTAGAGCCAGATACTTAATAAAACACACCTAGACAAGTTCCACAGACAACCTGCTGATAGCTTTTCCATAGGGCGACGAGGGGAGGTTCGCCGGGTAGGATTATGCTATGCAATGCTACTTGGAGGACCTCAGTCTACTCTCTTCTACATGCTGCAAGATGGAGGCTGCCAGAAGCGTAGTGTTCGACAGGATTAGTTATCCCCCTCTTATTCTGGCATTCTGCAGTTCAGTCCACTGATATGGCCCTTTACACATATACCCATGCATATGTAGTGTAGCTCCTTGCTTGCGAGTACTTTGGATGAATACTCACGGTTCCTTTCTCCCCCCTTTTCCCCTTTCTTTTCTTTCTGGTTGTCGCAATCAGATGCTGGAGTCTAGGAGCCAGACGCCACCATCGACAATGACTCCTACTACGCTGGAGGTGCCGACTAGTACGTGCAGCCTACTGACGACGACCAGGAGTAGTTAGGAGGATCCCAGGCAGGAGGCATGCGCCTCTTTCGATCTGTATCCCAGTTTGTGCTAGCCTTCTTAAGGCAAACTTGTTTAACTTATGTCTGTACTCAGATATTGTTGCTTCCGCTGACTTGTCTAAGATCGAGCACTTGTGTTCGAGCCCTCGAGGCCCCTGGCTTGTATTATGATGCTTGTATGACTTATTTTATTTTTAGAGTTGTGTTGTGATATCTTCCCGTGAGTCCCTGATCTTGATCGTACACGTTTGCGTGTATGATTAGTGTACGATTAAATCGGGGGCGTCACACGGGCGCCGTGGGGGTTCCTTCCCCCGATCCCGATCTGGATCGGGGAGGGGAAGAGAGACGTGGGGGAGGAGTGGGGGTGTGCGGTTGTGGGCTAGGGTTTCGGGGGTGTGGGTGGATAAGCTTGTGAGGGGGGAGTGGGTGGCCGGTTGGGCCAGGTGGGGGGGGGGGGCAGGTGGCCTTGTGGCCTGCTGGGCCAAGGCCCAGGGGGCCTTTCTTCTATATTTTTTCTGTTTGCTTTTGTTTTGTTTATCTTTTTAATCATTCTTTTCTGCTTTCTTTTAGTTCCTGGTTATTTTAGTTTTAATAAAATACCAAAATGGCACCTAAATTTATGTTACAAATTATGTCACAACCACAAAAGTTTCGTCCTAGAATAATATAGTTTATTATTTTACAAAATATAAAAGGTATTTAATTAATGGTTTTGTCTACTGAGTTAATTAGTTTAGTGCATTTAAACATTTTATAAAGACTTGGTTTCTCCACCAATATATCTTATGAATTATTTTTCACAATAAGAACATTTTAGTTTTGACTTTTGAAAACTTTAATTGTTTGACTTGTTCTTGAATTTGGATTTGAATCAGTTTTGAACTAACGCGGGATTAGTAACAGTAACAGAGGTGACGTGGCATCATTAGCAGAGGTTCACTGTAGCTTAATTATCCGGGCGTCACATTGAAGACGGGAGGTTAGACGACGGCAACAAGGGATAGCCATCTCATTTTGCACAGTTGTACTAAAACTGAGGTGTGTGCTTTCGATTGCGCGGATAGAAACGATACGGAGACAGACATCCCGAAATGATATGGAGACAGACATCCCTGTTTGCGCAAATACGAAATATGGTTATTTAAACAGTGACAGATATTTGCAGTGGCGTATGATTAATAGTGGCATCTATTGTGTTATAATTGGCACTAGATTGACAGTATCAAGAGTCCTTAAGTAAGTAGCATCACATCACATCAACAATGCCACTAGATTAACATGCAGAACAATAGCATTAGTATTACTATCATGAGAGTAGCATATGGTTAGTAAATGTGCAATCAAATTTGTGCAGTTCCACTGGGATGAAGCAATTTTAGCGGTGTGAGATTTAAGTGTAACTGCAAAAACACAATTCATGGGAAATAAAGCAAGACGGAAGCACATCATAAAATGGTGGTGGCATTGCTTCAATTTATCGACGGCACTAGACCATTACTTATGGTGACATTAGGTGGCATTGCTTAATGCTTCATGTGATTTTACATTAACGGTAGCGATATGGGCGTAGGGCCAGCAGGTATCTACTACTTTCCCCCGTTTCCTCTTAGAACCAAGTCCTAGATTCATGCTACAACTTTCCCACTTTCTTCCCTGTTTGAACCAACGCTTAGATACGACAGTATGAACTAGATTTACCTCTAATAATAGTATTAGTCTAGGTGGCTTTGGAACAGCGGACGGAAGTAGAAAAGGATCCACACGAAGGGAGCTGGGGCAGTAGAGCAAGGCAGGTTTCGAAGGAATATATACCTGAGGGTCGTCGGCTTGTGGCAAAGACGGCGTCGGGAGGCCGCATCTTGGCCACAATACCACAAAGGAGGAAGAAGGGGTCGGAGGCCCTCCCGAGCCGACGCTCTCTCGGAGAGAATGGCACGGCCACTGATCGGGACGCGCAGGCAGCCGTTGGTCTCCTCCCTCGCCGCCGACGACAGCGTGAACGATGCACCTACACCCCTACCCCGGTCGAGGTTGTCAGGCTGGATTTGTGACCTGCCGTGAGCTGAAAGAGAGTGTGGCCACCTATGTCTTGCTTAGATCTGGAGAGCATGAGAGACTGAATGAGAGGAACCCTAGTAAAGCAAGCGCTAAGGCTCCTGCTTTTATATATAGTGGAGTGATTTTGTTGTACCAGCTTCAAAAAAATGCGCTCCTATGTGTAGCCGCGAGTGGGTGTGAGAGAACTAGTGCATGCGTGCATCGCTTCTCTTCGTGAGAGTACAATATACTATGCCCAAAGAACGTTCGCCGCAAGAGTAATAGTATAAGTGTGTGACGTGTGAGCTAAAATAAAATGTGCGCGCCGTCTTTTGTTTTTTAGAAGTTCTGAGGGTAGGGTGTGAAGAGCACATATGTGCATGACATCTGCCTGCAGATAGACGGCGGGTGCAACGTGCGAGTCTGCGAGAGGACTCGGGAGAGTCGTGACTCGTGAGGGTGCGTGTGCATGAGAGAGAGGGGGCACGTATCAATGCAATGCATGTGTCCGTAAATCATTATCGGACAAACGTTCACCACAAGCCTTTTCCTGACAAACGTCGTAACAACCGTTAGATCGGCATCCGACAGTGTCAGTTTTGCCATGTCATTTAACAGAATAGCAACTCCTCCTACACACAAATCTTCCACGTGAGTGTTAGAAACTGTCGTATGCTCCATCCGTTCCGAAATGCAGTGCATATAGCTTTATTGAAAATTCGAACCTCGCAAACTTTTACCGAGTTTTCGTGTACCAAATTGCACATGTAGAATACCCTGTATATATCATTTCATTCATCTTCGAGAGGTAACTATAAAGATGGGTGAGGAGTCTACAAAGAAAGACCATCGTATCACCCGCAGCAATTTCAACCATCCTTTAGTGTCGAGGAATATCATAGGAACTCTATATGATAAGATTTTTATAGGATTTTTTCCTTTTGAGCCAATTGGTTCATAGGAATAGATTCATATACTCCACATTTCAAAGGAAATAAACATGATATCATTTCTATAGCTTTAGAGCCACTTGGTTCATATGAATGTTTTCCTATACTCCCTTAATTTCAAAGGAAAATAAACATTAACGTATATTCAATAGAAAAGTTCCTATGATATGAACCAAATTACATCTCTTTTCTAATCCCTCCTCATAGGAATTGAGATACATGTCATATCTCGATTCAATAGAAAAGTTCCTATGATGTGAACCAAATGACATCTCTTTTCCAATCCCTACTCATAGGAATTGAGATGTTCCATGTCATCTCTTTCCCTACAACTTCCATGTATACATCTTATATTCCTAAATAGATAGTACAACCCACTAGTAGCTTTTTTCCAAAACATGCAACTATGGCACAAGAACTATATAGTGTGCCAATAACTTTGAAAGATGGTCGCTGGATGAAGCTAATCCGACAGTGTAGAGATAGGCAAATCCGAGCACTACTGGCCGTTGGATATCATCAACATTCCACCAGATCTGCCACATGTACAATTTAGAAGACTCCATGGTTGAACTTAAGCATAATGCACAAACCTCAAAACACAAGCACTTCTCCTTTGTTCTAGAATCTTCTGTATCATAATTGATTATTTTTTTCTAAATGAATTGCCATTATTTTTTTTACTTTATGATTTACAATGCACAACCCCATGAATCTTAACATTTTTATAAAATTAATTGATTTTGAATGAAATGAACTATAAGAACTAAACGAACATCTACATCATGCATATATGACTCAAATATTTACATGCTATAGTGTGTATTTATTCATAATTTGGTTTCGGAATATCATGCGTTCAATACATGTGTACCTTTCTAGTTTTGAGTAGAGTAGCAAATTTCACGCGGCCCCGGGTATATCAAAATGTAGGGCCCATGCATTATTGCCTTTCGGTCGAACCTACGTACACAATTTTTTGTACGTACTATATTTCCACTGGTCCCCGAACCCAAAATGCTGCATCATTCCCGTAAAACCAAGAGGCCCACACATATTTAAGGCGTCGACTCGAACCGTTTACTACGACATGGCCCCGCATGCCGTAGTACTCCTACAAACCCTACAGCCGCACTCATCATCGGTTTTCTTCAAGAGGACGAGGGAGAAGCCGATTTGTAGTGGAGGCGCTTAAAAAAAGGATCTATAGTGGAGACCCCTACCCTAGGGTGCCCTAGGTACCTGCCACACACATCATTGTTTTGTCTTTTCTTTATGCTCTTGCGCCCTAGAGTGAAATGATGGTTGCTTCGTCCGTCCAGCTTAATGCGGGAATGGTGGGGCTTTGTGATTTGACCCATCATTGCTCATTTTCTACTACTGCGGCGCTACGACCGGGCTGCCTCCAATTCCAACCGCTGCTCCGAACTGTAATTTGGTGCATTGAATGTGGAACAAGATGGTGGATGAGCCACATGTCGGCCAAAGGGGTCATGTTAAGTGTGTCGCCATTTCGTGTGCAGACTGACCCTGCTTGAGTTGCTACGCCAACACGACAGGAGCAGCCTACCACTTGGTTTTGCTCCTTGGTGAATCCCGACTATACTAATCTAAAAAGATATGTGCTGAACTACCCTCTCCGTCTCGGTTTCTTATTTTTAGGCATCTCGGTTTATAGGGCATGCACGTAGTTCTAGGTCATCCATTTGACTAACTAAATATGAGTTACTATGTCACAAAAAGTATGTCATTGGATTCTTAAGCGGATGTAGTTATATTTAAAAGTCAAGGGCGGGGGTTTTCCTGCGCGGTAGGCGCTGCAGTTCCGCCTAGTCGGTTCAACAGAGACGTGAGAAGACAAGGGAGTAGGCTGCTGCAAATGTAGGGTTGTGTGATTTGACAGCGAGTTACTGCTAGACAGGTGGGGGCCCGTGATTTGACTTGCCATTATCATTTTAACTGTGGCGCTACGACTGACGTGAGTCTCCCGATTCCTGACCACCTCCATACAGGTGCGTCTCCCAATGCTCCACCATGTAGTAGAGGCTGGCTCTTGCATGAGAGCCCACTTCTCCACTTTTTCCTTGCCTCTCTTTCCTCCACATATGCAAAAATGCCATGTAAACCGCACTATTATACTTGCTTTTACTTGCTCCTATAGGTGCTAAGCTTGCCACATAGGCATAAAGTCTGATGTGGCAAGTTGATCAAGAAGAGAGAGACTAGTTTGGTGACCCAAGGAAGAAACGGTGCTAAGCGCGTGTACCTAGGTGAAAAGACAATTTTGAGTCTATAGCTAATTAAATGAAGCAAACTTAGTAACACCATTTCATTGGAAGAGGTCACTCCTTGGCAAATGCAATAAATACTAGTACTCCCCATGTCCCATAATATAAGAACGTTTTGGCACTACACTAGTGTAAAAAACATTCTTATATTATGGGACAGAGGGAGTACGAAGAAAGAGATAGAGAGAAGTAAAAAAATACACTTATAACCAACCTTATAGCCAACCTTGTTGTAGTATGAGTGACTAAGTGATGATTATGTATGACATGCCAACATTAGATAGCCTAACGCACCGTGTTAAATCTCCAAGGGCGCGACCGCGCGAGCGATGCGACGGTCGTGGTAGGCGCGACCATGATACAGGCTGCTGGCAGCCCATGGATCTGATATTAAATGGTCGCATGCTAAGTTGCTGAATATTTGCAGAATAACCCTCCAGGATAGGATATTCACCCATAGGTCTAGAATCACGCCATGCAACCGTTTGATCTTAGATCCAATGGCTCTTGGAAGCCCGTATCATGGGAGAATGGAAAGCCACTACCCTGTCGTTCGCACGCTGGCAGTTCGCTCCTACTCGTCCCCGCACGTCCTTCAATACTACGGCGGTTCGCCCCTAATCGTCCTGTCCATTCACATTATGGCAGTTCCACTAATCCTAGCCCTCCTCCCAAATCCATGGCGTCCCAAATCTCCATGGTCAGCGATGAGTATAAGGTTAGAACCATCACTGGCGATGAGTTCGACGTCATCTACACCCGTTCTTCCGCGACGGTGAAAGGATGCCTTTCTTGCTTCAGACACATGTTGAGTACACCACAGTCCTGGGACGAGAGAAGGATCTAGGACGAAGAGAGGAAGAAGCCCGCCGTGATCCAGGTTTGTGTACATAATGTTTGCTTGGTCTACCACATATGCCGTGCCGACGATGAGTGCCAAGATTTTAAGAACTTCCTCAAGGACAAAACAGTGAAATTCGTTACTGTAGACTTTAAAAACGACAAAGAAGTCCTGGGTCGGATAGGCCTCATTGTAGGAAACCCCTTCGACCTCCAGAAGGATCGGCTGCTGCCCTCTCATCAACCTGCAATGCTGACCCTGGTAGGAGCCATGGTTCATCCTTCGTACCGTAAGCTGGAGAAACCTCATTACATGTTTCATCGTCATGCATGGCAGCAGAATGTACTAGATATAGACCACATCCACTACGCTGCAATGGATGGCTACCTTTGTTTCAATATCTACAAGGGTTGGATGAAGAGCAACAGCTAAGTGTGCGGTTCAAGCACAGAAGTATCGGCCAAGAGGAAGAGGAACAAGGACGAAGTCGAGGACGTGAACGAGGAGTCCGAGTAAGGTGGCAGCGTCATTGCTCATGGTGGTTCTAAACTTCTAATGTAGTGTATACCGGATTAGTTGCGTAGTTTAATTTCAGGTGTGCTTACTTTAATTTGAGGGGTGTGTTGTGCTGAGCCCCCAGCAGAACTATGTTATGTTTCTTCTCGTTACTTTAACTCTTCAGTATGTACATACTACTAGTATTTCTTTAATAGAATTTAGCACCCCAATTAAGCACATACTAGCTTTTTTAATAGTACTATATGCATAATTTGGCGACGAGCGCTCTCTATATGTACCACCTTTTTTTAATTTCAATTTTTGCTCCATGGCGCAATCCATCGATAGTACTACTGTACAAAAGTATACATTTTTTAAAAGGCTAGAGTACTGTTCATCACATATATAGCCAGTTAAATTCTCAACCTAGAACGACGTGCATGCCATGTAGTAAACCGATACGGAGGAAGTATAGTAAAAATGAGGTGATTTTACCGAGCGATCGGCGGGGGAGCATGGCCTGTCATGCGGTCCCACGTGTCATGATGTACCAAGGCGATGCGCGTGTCCCTCTTGAGGCAGAAGCAATACTACGTGGTTTGAGATGATGGCGAACCGAAGTGTGAAATAATGGTTGCTTCGTCCGTCTGGGAAGGTGCGGCATTGTGATTTGACGTCTCATTGCTCATTACTACTACTGGGCCGGTACGAGTGGGGTGCGTCCCCCTGCTGTTCTGCACTGTTATTTGGTGCTTGACACGTCGACCCGGTTGCTATATGTCCCACATGTCGGCGACAGGAAGTACAAATTCATGAAAGGGAGCGTCGACGGAGGAGTATACTACAGAATTCATGAAAGGGAGCGACTTAGTTTTGGAAAAATCTGTTTTTACGGAGTACGTACCCACTAGGGTTTATAGGGCTCATCTAAAAAACATTCGTTTTTCCGTTTGATAAGTCTCAATTCTACTATACTAGTAGTAGTACCATTAAATGTTGGATTTCGAGGTACGTTAGATCACCCGACGCAAGCAGTGTCAAGAGGAAACTAACCAATGCATGTACAAGTTCATGGAAATTTAGTGGTCATTCATGCATTCGTTCTAATTAATGCCTCGGTAAACATAACTTCTTGAGAAAAACGAGCGTACTAATTACTTGTGCAAACTAAAAAATTAATTCGACCACTCACCGTCTACCTTGGTTGGAGAGATTTGGAAAGGAGGGAGTAGTAACTTTTGTCTCGATTACTATTTGTGGCCTTATATAGATGCAAAATGTATTTTTTATAGTGGCCTTGTATAAGTAAATGGAGGGAGTACTAACCAAGGTACGTAGTAGGGACGAGGAGTAAACAGAGGGAGTAGTAAATTTTCTCCTCGTGCTGCGAGCCACCGCGCGCATGGGCGAGGGAGCAGGCGTAAGGCGTATAGTAGTAGGACTACTACTACTACTACTACTACTCGTAAGCAAGCTTCACCTCATCCTGCGAGCCACCGCGCCCGTGGACGGGGGAGACGGCATACTAAGCAAGCTTCTCCTCGTTCTGCGAGTTGACGTGACACATCAAAAGTAATCTAGTGTATAGAGCCTTGCCTCTAAGGTAGGCCCCACATGGTTTGCCACTTTTTTTAACATAACACGTCAAGTTGCAATTTGTTTGTTCACCCGTGGTAGACGATCCTCCCTCCACCAAGTGGACAACCAGTACACGTGCCAAATTACCACGTGGGCTGCCTTTTTCGTACAGAAATGAGCTCCACCGTGTACCCGCGCGGGTGTGGTTGGGAAAGAGACGGGAGTACGTGCACCGTGCGTGCACCTCTTCTCTTCGTGCACGTCCCCCACCTACGTGGGTGTGTGTGAGAGAGATACAAACCTAGACATAATGCGCCGTCCATCCCCATGCCTCCGCCCAGTCCGACCACCAGTCACCACCACGCCCCACTCCTCCTCACCTTATCTCTCATCTTTCTCCCTCCATTTTTATATACAAGGGGCCACTATCAAAATTACAATTTGCAGATATACAAGGCCACTAACACTAATCGATGCAATATTAATGGTGTTTGCCTCGTGGTACTAGCAAAGGAGGACATTAATTATCCCTTGCATGCATGCGGGAGTTTGTAAAAAATGCATCTTGATGTTCCGTGCAATGCACGGGCATCTTGCTAGTCCATGAAAACAACACATGGCAAAATTCCACGACGAACGAGGGATTTGAATCTGTTGGGAGGGGCTGTTTGGATCTTGCCCGGGGTAGCCAAAATATTGGCGACCCTTTTGTCCACCGGTGCCTTTGCCACCGATGAACGAGGAATGGCTCGGGTGCTCATGCTGTCATGCATCCTCCAGCGCGCACGTTGGAGACGAGCTCGCACGAGCTGTGTTTTTTGTCCCACAACGCCGCCCGAGCCACCCGCAGACCGACCGGCGACCCGCAAATTACGCCATCCAACCGTAGCCACACACATTATGACAGCAACTCAACCAACCGGACGAAATTCACGCAAAGACGTAGACAAACTGATATTTCATATAAACAACGACGGAAATCATATAAAATACCGGATTTTCATACAAACATGACGGATTTCATTACATTCAAATGAACTATGCGGTGCTAGTTCTAGACAGCACAGGTATATAATACCTGGCCTAAATGGTCGCCCGCCGATCGATTTGTGTTCCTCATGTCCGGCAGCACGATCACCGGACTGTTGAGAGCCCTGGAGATATATACTTCAGCACAAAGGATGGCTCGCTTCTCCACTGCCCAACTGATATCATTGGATGGTGCCGAAGATCATGGTGGCCGGCACCGGTTCGAATTCATCACCGGCCACTACTTCGCCATGGCCGGCACCGGCTCGAGTTCATCCTAACATTCCCCTCTTCCGTGGAGCCCATGCGGCGTCGACGAAGGTCCTCACAAAAAAAGGATCCGGCAAGACACCTGCTGTGTACGCCGGCGTCACCTCCGCGATGGCCTTGATGGGACCCAAGCAGCGGCGGCCTCCCGTGTTCTACTTCTCCTCGATGATGGCGGCGGACGCGGAGGCACTGGCCACCGACTCGTCGCTCTCCGCGCACCCGACTTCTGTCGCTGCTTGCATGGAGCAGCCGCCGGCATGGGAGTCTCGGCCATAGAAACAGGAGACGCGGTACGAGGCAGCGGCGTGGATGGCAGCAATGACGCCTGTGCGCCGCTCCTCGTCGAGCTGGCCTGGAGCGGTGAGTTGCTGAACCGCGCGCCGGCTTAGGGCGGCAACTAGCTCCGTCGGGCGAGGGGAGGGAGGTGGATCAGCGAGCTGCATAGCTCGTATCCGGCGGGCTACCCAGCCGGCTTGGATGCGGAATAACTACTCTTCGTAAGCCATTGTAAGAGTGGACAAAATGGTGGAGGAGATAGGGGAGCGGCGGAGGTGTGTGATTCTTGGCCAGCGTTTGGCCATGTTTAAATAGGAGATTAAATAGACGGCGGACGGGAGGAGCTCGGCCGGCATTGCGTTTAACGCCGGCCCGGTCATGAACGGACGTGTGTCCAGAGTGGGTTTCTCGGCTTCCACACGGGCGGGTTTCATGGAGGCGTTTGAATGCGGCACGGAGGCGTGTTCAGCCGGGCGTGCAGTGAGTGGCGCCCTCGACTCTGGCCTAGGACACCGCGCTGTTATTCCACTGACGTGTGGGCTCTTTGGGTGCATGGCCTGCATGTCAGTGACCCAACGCAGGCAGCGCACAACAGAGGAACCTTTGGTGGGCCAGGGCGGTCAGAAGCGGGCATTTCATAAACCGATGATTGTTCATTGAGTGTGACGTCATCTTTTTCATGTAGATAAGCCTACTATGTTGATAGCCCGTTCGATACATTGTGATTCATAAAGACCGCTGCAAACATCAATGTTCTGCTTATCACAGATAAGATTGATTAATACCCGTAACAATCCATGTCCTTAACAAAGGGTGCATGCACGTATAGGTTGAGCATGTGTCTTGCGTCGTGTGCTGTGTGCATGCAGGCGTGCGAGTGTTGCGTGCGTGCAAGGGTACGTTTCAGTGTTGCATGCATGGGTGCGTACGTGCGTGTGTTGTGAGTGCATGTGTACGTGTCAGTGTTGCACGACAGCATTCGTGCGTGTGTATGTTATGTGTACGTGTTAGTGTTGCATGCCTGCATGCGTGCGTGTCTTGCGTGCGTGCATGTGTACGTGCGGGGTGAGGCTACACGTCAGTCGACTAACTTTTTCATCTCTGGTCATTAGATTTTCCAGCCGTTGGATACGAAATCAAGGGCCTCCAATTTATCATCAAACTCCACCCCCCTGAGCCGCCAGCCACCACTGGCCAAACCGCCAGCCCCCGCTGCCCGCGGCCCGGCCGCCCTCGCCGAACCCCCTCCCCGAACCAGTCCCCACACCGGCCATCCTCTAGCCCCCCCCCCCCGGGCCGAGCTTTTTCTCCGGTGATCCCCACCCCACCGCCCAATGAACGCCCCCCAACCACCAGTGACTGCCAACCAAAGGTCTCACGACTTCGAATACCCACTGACCACTAATTTATTACCATTTCTGTCGTTCATATACGCGTTGATGGGTGGGCCCTATAGTAATGTGTGCTGCTGAATGTGGACCGTTTGACTGGTCAATTGATCGTGTTATCAAAAAACTACAGAGCTGTATGGTGATCCAGTGACCGTATGATCACCCTAAAATGTACTCCTATTTTATTAACACAGTACAGACTCAAACTACCATTTCTTTATTTCATATACGGGCTGACAGGTGGGCCCCACGGTTACGCGCCCCGATGGTGCAACACTACTTTTGCCACATGGAACGTTTGACTGGTCAATTGATTGTGTCATCAACAAAATACGGAGTTGTACGGGTGAGCCAGTGACCGTATAATCATGACATGTATTTGTTTAACACGGTACAGACGCAAGGGCTCATATATACGCGCAAGCACTCACCGCTATAAGCGCACACACGCGAACCCTACCCCTATGAGCACCTTCGAGAGAGTGGGCCAGCATATATGATCTTGAGATTTTATGAAGTCACCATAGGTGCCTCGTAGTCGAGTGGAACGTCTCCTCCCACTGAACGTACATCGCCGGAAAATACTGAAATTAACACAAGATAAATGCGAGCACCGGGACTTTAACCTTGGTGGGCTCGAGAAACCACTGTCCTCCTAACCATCCAACCACATGTTGGTTAGCACGACAAAATGTATGTGGTGACCGTGATGAGCTTATTCTGAAGTCCAGTGACCATATCGTGCTTTCGCTTCAAATACAATGACCGTAAGTGTCGTCAACAAAATACGGAGCACGCATCAAATGCAAAGTCCGTCAGTGTCATCAACAAATATGGAGACGTATCGTGAGCTAGATACCGTTGTACTATTGTATATGCTTATTTTCTTAGTGGCTGATTGCGTGTGTGGTGTGGTGGGCACATCATTTCTAGTTGTGGTGGGTCAACATGAAGACTCATGGGTCGGTTCCATCCTGCGCCACATATAGGTTGGACCGAGACGTGTTATACGAAGACCCATGTGGAGGACTCGGCGTACAACACGAAGCTACCAGAGTCGCGGAGGACTCTATCCCCACTGGTGATAAGCCGACTATATATGATTTGTAACCCTAGGCCCTTAGTATGTTATACAAGCTTGGGGGCTAGTTCGTCGATAGTATACACACACGCACAATGCCTGGTATTCACGTGTACTTTGTACACACCCCTATCACTAATATACAGTACCAGGAGTAGGCTCTTTCTTCAACTGCAAGGGTCCGGTCCGAACTAGGGTAAAACTTTGCCTCGTATTACCATCCAGCCTAACAGCCAGGGATATCCTACCGAATGATATGATGAAATCATATCTGCCAACTACTAAGAGAGAGGTGTGTCGGGGGGGGCAATGTGTGCGAGAGAGGCCTAAAGATAATGTGTGTGCGGGAGACACGTAGGCACATATATGTGCGTATAGAGGGCTAGTAGAGACCGTGCGTGTGTATATATGCATGTGAGAGAAATAGTGTTTTCCAACTGAGATTAGTGAAGAGAGTGGTACATAGTAGTCAGAAAGAGAGAGAGACAAACAGAGAGAGCATGTGCGTGAGACACCCCGACACCCTGAGAGAGATTGTGAGCATGTGTGAAAGAGAAATGCCGATGCATATAAAGTGTGTGCACTTATGTGTTAGATAGAGAGATATATAACGCGTTTGTGAGAACGGGGCGAGGCATAGTGCATCTACGTGTAAAAGGCGGTTCTACGCATTAAATTAAAATATTAATGGCATTATTATTTTTGGATGTGATCATGAATTTTGCAAATTGCTTATGGACGAAAATCGGTCTATCAGACACCCATACTCTATTGAATTCTAGCATGTGCATGTGTTTATTTCATATTATCGATCCATAGAGTGAGAGCGGTTTGAAATACAGGCAATGGATGCTTTTGCAATTCATATATAAACATTAATTAGTGCACTCCATGTTGTTAGTGTGAAGCACTTTATACATTTGTCACTTGCATGGATACATTCCAAATTGCTAGCTACGAAATAGAATACATGTCGAATTCAACATAAAGGGGGTTTCGAAGATTCGAATTCATAGGAAGTGCATTCATCTATTTGAACCCGAGATAATGGCATTTGTAAATCAGATGTAAAAGGGGGCATCAATCTTTGTTGTGAGTTTGAACATGCTATATATATTCATACGCATATCTAACTTTTTTTTGCAACCAAGGAGATTATATCTGGAACCATGCATGAACTGAGGTAAGTTGCATATTTTTTAATATATACTCGTGTACAATGTATATTCAAATGTACCCCCTCCATTCCAAAATAATCGTAGCTTTAGGATTTTCAAGAGTAAAGATTTGTGAAGTTTGAAAAATCTTGAAAGTTCAATTCAAGAGAACCGAAAATGTTCATGCTTCTACTCCCAAATATTGAACGAAGCACAAAATAGGCCTTTGGTCACCCGAAACTGCGCAAGACTAATGTTTGGTGGTAGGAAATTACTGTCCTGACTCTGGCCCGTGTAGCCTATCGGCCCGATGTCCAAAGGTCTAAACCGGGGTAGGTTTGTAACTTCACCAAGACTCCAGTCTCAACCGCCTCCGAGAAGCATTCATACGCTGTGGGCGCCTAAACACCCATGCGCTCGGCTGAAACCTATCCCGCCCACATTTGGGACACCTGACATGACTGTCCTAGTCCCAACCCGCAATATGTCTGAAATTTTAGATGGGGGCAAAGTTTGTAACTTTCCCCAAATTTCAAACAAGCGCGTCTCAAACCGAAACAGTTTCCCCCTTAGTTCCCCGCCTCCCTCCGTTTCCCCATTCATACTCCATGGGCGCGAAAACGCCCTCTCCACCAGCCGTGAAACCCTAGCCTCCTCCGTCCTCCACTCCATAGCAGCCAATCCACCACCGCCCTCCTCCGTCACGCCGGAGCTGGTACACCGACGTTGTCATCCAACGCAACCACAACCGCAACACCCTCAAGGACTTAGCAGCTGAAGCCGAGGCAGAGCTGCCTCCACGACACTGACGCCGAAGTGCGCCGTACCAGAACCACTCTGACCATGCCATCATGCGCCTCACTGCTGCGGCTCCACTGTCGCAACCGTCCACCGCACCAGAGCTGTTCCCGCTATGCTGTCGTTCGCCGCCTCAGATCTGCTTCCCCGCCGCCGACAGACGGCCACCGCACCACACTCAACAACTTGGCCATGAGTTCGTCCAAGGCTGCACCATCCTCCATAACTTCTGGTTTCCGGCGAACAACAAGAAGATCGTCGGAAAAACAGAAGGAGGACACAGCACTGCCAGCAGAAAGAGGTACTCCTCTTCCCTTATTCGTGCAAATCGTACATCTCCGCTCACACCATAATCATCCCACGAAAGAAACTAGTTGAGCGCTTCTTACTGCATCTTCTTCGTGATACTAAATGCACAAGGTTTCCTCCCTTTTACTATTTCACCTTTGCTAGAGGTCAGTAGCCCACCTGGATTTCAATTCAGGGTCAGTCGAACCGCAATTAAAAGAAGCAGCACCCGCTTAGGCGCACGGAGCACCTAGTCCGCCTGTTCCCCAGGGAAGCGGCGCATCGGTATCAGACTACTATTCTTGCATATCCCACATCAGTCACTTATGATAAGGCACCTTTAAGTCGCCACTGTGATATTGGTTGTGTCTTGCATATGATTTCTAGCATGTACTGCTTCTAATTTGTTGAAACGCCATACAGTTTGAACCTTGCAGAGTGATATTGGTTGCATCTTTCATATGGTGTCTAGCTTGCAGTGCTTCTAATTTTTTGAAATGCCTTCTGCTTAGTTACCACATCATAGGTGTGAAATATGTCACACCATCCTGCTTTTCATACATATTCCATCCTCACATCATGTGTTTCCTTTCATCCGAGTAGTGTTCGTCAGTATCATGCATGAATGAGTCCTGAAGAGAGAATTTTATTCCTTTTTCTTATCGGTTTGACTTCACAATGCAAAATCATTACAGCTGAAGGAAATTAGTCCGGCTGTGCATGATGGTGTTCCTTCGGAGCAACTCAAACAGGGGGTCTCTACAGATTCTACTCCGCCATCCTCCCAACAAGATTCGCAAGACAACACAAGGCTGGACAGTCAACGTAGCTGTGTAGATGATGAGCACATCTCCCCTACTCCACCATCACAGGTGCTTGCTCTAACTTGGCACTATTATATGTGGTTGCATGTTGCGTATGATGTCTAGCTTGTATTGCTTGTAACTTGAATTGCATCTGCTTACTTTACACATAATGCCTGTGAATATGACACGTGTTCCTGTTTCTAGAACATACGTGTACATGATGAGCACATCTCCCCTACTCCACCATCACAGGTGCTTGCTCTTACTTGGAACTGTTATATGTGGTTGTGTTTTCCGTATGATGTATAGTTTGTATTGCTTCTGATTATGTTGAATTGCATCTACATAGCTTACAACTTATACGTGCAACGATCACTTACCCATAAGACACATTTAACTTGGGACTGTGATGTAGGTTGCATCTTGCATTGTGTTCTAGCTTGTACTGCTTCTAATTTCTTGAAATGGCACTTAGGACGAAACACTTTTTACCTAATAGAGTGATATTGGTTGCATGTTCATATGCCGCCTAGCTTTCATTTCTTCTAATTTATTTGAAATGCCTTCCGCTTACTGTTTTTTCATACATATTCCATCCTCCTATCATACGTGTGAATATGAAATGCTGTCTTTTTTGTATATATTCCATCCTCCTATCCTGTGCTTGCCTTACATCAAAGTAGTGTTTGTCTGTATCATGCATCAACCAGTTATGCAGAGCTAATTTTATTCATCTTCTTGTGGTTTTGACTTCATAAGGCAATATCAGAAAATAGGAATGAAAAGAGTAAGTTAGGGGATGTTGGTGGTCCTCTGCACCGACGCAACACAGAGACTCTCGAGATTTGCCACTGCTACTGCTAATGAAGTTGAAGTCCCAAGTCTACATGATGAGTTCATCTCTCGTACTCCACCATCGCAGGTGCTTGCTCTAAGTTGACAGTGTGATAATTGGTTTCATGTTGCATATGTTGTCTAGCCTGTATTTCTTCTATTTTGATTAAATTGCACCTGCTGAGTTTATACGTTATACATGTGCATATGACATGGCTTTCTGTGTCTAGAATACACTGCATCTATCTATCATACCATGTTCTTACATCAAAGTACTCTGTTGTGTATCCCGCATCAGTCACTCATGATTGGACGCTTTTAACATGGCAGTTTGATAGTGGTTTCATCTTGCATTGATTTCTATGTTGTACTTCTTGTAATTTTTCGAATTGCCACTTATGACAAGACACTTTTAACTTGGCAGAGTAATATTGGTTGCATCTTTCATATGGTGTCTAGCTTGCATTACTTCTATTTTCTTGAAAATCCTTCTGCTTAGTTTGCACATCGTAGTTGTGAATATGTCATGTTGTCCTGTTTTTCTTACATATTCCATCCTCATATGGTTGTCTTACATCAAAGTATTGCTTGTCTGTATCATGCATCAATGAGTTCTAAAGAGTGATTTTATTCTTTTGTGTTGTGGGTACAGCTTGACATGGCAAAGTCAAAAAAGAGCAAGGAAAATAATATAGCAGGGAGTGTTGTTACTCGTCGGGTGAAACGGAAAAGGATCTGCCGTCGAGATTCTGCTGGTACTTATAGTGCAGTAGAAGGTCCAAGTCCACCGGCTAAATCTACAAACACAGTATCACCTGCTCCACCAGATGCAACATCCGCTTCAATTGTACCAGCATCTCAACCAGTTACTCGTTCGTTTGCTCCAGAACTGGCCAGTTCCCAAGCTGCCTTCACACCTAACACTACTTCCGAAGCACTGCTAACACAACATGACTTGGCAAGATCAGATGAACCTCGTGAGCATCAACACCAAGATGGTACCTGACCGAGTCAAGTTGCAGTTGCATGCTCCTTTATATGTACTTTCACAGTTTGATGTACACTAACACTTTCCATATTCGTTGTTGAACTAGCACCACGACGCAAGCGGAAATAGACATCAGGGATAATGCTTGACAGATTAACAAAATTTAAAGGAGGAAGAATGGAGATCCATTTTGAGGCAAGTTTAAAAAGGCCACGTGATGCTACAGAGTCAGCCAAGTTAGTATCAGAGGCAGTCGTTGCCGTTAGGTGTCATGCACGTATCCTCCCAACGTGGATCCAGTACAGGAATGAGAAAGACAATACCTAGTTTAACACCTTCCTTGACCATTTATCAGTAAGTAATGTTATTCATCGCAATTAGTAATATTGTCTTGCTCTGTCCCATACTTTCTAGCTTCCTCCCAATAAGACTCACATTCTTTTTTCAACAGATGAGGTTCAAGTTGGATCCGAAAGATGATGCAACTAAACAAGTATGTACTCATGTTTTTCAGTCTGCTCTACACAGTATCGGTACCACCTTAGAAAATCTCACTTTGAAGGCAAGGCTAACAATGAAATCGCCCAAACATCTCAAGTGGAATATATTACAGATGAAGACTGGACATCCCTCGTTAAACACTGGTCTGATCCAAAGTATCAGGTAGGCTATATGTATTTGATCAGACCACATATTGAACATGTATTTATGTATGTGCTTTACAAGTGTATCTTCTTCTAGGCTAACTATTTGAAGAACAAAACCAACCATTCTAAAGTGAAATTCCAACAGACAACAGGATCTCGTAGCAATATTGCACACTGCGAGGCTCTTTTAAATAGCTGCTACTTCCTTCTTTTGTACCATATTATCGTATCTATATTGACTTGTTCCAAATATAGAGGAAAGCCCGTGCGGACCAAAAAGAACCAGAACCGAATGCAGTGCAAATCTTCAAGGATTGCCACACCAGCAAAATGTAGGGCATGAGCACACTAGTTCAAGCCGCTGTTGTAAGTCCTTATTCCTCCTGCCTTGAACTGATTGGTACTGTGATGTGTTCATTTAACTACTTGGTTTGCAGCCAATGTCAGTTACTCTGTTCACTTTTATACACAGTTGTCTTAACATATCATTTCACCTTACATGGTTTAAAAGAGATGAAGGATATTCTTTTGGTCTTGATCTGTAATATAGTTGTTATGTTCACATGCGCACACAATGATAAAATAGCATGTTTGTTTTATATCTGTTTGCCCATGATATGAATGATGTCATACTATGTTCATCCTACTTTAAAACATGTGTCTTTATCCTTAGATGTCAACGAATGTGAGGAAATGGACAATACAGTAGGCATGCTACATGGACATATGTTCCTAAAGTGATTTTATTGTGTACTCCCTCCGTTCCCAAATATAAGCCTTTCTAGATATTCCAACAAATGACTACATATGGAGCAAAATGAGTGAATCTACATTCTAAAATATGTCTACATACATTCGTATGTTGTAGTCTATTTGAAATGTCTAAAAAGACTTATATTTAGGAACAGAGGGAGTAGTTGGCACTACAATATATGCTAATGTATTACAGTAGTTCACCAAAATAAGTTATGTATAAACGTTTAACCTACCTTGTTTGTTTTTGTCTCATTAGTAACTTATCTAGTACACTAATCTACAAGTTCAAACTTCCAGGAAGCTATGGAACAAATGATTGAACAGCCACAACCACCTGAAGGTGGCGAGGCTACTACAGGCACAATGTCACCTCTTGCTGTAGTGCGTCAGTATCTCTCTACTAAAAGTGCAAAAAGCACCTTCCTGCGTAATTCCGGGTTGGTTGTCAAGGTAACCTCGTCCAAATCGCCTACTGAACAAAATCTTCCTGCTAGATAGAGTGATATATCGGTGCTCCAGACACAAGTCCAATCCCTAATGGACGTTGTTTCGGAAACAAGAATAGTGGTTGAGAAATGTCATCAAGATATGAATGGTTTTGAAACAAGACTATCAGACATTTGCTTCGTTGTTCAAGAGCAATGGCGGAAAAAGGTGGAGATCGTGCTGCTCCATCAGATTCTACAGCCTGAAACATTAGCACTCAGGTCAATTGATTTGTGCTTCTATATATCTGATGGTGCTTTTATCTGGAAGGACTGTAAACTTTATGCCAACAGGCCTTTTGTTGTATGGTTGGAATTTATTTTGTTGTGATACAACATTTATGATGCTGCCACAGGCTGTAGTAATTACGACGCTATTTTTGTATAGTGTAGGTTTATCTTAGTAATGTATTCGGCTGAAAGCTTCATAGGAGCCCAACATGCCAACATTCGTCGGGCCCATTCCAATTGGGCTAAAAACGATTACGGACCGAAATTGGCATGTAGCCCACTAAAAATATCTGGGCCTAAATCAGCATAAGCTTTCATATTTTTCTGGTAGGCCTGTGCCCATAGTGAGCCTTTAATAGGCCTAAACATAATTTGGGCCCTCAGTAAAAATAGGCCGTTTACAGGTGTAAATATCTCGAGCCCATAAAAAACATGGGCCTTTAATAGACCGAAAGCGATATTGGGCCCTGATTGTGCCAAACAACCCACTGGACTTAGCAGGCCGAAATGGTGACCCATTTACGATGCGGATCTTTGACAGGCCGAAATTTGGACGCGCCGTAAATGCGCCGACCTAATACACGGGCCTTTAAGAAACCGGAACTTCGGTCGGGCTAGATTATCGTCATTTTTATATTGGCCGTTAATGGGCCCGATATGACATTGGGCCACATATGGCCCATGGTTTACGTCCGGCGTTAACAGGCTGAAAATGACAACAGGCCGAAAGTGGCCCAAATCTATAGTGGGCCTCTAACAGGCTGGATATCAGACATGGCCGAATATGACCCAAATCCTTCACGATCGTTTATGGGCCGAAAGTTTTGATGGCTTGTAAATGGGCCCGAATGAAGCTGGACCTTTAACAGGCCGGAAATACACCGGGCCGTAATTCGGCCCAATTACTTAGCGGACTGTTAACGGGCCAGAAGTGACCATGGGGTGCGTTGATGAAAAGTTTAGGACAGGTCATTGTTGGGCCTTTAGCTGGCTGGCCCATTATGGTCTGCAGAATCTTGTGGGGCTTTAGCTGGGCCGGCCCATTGTGGGCCGCAAAATCTTGTGGGCCCTTAGCTGGGCCAGCCCATTATGGTCTGCAAAATCGTGTGGGCCTTTAGCTGGGCCGGCCCATTATGGTCCGCTAAATTTTGTGGGCCTTTAACTGGGCTGGCCCATTATGGTCCGCTGAATCTTATGGGCCTTCGGTTGGGCCGGCCTATTTAAAATTTGCGGGCCACTTTTGGGCCGTTCCACGTGTCAACATATCATAGGCCCATCTCAACCGTTGGATGAGTGATACCGGTGCCAACGCGGAGCTGACGCGTGGATCCGTCCGCCAATGAGAATTTTACACGTGGAAAATCCGTATTGGTCGTGGCTGTTAACGGTTATCGGATCCAAAATCCGACCCGATAGCTTAACGACATTCTGTTACGGTGGATGCCACGTGTCGGTCACCCTTGACGAAAGCACTTCTGTGACGCACGATTTATCGTCATGGAAGTGGACCCTTCCGTGATGATAATTTTGGTAATGTCATGGAACACTTCAATGACAGCACAAGTATGACTATCTTGATTCTGTCATAAAATCGTCATGGATGTACATGCATGACAGAAAACACGACCTACTGCGACAAACACGTATCATCACGGAAGTGTATTTTTTTGTAGTGCATCTAACCTGCAGGTTCACCTGATGGTGAGTCACGGGCCAGTTTGGAAGACCGTCAACATGTCTCGCGAGTCGCTTGCACGTTAAAGGGGGAGGCCCGAGCATCACATCTCGAGAGCTCCTACTGGCTCTCCAGCCCTCACCCCCTGGCCTTGACCACGGAACCGCGACCTAGCATACCAGCGGCGGCTGAGCTCGCTTGAGGGCCGGGACCCGAGGACATAGAGCACCTGGGCGAGCAAGGCAAGAGGGTGGTCATTGCGGGCCGTGCCTAACGACACCACCACAGACGCAAGGACAGACACCATCCTCCCGAGGAACAGGACTACCAAAAGATAAGTCGCATTTGCTGTGGCACCAGTCTTTCTCCCCGCACACCCCGGCCTCACAGTCCCACTCCGGTGGCTTCACTCCCCTTTTCAATTTTCTGGGCGGCTGCTTGCACACCAAGGGGGACCTCATGAGCATCGCATCTCATGAGCTCTCACCAGAGCTCGGGCTGCTCACCTCCTAGCCTTGACCACAGCATCACGACCTGGCATACTAGCGTCGGCTAAAGCCTGCCTGGGGACTGGGTCCCGTCAGCATAGAGCGTCGTGCTGTCTATGGAAAAGAAGAGGGAGGGATCATGCTGAATTGGGATACAGGAATTCATCATAGAATCAAAGAAAAGCAACGCTGGTCTTAAGTACACTTCGATCCTTACAAACCCCACGGGGGCTGGTTTTCATTCCGCGGAGGGAGAGCAAAAGAAGGAAGAATGCAAATAAGCCGTTGGGCGTCACCGACGACACCGGGCGGCAGCCGCTGCTGCGCTCCCACCACGGCGAGAGCTTGGCGGCACGTAGCTGTCGTCGCTAGACTCCAGAGACTCGCTGGGCTCAGGAGAGTCACTGGATTCCCAAGAGTCACCACTGCTGCTGGAAGAGGTGCCAAAGGGGACAGAAGCAGGCCCAGCGCCCGCTGCTGTACTCTGCGGGCTGCCCCCTCCGGAGCAGCACTCCATCCTTTCGCCCTCCTCATTGAAGACCTTGAAGAACAAGGTGGATGCACCATCATACTCAAAGTGAATCGTGAGGGCTCCTTCGGGGCAGCAAGCCTGGGAGATCTCACCCCATCCGCGGGTCATGAAGACATCTCCGGGAGGCACCACCTCGACTTCAGCTCCGGTGGCCGGGCTGCAACACCCGCAATGCTGCAACCAGAGCTCGAGCGCCCCCTCGGAGGCTGCTTGTTGGTGAAGAACCTCGGGAGCTGGATCCAGGAATCGGGAGGCATCACCACCCACACCACAAACTTGCGCGAACTGCCCTCGGCGTGAGTTTGTGGCACGGTCGGCAAGGCAATGATGGCCTGTCCACCATCGTTGGGGACCGCTCGATGGTGCACATCTTCATCCCGAGTGCGGGCATACATGGGGAGGGGGAAGCTAGACAAAGGCCTCGATTGCCAAGTCCTGGCCACCTCTCGCCCCACGCTGGCATCATGAGGGAGGCAGAGTCGCTTTTTCGGCGAGAGAGGATCAGGCCCCTCCCTAGGGGCCTTCCCCTTTTCGGCCACCGAGAACCTCCTGATCGGCGCCATGGAAGCAAGGTGAAGAAGGAGAAGAAGCGAGCAACGGCAAGGTGAAAGAGAGATGAGCGGGGGGCTCTTCCCCTCCCCCTCATTCATAGCCAAGGAAGGCCAACCTCCGGCCTCCACGACCTCACGCCTTGATGATCTTCTGCATGCCACATCATTCCGTCAAGTCGAACAGTTGCCAAGGCAGCATGGGGAAGTGGAGACGCCCACGTCCCATCAATCGCCACGCATCATCAAGGCCGCAGGCGGTTAGGGCCCGCGGTGCTCCGCACTAGTCCTTTGGCTTCCCTGGAAGCCAAGTCCGAGCGCGCCTTGGGCCCCCGGGCTACTGTCAGCGTCCTGGATATGGGGGTATCCAGACTAGCCTGTTTGCGGGCCACCACGTGGCTCCATCGACAACCTGGTATGGTCCAGCTTCGACATCAACATCTCAAGACCCTCGTGAGGGGCCAAGCCTCGCTAGGCAGACGACGCCAAGACCCCCGAGGGGATCGGCTTCTTTAGGTTGGCTCCCAAGGGGCGGAGAGTTCTATGCAAGGTGCACCGCACAAGGCTCAGCTGACGGGAGCCATGACGACCAAGGCCAGGCAGGCGCCAGCGGGCGCAGAGCGCCAGTTTCCTCTTTGTGCAAGGGAGGCAAGCCACAGGTGCAGAGTCCCGATGGATCAGCGACAGGTTTCCATTCTGGTGAAACAAGACCAAAGACCGCCAGGACGGCAGGACGGAGGTCTTCACCGTGCCCACCGCAGCATCATGACCAGGGGCTTTTTGTAGGCGAAGACCACTTTTGTCAGGATAAGCTGTAGTACTTGTACCCTTTCAAATCCGGCCGTAGTGGGATCCCTTCCCGCTAACATTTGGGAAGAGGACCAAGGCCACTATAAATAGGACTTACCCACCACCATAGAGTGGGGGATCCATTCTCATTCGACCACCTCACCAGCTCTCTTGAGCTCAAGAACACCTCACCTCCTGAGGCCAGTTCATCCACTGTACTAGTTCATCCTCAACCCTTCGAGGCAATCCGCCAAAAACGTTGGAGTAGGGTATTACACCGCAAGGTGGCCCAAACCAGGATAAACTACCGTGTCTCTTTGTCTCTTCGAGCTCGATGCACTAGGATTAGGAGGATCGCGAGTAGGCAGGCTAGGTAGGTTGAGATTTCCGCACACACCCCAGAGTTCGAACCTCTCAAGGGTTTGCGGAACCCATAATCCGACAGTTTTCACTAGAGGTTTCTCTCGCGAGCACATAACATTACTGTTGGGCAATTGATAGAAAGCGCATAGTTATGACGATATTCAAGGTAATGATCATGTATATAGGCATCATGAGGAGGACATGACTACCTTGGATTCGACCAAAAATATTTCATGCATGCATATTTGTGAGGTGATTTCTAATGAAAATTATTCAATAATTTATTTATGTTATCCAGAACCAAAATACTTCATAGACTTTTGTGCCATGTCTAATTGTAGGTGTATGGGATATTTGTATAATCCACATATGGAGATAAGGGAGAAAGGGACGTTTAGGCTATTCAAGAAGTTCTCTCACGTCACTTTTAGTACAAGAGAAGATAGATTCCAAGTCTAACGTTCTGCACTCAGATTCGGACTGCACAGGCATACCTGACTCAAAATGCCAATTTCTCTTTCATCCAGAGTCCCAATTGGGTGATTCCTTTTTTATTGGAAAGTAGATTTCGTGCACTTTCTAACTTATTTGGATTCACCTTCAAATTCGTCCGGAGCATTGAGAAATTGACAAAACAATCTGACGCTGCAAGAGAATCTGAGTCAAACTACAAGTCCAAAGGTGTTGCATCACCTCCACTTGGGCCCATGAGACTTGTATGACCTAGGGTTGGTTTTAGGATGCCTTGGGATGTCCTCCCATCTCCTAGGCCCCCACCCCTTGCTCCTATATAAGTAGATCCATCTAGTAGCTTTTTCCTTGGGATTTGTTTAGTTAAAAGTTAGCCATTGCAACCTCGTGTACTTTGTTTGTGTCCTACGACCAGACCAAGACCACTCTCAGATCCCCACCATTATCAATACTTCATATATATTCATAATATTCAGAATACTTTATCGTATTCTTGCTTGTTCTTCAATTGCATGCAGGAATAGAACTTCATGGTCAGGCTGATCGTGCTTCTAGCATCGTCAGTAACCTCAGGAGATTGGTTTAGCGATTGCTAAGGCGCAACGTCGTACATGTTTGTAGTCGGATCGTCAAAGTCGGCTCCACCAAACCGATAGTTATTATCTCATTGAAAGATCGGGACACCCTGCTTCTATCAAATGGTATCAGTTTTCAGGTTGCTCGGTGAGAATTTCCAGTTTTCCACACATTAGATTTATTTTCTTACCTATTGTCCAAGAAAAAACCACACAAATAAGTTAGATCTGGTCATCCTTTGTCCAAGCCAGTCCGAACCTTTGCAATTTCTTTTCATTGTTTGCATTATTGAATTCATCGTGTCGAGTTGCTGGTGTTAGTGTCTAGTTCATTTAGAGTTTCGAGTTCTGTTCACATTAGTCACGGCGCCGCTACATCATTATCCCTTCTGCTGTCCACCAACCCATACATCAATTTCCACCATGTGCTACCCACCGTTCATTGTCATAATCATAGTTGAGGTCGTTCACATCTTCGCTTGATCCAATCTGCATCTTATCTAGTTCGTGTTGGAATAAGGGAGAGAGAAAAAAAAGACAGAGAAAAAAGTTTAAAAAAAGTTAGAGAAAAAAGGAGAGAATGAAAAAAAAGTGTGAGAAAAAAAGAGAAGAGAAAAAACAGAATTTGGATCTATCTAGACTCAACCTCGTAGATGAATTTGGATTGGAATCTGTTTTGTGCACTGTTCAGTAAAATGGGCATATGTTCCTCATACGAAGTTCATTTTGGCTCAGCGAGTACTCAAATTAAAGCTAGCAATGAGCCGCATCAGAATAGTGGTAGAAGTTAGTTCAATACTTGACACCTCAAAATTGGCTTCTAAATAGGTCTTTTTGCCCTCTGAAGTTCGCGAACACAAATTGTTCCAGTTTTTCAGGCTAGTTTTAGAATTTTTTTGCTCCTCATATCAACTAGGAATTGAGTTATCCTTTTTGCATTTGAAAGCTTGAGTCAGTTCCATTCTTGAGAAAGATTATCATAAAATTAGCACAAACTTTTCTAGAGGAAAGTTGGAGAGAGAGTTGTTGGTATATCCTGCTTGACAGTTTTTGGTCATCATTATCTTTACTGCCTTTGTGATATTCACTTATATCTTGGTTTCTAGAGCTACTTCATATCCTTTATTGATGCTAGTTGTGCTACGCTCTGAACTCATTAGTGTTCTAGACTCGTGTCTCTAGTCCGGTCTAGCCTAGGACCAACACAGTATCGTTGTTGAGCGTTTATTCAGCATTGCATCTCTGAATAGATTATTGCTAATCTTTTGCTACCATACATATAAAGCCAACCCAGATCCACATATTTCTACACCGTGCATATTTACCTTCACCTGGCAATCGGTTTACACATTCTTTGGAGTTATTTGACATCACTGGTTGCCTATCACCACTTGCTGCATGGCAAGAACTTGTAAGATATTGATATTTGCTTTACTATGAGCGCTTTACCACCTCATCCTAGTAGTTCATAGGAACATTATTCTCGAATTTTGCTGCTTGTTTCTACTAATCATGACAGGGTTCGGAGATAGAAGTTCTTGGACGACAGATACATCTTCACCATCATGAGAGGCAGGACAACATACACAAGCACATGGTTAGGTTATCTCTTTACCATCATTTGAGGGTAGATTTAATCCTGCTATTAATCTAGCTTGGGAGTTTGAAGTAGAACAAGTTTTAGTCACCATGATTTTTCTGAACATGAGAGATGATACGTCTCCATTGTATCTACTTTTCCAAACTCTTTTTGCCTTGTTTTGGACTCTAATTTGCATGATTTGAATGGAACTAACCCGGACTGGCGCTGTTTTCAGCAGAAATGCCATGGTGTTATTTTTGTGCAGAAATAAAAGTTCTCAGAATGACCTGAAAATTTACGGAGGTCAGTTTTGGAATAAATAAAAAATATTGGCAAAAGAATCAACCGAAGGGGGCCCACACCCTGGCCACAAGGGTGGGGGGCGTGCCCACTCCCATGGGGTGCACCCTTTGTCCTTGTGCCCCTTGGACCTTCACTGACCTCAACTCCAACTCCATATATTGACGTCCAGGAGAGAAAATTAGAGAGAAGGATTCATCGTATTTTACGATACAGAGCCACCGCCAAGCCATGTTCTTCCTCGGGAGGGCAGATCTGGAGTCTGTTTTGGGCTCTGGAGAGGGGGTATCATCACCATCGTCAACCATCCTCCATCACCAATTTCATGACGCTCACCGCGTGCGTGAGTAATCCCATCATAGTCTTGCTGGACGGTGATGGGCTGGATGAGATTTACCATGTAACTGAGTTAGTTTTGTTAGGGTTTGATCCCTAGTATTAACTATGTTCTAAGATTGATGTTGATATGACTTTGCTATGCCTAATGCTTGTCACTAGGGCCCGAGTGCCATGATTTCAGATCTGATCCTATTATGTTTTCATGAATATATTTGTGTTCTTGACCTATCTTGCAAGTTATAGTAACTAACTACGTGTTATGATCCGGCAACCCTGGAGTGACAATAGTCGGGACACTTCCCGGTGATGACCGTAGTTTGAGGAGTTCATGTATTCACTAAGTGCTAATGCTTTGGTCCGGTACTCTATTAAAAGGAGGCCTTAATATCCCTTAATTTCCAATAGTACCTGTGACGCCCCCGATTCAATCATACACGCAAACGTGTACGATCAAGATCAGGGACTCACGGGAAGATATCACAACACAACTCTAAACACAAAAGAAAGACATACAAGCTTCATATTACAAGCTTGGCGCCTCGAGGGCTCGAATACAAAAGCTCAAAACACAAGCGAGTCAGCGGAAGCAACAATATCTGAGTACAAACATAAGTTAAACATGTTTTTGCCTTAAGAAGGCTAGCATACACATCAACGATCGAAGAGGCAAGGCCTCCTGCATGGGACCTCCTAACTAGTCCTGGTCGTCGGCGGCTCTACGTAGTAGTAGGCACCCTCGGGGTAGTAGTAGTAGTCAGCGGGGTTGGCATCATCTGGCTCCTGGGATCCACCATCTGGTTGCAACAACCAGAAAGAAGGAAGAAGGGGGGGAAGGGGGAGAAAAGCAACTGTGAGTACTCATCCAAAGTACTTGCAAGCATCAGATCTATACTAAGTATGTATGGTATCAAATGGAAGGTTTGTATCTGTGGACTGAACTGCAGAATGCCAGAATAGAGGGGGAAGGCCTAGCCTATCAAAGACTAGCATCTTCAAGTAGCTCCGAGCATCTTGCAGCAGGTAGGAGAGTAAAGAAAAGTAGTTTATAATTATCAAGCATGTTGTAGCATTAACGCCCAGAGATCCTTCCTCGACTCCTTGCGAGAAAGCAATCCCGGAGCCACATATCCATCACATATCAAGTATCCATTTCTAGTTGTATAAGATCAAGATACAAGTCTGAACGTCCATTATCGTGGACATGGTATTCGAATATATGTCTTCCCTGCAGGGGTGCACCACGTTTTTCAACACGCTCGATCACTCTGGTCGGATGTTACGTCTTGAGCTTGCGTTGGTTTTCCTCGAAGAGGAGAGGGTGATGCAGCAAAGTGTAGCGTAAGTATTTCCCTCAGTTTTGAGAACAAAGGTATCAATCCAGTAGGAGGCTCCTCAAAAGTCCCCCGCACCTACACAAACAAACTGAGAACTCGCAACCAACGCAATAAAGGGGTTGTCAATCCCTTCATGGCCACTTGCGAAAGTGAGATCTAATAAAGATAGTATGATAAGATAAATATATTTTTGGTATTTTTGATATAGATGCAAAAAGTAAAGATGCAAATAAAAGTAGATTGAAAGTAAATATGATAAGAGATAGACCCGGGGGCCATAGGTTTCACTAGAGGCTTCTATCAAGATAGCATAAGTATTACGGTGGGTGAACAAAGTACTGTCGAGCAATTGATAGAAAAGCGCATAGTTATGAGATTATCTAGGCATGATCATGTATATAGGCATCACGTCCATAACAAGTAGACCGACTCCTGCCTGCATCTACTACTATTACTCCACACATCGACCGACTCCTGCCTACATCTAGAGTATTAAGTTCACAAGAACAGAGTAACACATTAAGCAAGATGACATGATGTAGAGGGATAAAGACATGCAATATGATATAAACCCCATCTTGTTATCCTCGATGGCAACAATACAATACGTGTCTTGCAACCCTTTCTGTCACTGGGTAAGAACACCGCGTGATTGAACCCAAAGCTAAGAACTTCTCCCATGGCAAGAAAGATCAATCTAGTAGGCCAAACCAAACTGATAATTCGAAGAGACTTGCAAAGATAACTCAATCATACATAAAAGAATTCAGAGAAGATTCAAATATTATTCATAGATAAACTTGATCATAAACCCACAATTCATCGGATCTCGACAAACACACCGCAAAAAGAGATTACATTGAATAGATCTCCACAAGAGAGGGGGAGAACATTGTATTGAGATCCAAAAAGAGAGAAGAAGCCATCTAGCTAATAACTATGGACCCGTAGGTCTGTGGTAAACTACTCACAACTCATCGGAGGGGCAAGGATGTTGATGTAGAGGCCCTCCGTGGTTGCTTCCCCCTCCGGCAGAGTGCCGGCAAGGGCTCCAAGATGGGATCTCGCGGATACAGAAGGTTATGGCGGTGGAAATTGTGTTTCGTGGTGCTCCTGGATGTTTTCGGGGTACGTAGGTATATATAGGAGGAAGAAGTACGTCGGTGGCCGCCCGAGGGGCCCACGAGATAGGGGGGCGCGCCCTACAGGGGGGCGCCCTCCTATCTTGTGGGGCCCTCGGAGCTTTCTTGACTTGCACTCCAGGCTGTTCCAAAAATAACGCTCCCGAAGGTTTCATTCCATTTCGACTCCATTTGATATTCCTTTTCTTCGAAATACTGAAATAGGCAAAAAAACAGCAATATGGGCTGGGCCTCCGGTTAGTAGGTTAGTCCCAAAAATGATATAAATGTGTAAAATAAAGCCCATAAACATCCAAAAGAGGTTATATAATAGCATGGAACAATCAAAAATTATAGATATGTTGGAGACGTATCAAGCATCCCCAAGCTTAATTCCTGCTCGTCCTCGAGTAGGTAAATGATAAAATGAGAATTTTTGATGTGGAATGCTACCTAGCATAATTCATAATGTGATTTTCTTTACTGTGGCATGAATGTTCAGATCCAAATGAATACAAAATAAAAGTTCATATTGATAAAAGAAATAGTAACACTTCAAGCATACTAATCAAAGTAATCATCTCTTCTCAAAATAACATGGCAAAAGAAAGTTCATCCCTACAAAATCATATAGTTAGGCTATGCTTTATTTTCATCACACAAAGATGTTCCCAACTTCTATACCCCCGATGACAAGCCAAGCAATTATTTCATACTTAAATAATCTCAAACTTTTAAAAACTTCACGCAATACATGAGCGTGAGCCATGGGTATAGCACTATGGGTGGAATAGAATATGATGATGGGGATTGTGTGGAGAAGACAAAAAAGGAGAAAGTCTCACATTGACGAGGATAATCAACGGGCTATGGAGGTGCCCATCAATTGATGTCAACATGAGGAGTAGGGATTGCCATGCAACGGATGCACTAGAGCTATAAATGAATGCTCAACAAAAGAAAACTAGTGGGTGTGCATCCAACTTGCTTGCTCACGAAGACCTAGGGCATTTGAGGAAGCCCATCGTAGGAATATACAAGCCAAGTTCTATAATGAAAAATTCCCACTAGTATGAAAAAGACAACTTATGAGACTCACTATATGAAGAACAAGGTGCTACTTTCAAGCACAAAATATGAGACTCACTACATGAAGAACAAGGTGCTACTTTGAAGCACAAGTGTGGAAAAAGAGATATTAACATTGCCCTTTTTCTTTTTCTTTTTCTTTTTTTGGGCCTTTCTTTTTTACTTTTGGCCTTTCTTCTTTTTTTTTCTTTTTTTCTTTGGGAAATGCTCTAATAATGATGATCATCACACTTCTATTGATTACAACATAAGAATTACAACTCGAAACTAGAACAAGATATGACTCTATATGAATGCCTCCGGCGGTGTACCGGGATGGTACAATGAATCAAGAGTGACATGTATGAAAAATAATGCTTGGTGGTTTTGCCACAAATACGATGCACTACATGATCATGCAATGGCAATATGAAACGTAAAGTATGTCATGAAAATGATGAACGGAACGGTGGAAAGTTGCATGGCAATATATCTCGGAATGGCTATGGAAAGGCCATAATAGGTAGGTATGGTGGCTGTTTTGAGGGAGATATAAGGAGGTTTATGTGTGATAGAGCGTATCGTATCACGGGGTTTGGATGCACCGGCGAAGTTTGCACCAACTCTCAAGGTGAGAAAGGGAATGCACGGTACCGAAGAGGCTAGCAAAGGTGGAAAGGTAAAAGTGCGTATAATCCATGGACTCAACATTAGTCAAAAGAACTCATATACTTATTGCAAAAATTTAGAAGTCATCAAAAACTCAAGTACTACGCGCATGCTCCTAGGGGGATAGATTGGTAGGAAAAGACCATCGCTCGTCCCCGACCGCCACTCATAAGGATGCACAAGCCAAGTACACTTCATGTTTCAAATTTGTTACATAACTTTAACCATACGTGCGTGCTACGGGACTTGCTAACTTCAACACAAGCATTCTTTGAATTCATAATCACCCAACTAGCATGACTTTAATATCACTACCTCCATATCTCAAAACAATTATCAAGTATCAAGTTGATCATGGCATCCAATTCACTTTTCTATGATAGTTTTTATTATACCCAACTTGGATGCTCATCATTCTAGGACCAACTTTATGACCATAGCAAATACCATGCTGTTCTAAAAGACTCTCAAAATAATATACGTGAAGCATGAGATACTAGCAATTTCTTCAAAAGTAAGACACAACCATGCTCTAAAAGTTATAAGTGAAGCACTAGAGCAAAAACTATCAAGCTCAAAAGATATAAGTGAAGCACATAGAGTATTCAAGCAAATTCTAATCAAATAGGCTTCTCCCAAAAGGTGTGTACACCAAGGATGATTGTGGTAGACTAAAAAGCAAAGACTAATATAATACACGATGCTCCAAGCAAAACACATATCATGTGGCGAATAAAAATATAGCTCCAAGTATAGTTACCAATGAACGAAGACGAAAGAGGGGATGCCTTCCCGGGGCATCCCCAAGATTAGGCTTTTGGCTATTCTTGAATATCTTGGTGTGCCATAAGCATCCCCAAGCTTAGGCTCTTGCCACTCCTTATTCCATAGTCCATAAAAGCTTTACCCAAAACTTGAAAACTTCACAACACAAAACTCAACAGGAAATCTTGTAAGCTCCGTTAGTGAAAGAAAACAAGACCACCACATAAGGTACTGCCATGAACTCATTATTTATTTAATTTGGTGTTAAACCTACTGTATTCCAACTTCTTTATGGTTCATAAACTAATTTACTAGCCATAGATGCATTGAAATAAGCAAACAACACATGAAAAACAGAATCTGTCAAAAACAGAACAGTCTGTAGCAATCTGTAACTAACGTAAACTTCTGGAACTCTAAAAATCCAACCAAAATATGAACTCCTGTAAAATTTGTCTATTGAACAGCAGCAAAAATAATCAACGCAAAAGCATGTTCCTGTGATTTAACAAAATTATATTCGTGCGCGCAAAGTTTCTGTTTTTCAGCAGAATCAAATCAACTATCATCATATGTTATCCTATAGGTTCTACTTGGCACAAACACTAATTAAAAGATAGAAACACATCTAACCAGAAGGTAGATGCAAGATTTATTACTAAACAGGAGCAAAAACAAGAAACATAAAGAAAATTGGGTTGCCTCCCAACTAGCGCTATCGTTTAACGCCCCTAGCTAGGCATAAAAGCAAGGATAGATCTAACGAGTGCCATATTTGGCACTAAATTCATAGGTAGAAAGGTTCTGATCTCTAGGGATTTCTCCCTTTTCAGCAATAGCTAAACCTTTAGGCAAAAATTCAACAAATTCATTGGTAGCAAAAGGTTCCTTAACGATAGAGAGACAATTTGGAAGGACGCTTATGGATTTGAGATCCGCGTCTCCCTTACTAGAAGATTCACCCTTATTTTTAGGAACATAAATAAACTTGGCAGTTTTAGTTGGGGGTTTTGGAGTATTTTTCATGGGGGAAAACGTGGAACCTAAGTTTGTAATGATATCCTCAAATACCAATTCTAGCAGAGTCTAGATCTATTTTTTCATTGACTATAGGTCCTTTTTCTTTAAGATTTCTCAAAGTAACTCTAACCCTAGATCCAAATTGGGTAATGTGATTATGAATCTTTTTATCGAAATTTTCAATCAACTCAATAGTGGCAATTTTATTTTCAATAAATCAAGCCATTGCATCACATGTTCTAGAGTTAAAATCGTTCCATTAACCAAAAGAGGTGGTGGGCCAAATAAATCTAACATAGCATTATAAGCATCAAAAGTATGGCTACTCATAAAATCACCTCCGGTAGCAATATCAAGAACACATCTATTCCAAGGAGTAATGCCTACATAAAAATTGCGGAGAAGAACGAAAGTAGCAAGCTTCCTAGTAGCTTTATATTGGGCATTGCAAATTCTATGCCAAGCATCTTTTAAACTTTCCCTTTCCCTTTGTTTAAAATTGTGAATTTCTTGTTCGGGAGTGAGAATAAAGATAGGAGGACTAGCCATAACGACAAGGTAAATGAACTAACACATGAGCAAACAGAAAAACGGCAAGCGAAAAGGAGAGGCGGAGATTGGGAAAGAGAGAGCGAATAAAACGACAAGGGTGAAGTGGGGGAGCGGAAAACGAGAGGCAAATGGCAAATAATGTAAATGCGAGGGCGATGGGTTTGTGATGGGTACTTGGTATGTCTTGACTTGAGCGAAGACCTCCCCGGCAACGGCGCCAGAAATCCTTCTTGCTACGTCTTGAGCTTGCGTTGGTTTTCCTCGAAGAGGAGAGGGTGATGCAGCAAAGTGTAGCGTAAGTATTTCCCTCAGTTTTGAGAACAAAGGTATCAATCCAGTAGGAGGCTCCTCAAAAGTCCCACGCACCTACACAAACAAACTGAGAACTCGCAACCAACGCAATAAAGGGGTTGTCAATCCCTTCACGACCACTTGCGAAAGTGAGATCTAATAAAGATAGTATGATAAGATAAAATATATTTTCGGTATTTTTGATATAGATGCAAAAAGTAAAGATGCAAATACAAAGATTGAAAGTAAATATGATAAGAGATAGACCCGGGGGCCATAGGTTTCACTAGAGGCTTCTCTCAGGATAGCATAAGTATTGCAGTGGGTGAACAAATTACTGTCAAGCAATTGATAGAAAAGCGCATAGTTATGAGATTATCTAGGAATGATCATGTATATAGCCATCACGTCCATAACAAGTAGACCGACTCCTGCCTGCATCTACTACTATTACTCCACAGATCGACCGACTCCTGCCTGCATCTAGAGTATTAAGTTCATAAGAACAGAGTAACGCATTAAGCAAGATGACATGATGTAGAGGGATAAACACATGCAATATGATATAAACCCCATCTTGTTATCCTCGATGGCAACAATACAATACGTGTCTTGCAACCCTTTCTGTCACTGGGTAAGAACACCACAAGATTGAACCCAAAGCTAAGCACTTCTCCCATGGCAAGAAAGATCAATCTAGTAGGCCAAACCAAACTGATAATTCGAAGAGACTTGCAAAGATAACTCAATCATACATAAAAGAATTCAGAGAAGATTCAAATATTATTCATAGATAAACTTGATCATAAACCCACAATTCATCGGATCTCGACAAACACACCGCAAAAAGAGATTACATCAAATAGATCTCCACAAGAGAGGGGGAGAACATTGTATTGAGATCCAAAAAGAGAGAAGAAGCCATCTAGCTAATAACTATGGACCCGTAGGTCTGTGGTAAACTACTCACAACTCATCGGAGGGGCAAGGATGTTGATGTAGAGGCCCTCCGTGGTTGCTTCCCCCTCCGGCAGAGTGCCGGCAAGGGCTCCAAGATGGGATCTCGCGGATACAGAAGGTTACGGCGGTGGAAATTGTGTTTCGTGGTGCTCTTGGATGTTTTCGGGGTACATAGGTATATATAGGAGGAAGAAGTACGTCGGTGGCCGCCCGAGGGGTCCACGAGATAGGGGGCGCGCCCTACGGGGGGGCGCCCTCCTATCTCGTGGGGCCCTCGGAGCTTTCTTGACTTGCACTCCAGGCTCTCCGGATCAGATCTGTTCCAAAAATAACGCTCCCGAAGGTTTCATTCCGTTTGGACTCCGTTTGATATTCCTTTTCTTTGAAATACTGAAATAGGCAAAAAAAACAATATGGGCTGGGCCTCCGGTTAGTAGGTTAGTCCCAAAAATGATATAAATGTGTAAAATAAAGCCCATAAACATCCAAAAGAGGTAATATAATAGCATGGAACAATCAAAAATTATAGATATGTTGGAGACGTATCACCGGACACACTTTCTAGGTCATGCCCGGCCTCAGAAGATCAACACATCGCAGCCCTACCTAGGCTCAACAGAGAGGTCCCCGCCGGTCTACATCCTAAGCACTCCGGGGTCTGGGCCCATCGCCCGTTGCACTCCGGGCCGTTGTGCGCAAGGGGATACCGGCACCACCCGTGAAGTGGATGGCACGATCCAGCCCGGCAACAATGCTGAACTGGACGTCTCACAAAGCTTCGGCTGATACTGCGACGTCGAGGCCCATAACTATTCTCGCATGGTGGTTAGTGCATAAAGGCCAGAGGCCAACTCAGAACAAATACCCAAACCTGTTAGTGCATTATTAAAAGAAGTGACGGCTGTCGGGACAAGTCCGGAGTGTCACCCCCTCCTGGGTGATACGGATAAACAGCCAGCCGCCACCGTCACATCGCACGGGTGCTCTCCGGGCCCGGCCGGCTTTCACAACAGTCTCAAGTGAAGTCAAGCTAACTGTGTGTTGAGACATCAAGGGGAAAACCGGAGAAATCACCCCTTGTGGATTCCACTCAGTGTAATCATCAAGGTGAACATAAGAGGAATCACCCTCGAGGTTCACACTTGAGGTGTTGCACGATAGAGCCGTATTAGGAATGGTGAAGGAGGAACCACCTCGATGACCATGACAGAATAGCTACACTACAGAGATCTCATCAGGAGTGATGTATGAGGTTCCACCCTCGGCACTCGATGGTAACTCTGCAGAGTCGAGCAACAAAAAGGGGCGTGATGTGATGTGAAGTGTCGGGCTCTGTTCGTCGATCACGTTCATCGAGTCGGCGATGATGAATCAGGGGCAACAAGGACAAGGTGAGGGTCACTGATGGATCACTAGCCAACCTATACTAAGCAGTTTAGGAAAGCGGGTAGGTAACAATAGCATGTACAAAAGCAGGCTATGCATTAGAATAGGAGCAAACAATAACAGTAGAAAAATATAATGCAAGCATGAGAGAATGGAATGGGCGATATCGGGATGATCAAATGGGGGGCTTGCCTAGAAGCTCCGCTGAAAGGGAAGAAGTATCATCAGTGACGTAGTCGATCACAGCGGTATCATCGGTCTCGGGGTCTACCAGAGAGCAGAGGGGGAAGAAACAGTAAATACACGCAAACATATGTGTATCAAGACAACAAGCGGTGCTAGAGGTGTTCTAACATGGTGTTACACGATACCGGTAAAGGGGGACAACATCCGGGAATGTGATCCCGGTTCCGGACATTTGCCAAACAGATGAATCAGAGGGGAAATGTTTGATGTTTGCTATGGTAGGGACGTGTGGCGGGCGAACGGACCGCGTGTTCGGATTCGACTCGTCGTTCTGAGCAACTTTGATGTATAAAACATTTTCATCCGAGTTACGGATTATTTTCTAAGATTTTTCAAAGATTTAAACAATATTCTGAAATTCCCTGAAATTCTGCTAAGTCTGAGAATTCGACAGTTTTAAACATCACTTAGCTGTTTTCAAAAGGCCACAACTATTGTTCTGCACCTCCTATGATTTTGTGACTTATAGAAATTTTGAGAAATTTTTAGTGGTCTACAAGATAGTAGCACATTAATCCATATTAGAGTTCATTTCCTTGATCATCAACAGCTCTAAAGTAGCTATGAAAATAAAGCTGTTTTCAGTTTTTCAGTTAACAGAACGTTGAACTTTGTGATTTTCGTAGGAATTAATCTACACATCGAAAGAATTTGATCCAGTGGGATAAAATGAAGTTTGTCAAGTATACTTTCTACTCATATTAATTTTACCCATGTTAACCGGTGTTTAGACGTTGTTTAGAGGTTGTCTAGAGGGTTAGTCAATGTAAAATTAGAAAAGCTAGCAATAGCTACAGTAACTGAATGTTACTTGTAGCAAAGCGGCAGCAGAGTGCAACGGCGCGGTGCGGGCGCTAGGCGGCAGCGGCAAGGCCACGGGCGGGAGGAGCAGCAGCGGGCAGAGGGTGTGGACGGCGCGGCGCAGCGGCTAGCGCGTGGACGCGGCTGCGGCGGCCGTGGACGACAGCAACAACAGGAGTGAGCAGCGTGGCGGCGGTCAGCGGCAGGAGGAGGCACTGCATGCGGACGAGCAGCAGCAGGCCAGTGGGGGCGGTAGCAGAAGCGCGCATGGGGATGCGGGGAGGAGCCAGAGGGACGCAGGCGCGCGACGGGCACGACCAATGACGACCAGAGCCAGGGAGTGCGCGTGCTCGGGCGCAACAGCGCAACTCCAGGCCGGGGAGGCGGGACGGACGCGAGGCGTGGGCGCGCACGCGCGTGCGGGTGGCGCAGGGTGCGGCGGCCGCGTGCGCCAGTAGCAGCAGCGACGGGCGAAGCAGCAGGCGGCGGCGACAGCCGCAGTAGAACAGCAGCAGGCGAGTAGCGGTGGATGGCACGGGGCTGTGGGCGACACGTGCAGGGCTTGGTCAGGGCGGGTGAGCGCGCGAGGGCGCGGTCAGGCCGCGGCCAGAGGCGAGGTAGTGCGTGGCCGGGCACGTACATGCAACGAGCTTCGGCGCGGTTATGGCGGGGCTTCGGCCACGGCGGCTACGCCGGCTCAAAACATGGGGAAAAGGTGGGGGAAGGGGCAGGTGCTCAGCGGGAGGGCGCACGAAGGCCCGGTGATCAACGCGAGCGCGGAGGCAGCCAGCGTCGACAGAGATGAGTGGCGAGGTCCCGATGAGGAAGAGGGCGTTGGGGACGGCGTCAGGGAAGAAGAGGCCGTGGGTGTCGGATGAGAAACGCGGAGCTCGAGCTCATGGACGAGGTCGATGGAGCAGACTTTGGAGGGGGTTCCCGCGAAGTGAGGCAGTGGCCTCGGGCTTCAAGGCGAGGAGGCGACTCCGGTGCAGAGCGGATCTTGGCGAGGCGAGGGAGAGAGTGGGGAGAGGCACGCTAGGGTTCGGTCCGCGGGAGGGGCGCCGGCCTCGACTAAGTAGGCGGGGTGCAGACGGTGGATGACTGCCACGGCGGATGCTGAGGCCGTGGCGCCCATCGGTGGTGGCCACGAGGGGGTAAGGAACAGGGAGATGGGGGAAGCAGGGGAGCTGGGCCGGTCCAGCTTGGCCAGTGAGGCTAGCTGGGCCATTTGTCCCAGGGGGAGGGGTTTTTCTTTTTTTACTTTATCTTTTTTTGTGTTTTTTTTATTGCTCTAACTTAGCTTTTAACTTTTGTAAAATATAGCACTAGCCCCTAAATTATTATTGTTATCAATTATGCCAGTGCCATAATTATTTTGGCACTAAAATAAATTAGTTTAGAGTTTTACAAATTAGAAAGCATTTATATAATTATTTTTAGCCACCGTATATTCACAAAAAGGCATGTAAATACTCTACAAAAGTGTTGGGTCACCACCAATTAGTTATGGAATATTTGCCACACTTTAAACATTTTATTTGGCATGTTTGAGAAATTCGAATTCTGGACTTTAATTTGAATTTGAATCATGATTTGGATCAAGTGAGGATTAGCAATAGTAAATTGATGACATGGCACCATTAGCAGGAGATCATTGTAGCTTGATTATTCGGGCGTCACAATTCTCCTCCACTACAAGAAATCTCGTCCCGAGATTTTAGGAGGTAGACAGAAACAAAACGGGGTATTCATCACGAAGACGATCCTCGGGTTCCCGAGTGGCTTCATCTTCTGAAGGATTCGACCACTGGACTTTAAGAAATCTGGTAGCCCTCTGACGGGTGCGACGTTCAGGTTGAGCGAGAATGCATACCGGATGCTCTCTATAAGTGAGATCATCTTGCAGGGTTGAGCTTTACAAGATATGTGGTTGTTGTAATTAAGACTTGCGACTCAGGGCATTGGCCATGACAATAGCCTTGCCAGGGGTATAAGAAATACCGTAGACATAGTCTGTAATTGCTTCCATACATCGCTGCTAACGGATATCTAGATCTAGATGGGTAATAGATACTTCAGACTTTGATGATCGGCAAAAATCTTGCAACGAGTACCAAAAGGAAATGCCGCCACAACTTCAGTACAAATTTAACTTCAGCAAGTTCAAGGTCATGGACTGGGTAGTTATTCTGAAAAGACATCTTGTAATTTTCAAATGACTGGAGCATTTTCAATTCTCACAAGAGGAGAAGCATTTATCGTGTTCAAGGAATAAATCCATGCTTCGGCATTTCGAACAAGATGAGCATGGTAGCTCACTATCTCATTTGACGGATGTAGTAGATGGACGGTTTTAGTGGCGCAAATGATAGAAGCGGTATGGGTTTTCAACCATTCCATTCCCAGAATGAGGTCGATATTAGAAGACTTCAAAACAATGGGGGAAACATGGAATTCTAGCCCTTCAATTTCACCGAGGACATTGAGACTAACCATGGTAGTTCGACATTGGCCCGCGGAATGCAACTTGGAATTCCGGCCAAGTGATGGCGGTTCCAACAGGTAAGGAACGCGGGTAGGTGTCCCACCATTGAGAAGCGAGACCTTTTGGGTAGTAAGTCACGAAGGAGACATAGTTGGCCAGGGCTACATTAGCAGGCCCCAGCTCAAAAATTGATGTCATGGAGCCAGTCATCTGAATTAAGGGGCTAAGTTGAGTTGTGACAGCTGACAGGGTCGAGATGCGCAAAGTCTTGCAGTGTTACTAGGCTGGTTGCTGATTCATATTGGGGCGCGGGAACTGAACCATGACTCCTTCCATGAACTGGCGATTCAGCTCAACTGTTGTATCATTCCGGCCATGTATTGGGGAGGTGGTGGATTGTCGCCAGCATGGTCATGACCAGTGGGTCTAAACATCCATGATGGATTGTCGCAACAGGGGGTAGTTCAGCAAAGGTTGGAGCAAGTGTATGGAGTCATTCATGATGTAACTAGAACAATGAGCAAAGGCACAGTATGTACAAAGCAGTAGTCATTGAAGACATACTGATATATATTTAGAGCCAATTACACACTGTTCGTATGAGTTCGGATAACAGAAACATCCAAGACATGGCGGCACACATGCACGCGATGGATGGATACAACAACGGGACATAGGAAAGGCTACATCAACGTCGAAGATAACCATTGGAGCGAGGGATTTGAAAGTGACGACGTAGGGTGCCCTCGACAAGAGGATCCCGCGACCAATGAATATTGTGAAGCAGAACTTGGCCCTCGATTCGAGAAAGGGGTAATACAATTCTCCGGGTGGATGTGATCACGAGAACCTAGTGTTAGATTTAGGAAAATTATTTAACCCGAATAGAAGAGAGATCAGAGTCCCAGAGTATAGACGAGGATTAAAAGATCCTAATACCACCCAATGGCGATGTGGGCCCGTAACCCACACAGCCATGTTAGTAAATCAGTTTTTACAAAGACTAGACTCAACATCGGCTAGGGAGTTGGAAAGGGGGATCCTACAAGCAATCGGCTCTGATACCAACTTGTGACGCCCCCGATTCAATCGTACACTAATAATACACGCAAACGTGTATGATCAAGATCAGGGACTCACGGGAAGATATCACAACACAACTCTAAACACAAAAGAAAGACATATAAGCTTCATATTACAAGCCAGGGGCCTCGAGGACTCGAATACAGAAGCTCAAAACACAAGCAAGTCAGCGGAAGCAACAATATCTGAGTACAGACATAAGGTAAACAAGTTTTTACCTTAAGAAGGCTAGCATAAACATCAACGATCAAAGAGGCAAGGCCTCCTGCCTGGGACCTCCTAACTACTCCTCGTCGTCGGTGGGCTCTATGTAGTAGTAGGCACCCTCGGGATAGTAGTAGTAGTCGGAGGGGTTGGCATCATCTGGCTCCCGGGATCCACCATCTGGTTGCAACAACTAGAAAGAAGGAAGAACGGGGAAAAGGGGGAGCAAAGCAACCGTGAGTACTCATCCAAAGTACTCGCAAGCATCAGATCAATACTAAGTATGCATTGGTATCAAATGGAAGGTTTGTATCTGTGGACTGAACTATAGAATGCAAGAATAGAGGGGGAAGGCCTAGCCTATCGAAGACTAGCAACTTCAAGCAGCTCCGAGCATCTTGCAGCAGGTAGGAGAGTAAAGAATAGCAGTTTATAATTATCAAGCATGTTGTAGCATTAGCGCCCAGAGATCCTTCCTCGACTCCCTGCGAGAAAGCAATCCCGGAGCCACATATCCATCACATATCAAGTACCCATTGTAGTTGTATAAGATCAGGATACAAGTCTGAACGTCCATTACCGTGGACATGGTATTCGAATATATGTCTTCCCTGCTGGGGTGCACCATATTTTCCAACACGCTCGATCACTCTGGCTAGACAACTTTCCCGAGTCATGCCCGGCCTCAGAAGATCAACATGTCGCAACCCTACCTAGGCTCAGCAGAGAGGTCCCCACCGGTCTACATCCTAAGCACTCTGGGGTCTGGGCCCATCGCTCGTTGCACTCCGGGTCGTTGTGCGCAATGGGATACCAGCACCACCCGTGAAGTGGATGGCACAATCCGGCCCAGCCACAATGCTGAACTGGACATCTAACAAAGCTTCAGCTGATACTGCGACGTCGAGGCCCAAAACTATTCTCGAGTGGTGGTTAGTGTGTAAAGGAAAGAGGCCAACTCAGAACAAATACCCAAACCTGTTAGTGCATTATTAAAAGACGTGATGGCTGTCGGGACAAGTCCGGAGCTATCACCCCCTCCCGGGTGATACGCTAAATAGCCAGCCGCCACCGTCACATCACACACACTACAAAAAAAAGACACATCCATGACATTTTGGGCCGAACGAATTTTTTTTCTGTCATACATATGACACTTCTATGACGATAATTGTGACAAAACCCGGTATCATCATAGATGTGGTGGGCTCCTACTTCTATGACAAAAAATCATGACAGAAAATGGGCTTTTCGTCCTGGGTAGGCCGGAGACGCAGATGCATGACATTCTTTGGGCTGTCCATGACGGAAAAAAACCATGGTAGAAGCGAGGGGGAGGAAAATTTCGAGGAGTCGCCGCTTATGGTGGGAGGTCGGGGGCCGAGCGATGCGCGTTTCTCTCATACACGTACGTGCGTGTGTGCGAGGCGTTGGCTCTAACTGAACCCGAGCGAGGCGTTGGTCTCTAACTGAACACGAGCGATTGCACTGCAGGCTACGCGTTATTGAACCCGAGCGATCGATTGAGGGCTGTTAACTGAACCCAATCGAGCGATTCCTTCGCTACTGCTGCTAACTGAAGCCGATCGATTGGATGAACAATGAGCGTTGCGGGGGGGGGGTGGATGAACAGTGAGCGGTGGCGTTGCCTCTGGATGAACAGGACCCCGTGGTGTGGAGGGCTGGATGAACAGTAGACGGTGGAGGGGTGCCCGTGGAGGGGTGGTTGAACAAGACCCCGTGGTGTGGAGGGCTGGATGAACAGTAGACGATGGAGTGGTGCCCGTGGAAGGGTGGTTGAACAGTAGCCGGTGGAGTAGCGCGCGGTGGAGGTAGGATGAACAGGAGCCCGTGGAGGCTAGAGGAGGTCGACGGTAGCCCGTGGAGGCTGGAGGAGGTCGACGGTGGAGATGAACAGTATCCCGTGGAGTCCCGTTTTGCGGTACGCCACACCCCTCCCGATGAAAAGGACCCCCATTTCGACCGTAGGAGGTCCGTTTCCTCCGTTTTGCGGTACGCCACACCCCTCCCGATCAACAGGACCCCCGTTTCGACCGTAGGAGGTCCGTTTCCGCCGTTTTGCGGTACGCCACACCCCTCCCGATCAACAGGACCCCCGTTTCGACCGTAGGAGGTACGTTTCCTTCGTTTTGCGGTACGCCAGGCCCCTCCCGATCAACAGGATCCCGTTTTGAACATGGCCGGTCGACCACAAGGCCGTTTCCTCCGTTGTGCGATACACCAAGCCTCGTTTCCATCGCCTGTTCCGTCCAAGCCCTCCCGATGAACACGACCAGGCATTCCGTTCCGACCCAGCCGGTTGGCTCCCCATGAACACGATGACGATGTTGTTTCTCCGTTTCGACCCAGCCATGTACAAATGTGCGAGTAGGCGTTCGAGACCTTGCCCGTATGTACGTACGTGGTCGTATTTTATTTCTTGCACCCTCGCCGCTGTACGTACGTGTACATGCTACGTGCGCGCCTCTACTACAACACGTGCGCGCCTCTACATCAACCAGTATGTACGTACATGTTCGCGACCAGAATGACAAAGCTACGTACGCTTCGACCAGGTGGGTCCCGACTGTCAGGCACTTCCTTGCCTGCGAAGATGTAGCTGGTGGGTCCCAGCAGTTAGGGGGCGAATCGTTTTTTTTTTGCCCGGACGCACTTCCTTGCGTGCAAAGATGTAGCTGGTGGGTCCCAGCAGTCAAGGGGGCGAATTATTATTTTTTGCCCGGACGCACTTCCTTGCGTGCGAAGGTGTAGCTGGTAGGTCCCAGCAGTCAGGAGGGAAACCTTTTTTTTGCGAAATACGGTGGCCCGTCTGGTGGGTCCTTGCTGTAAGGTGGAGGAATCATTATTTTCCGCGTAATAAGGAGGCACTTTCTTGCTGCGGCCGTGGACCCAGCTGTCAGCCTCTCCACGTACAGTCCACGTCCGATGGAAGTCGTTCCTTGACCATGTTGACCACGCGGCGCCGAGAGCACCAGGGCGGTGGACGACGGCGAGGCCTACGAAGAGGACGACGCAGAGCCGGTGAAGACGCAGCAGTGGATGCCCATGCGGAGAGGAGTATGAGTATTCACGCGTTCAGCTGCGATGTGAGGCTGTCGTCGCCGCAGGGCCTGGCCAGTGGTGGGAATAGTAGGGGGGTGGTGAGGCCTCC